>NC_140177.1:68692990-69235490 GCF_963971535.1 Notolepis coatsorum | reverse complement strand
CCTCAACAGTCCGGTAGGATTGAACTGACTGAACTTGAATCATAAGAACTTCCACGGATTGAACTGACCTGAACACAAGGACATTCCAAGGGCTTCGACCCCGTTCACCTTTTGTTACTTTGATATTGTATTTTGTATTTGATTTAATTTGATATATGGGTATTGATATTCTCCTATAGGAAGGGAGACTTAAAGGGTAATTACACCCAGTAAGTTATTTGAACTACTGATGTTCTCTTGTAAAGAGGATGAGTTAATGGGATTCTAGTGTACCCATTGATGACATTGATTATGGTTGAATCACAGATGGTTCTCCTGTAAAGAAAGAAGGTTTAAAGGGTAATTTCACCTAATAAGGTATTTGCATTCCCATAACCTAGAATATTCCATTTGGTACTTTTGTTGTGTTACACCTTCAAAGGAAGAGTTTAAAGGAGCATTTCACCTACTAAGGTATTTGCGTTCCCTGCACATTTAAAGGTTTAAATTAATATGTTTAAACATTTACCCATTGAAATGATAAACTGAAATAGAGTTTACTGGTGATAAAAGGATACATCCAATATCCAATCTTGAATCTAGCTTTTAGCTAGAGATAACCTCAGAGACGTCTGAACCAAACCTAATGTGTTGATCCAATCAATCTAGGACTTGATATCGAACTAACCCTCCTTAAAGGAGAGGTTACTGAAAGAATCTAAAAGGGATACTTCAACCAACTAGTACTCTATGTCTGTATGCCTGTATGTCTAGCTAGCGCGCATTTGAATAAACACCGGTTATTGTTATAATTCTGTTCCACATATTATTTCTACAGACAATTATTAGCATGCTTGAAGGCTCATGGAGTCCCATTAAAGACACCACTTGAGTACCACAGATATCACAAGTTATTTTATGAAAGGGAGACATCGAGAGGATTTGTCACAGACTTTTACCGTCACTTACTTACATCTTCGTATGAAGCCCTTCCCCTAGACTCAGTTTGGAGGATGGATATACCAGACCTGGAAGTAGATTTTGATTGGGCTGAGGTCTGGGCAAACGTTCGGCTATCGTCACGTAACCCGGATCATCAACAGATTAATCTTAATTTTCTTCATAGGACTTAACTAACTCCTATTCGATTGAACCGTATGGGGCTTAAACAAGACTGTTCCTTATGTACAAACAGTGATAATGGTACATTTATGCATATGTATTGGGAATGTCCGCCTGTTAAGATATTTTGGGAAGAAATAACTACACTATTATCAGGATTTTTGTATTTGACAATACCTGTAATGCCTTCTGTATTGTTGCTGAATGATGTCTCTCAGTTATCACACTCTGTACACATAAAGAGGCTAATCTTGTCCGGTCTTACGGCTGCCAAAAAGCTAATAGCATCACGCTGGATTCAACCTGATAAAATGTGCCGGAGGGTATGGATTCTTACCTATCTTGATGTGATTTACCTGGAGATATCTACCGCACGAATTCTAGGTATTAATGAAGCCAGCATAGAAATGTATTCAAGGGGGGTCCGGGACGAGTAAGAGCATGTATGTGTTTTATAGTGTATTTTTACTGTAAAGGTTTGTATGTCATGTCAAAAATTAAATTAAAATAAAAAAACATTTGTTCAAAAAAAAAAGAACAACAGAGGCCCATAAAATGAACATGACCCTGAACATGACCATGACCCTACACAACCCATAAGATGACCCTAAAGGCCACAGTGTCCTCATGTCTCACAATATAATTCCCCTGTAGTGAAATCTGGTATAACAAGACACAAATTTAAAGGAACATGCCAACATTTTGGGAAATTAGCTTACCGTCTTCTCCAGAGACAGACAAGAAGATAGATACCAGTAATGTCCTCTCTGTGCGTTAAGTAGAAAGCTATCTGGCTGCATGTTAGCCTAGTTTAGCACAATGAATGGAAGCGGACATTACCAGTTAGCCTAGGCATTGTCCAACTAATACCTCTCCCGAAGGATAACCGGTCATTTCCGCTTCCATTCATTGTGCTAAGCTAGGCTAACATGCAGCCAGATAGCTTTCTACTGAACGCACAGAGAGGAAACTGGTATCTATCTTACAATAAGCTAATTTCCCAAAATGTTGGCATGTTCTTTTAACATATCAGAAATCAAAGCTAACCAAAACTAATCTTTTTTTACACACACACACACACACACACACACACACACACACACACACACACACACACACACACACACACACACACACACACACACACACACACACACACACACACACACACACACACACACACACACACACACACACACACACACACACACACACACACACACACACACACACACACAGAATAATGGATCATCAAATTGGTACTTGGCATATATAACAAGTACAGTGTTAACAGTGTTAGTTTTTATTTAATTTAGACTTCCAAGGTTTTATATAATTATAGTCCTTATTCCTCCTTATACCATGTGGTAGAAATGTATGTTATTGCATAGAATAAAAAAATAAATCAAATGCAGAGGACTTTACACTCTTGCAAACCCTTTTGAGGGACGAAAGCAGTGGCGGCTCTACCACTAGGGGCGCTAGGGCGCCGACCCACCTGTTAATTGAGAGAAGAAGAAAAAAAAACGTTTTAGTTTTTTGTTTTATAGCCCTATAAATAATATAAACATGTTTAAAATGAATAATATTTACTCATTTTAAGTATGTTTGTGTTTCCAATGCACAATATAACTTAATTTTACAAAGATTAATAATAGTTTTCCTGAACAGGAAGTGACGATTCTGTCTGATATAGACCTTTTCATTACGTAGCCGCAGGCATTTCTCCTCGCCGTATTTCTCTCTGGGCTAGGCGCAATTGCGCCTGGAGTGCGCGTGCCCGCCGTGCACTGGTTCATCGGCGTATCCGTCGCAGCCACGCGCTTTGCGTTGAATATGATGTATTATGATGGAACTCGGGCGCTGGTTTGAAACGACCTAGCAAGCAGCCGAGCGTCTAAAAGCTCTCTGATTGGCCGACGCGGTACTTTCCGTAAACGGCAGTTTGCAACATGAGTTTATGCTGTTGTTGTGTTGTGTGATGCAGATATTTGTCTTGGAGCGTGATGGCAAGTTCTTTCAACGGTTAGGCTTAGGCACTCTTTCAAAGTTGGTTAAGGTTAGAGTTTGTCTTAGAGCATGTCGATAGAACACCAGGTAGTTTGCAGGCTGTTCGAGGCGGAAATGGACAAAGACACAGCTCTTCACTCACACAGTACTTGTTGGCTAACAACAAGCTATATATGGATGCAGTGTGGATGGACGTGCATGGACAATGGATGGACATCAACACAGGCTGGATGGACAATGCCATGGAGTGGATATACTTTATCAACAAGCCAACAACAAGGTAGATTAGCGATCTTAACTCTAGTTTAATACATGATACGTTGTCTACTGATGCCGCATAATATCAACAGTTGATTCGTTGTAACGTTACAGCTTTCAGCTAACGTTAGCTACTGCTAGCTGTTAGCTCCGTTATCTTAGCTGGCCACTTTTATAATTACTGCATGGAAACGGAGTAACGTTAACGTTTAAACGTTATGTCGAGGTCATACAATACTACAGTCGACATAAGGTTAACGTTACCCCGTTTCCATGAAGTGTTTAAATAGCAGCAATCTTGTTGAAAATGTAACTTTACTAAAATGCTCTCTCTCTCTCTCTCTCTCTCTCTCTCTCTCTCTCTCTCTAATTTCGCCGTGTGTGGGGCATAACCAATCAGACAATGAATGGTAACTTGTTTAAAATGACGAGATATACAAATGTGGTTATTATTGAATGGATCTGACATCATCTGAGAGAGAGAGAGAGAGAGAGAGAGAGAGAGCGAGAGAGCGAGAGAGCGAGAGAGAGAGAGAGAGAGAGAGAGAGAGAGAGAGAGAGCTGTGCGTGTTTGTGTTGGGCTATTGGAAACGTGGTTGCATTTGACTGACTGATCATATATTGATCGATGGCAATGGTGATAATATTCGCCAATGCGTGCCTTGTACATGTTTGCAAAATGTTTGGTATAGCGCCCCTAGTGGCGAAGCATCCACGAGCCGCTACTGGACGAAAGGCATGTTGGCCCGTGTGGACTCCACTTTGCAGATTTGGTTTACATGGCCGCCATCACTCTGGTTCAAATTGAGCAAATGGCCCACAGTGTGGCGACGAATGGATGGAGGGAGAGAGGGGGTGGAGGGGGAAGTTAGGATTAGAAAAAACAGAAGAGTGATAGAGAGAGGTGAGATTAGATAGAGACTGATGGCGTGGCAGGGGGGGTGAGGGGAGATGTGGAGAGACGAAGGGACAGGGGGTGAAGGAGGGCGAGTGGATGGAGCACAGAGAGAGAGGGAGGATGATGATGATGGGGGAGGGGTGCGGGGAAGGGGGATTAGTGCAGGACTAAAGAAAACAGATGGATGGAGAGTAGGGACGGATCTGGACAGAGGATGGAAGGAGGGGTACCAGAGTGGAGGGTGAGATTAGACGGAGAGATGATGCCAGGCGGGTGGAGCAGTTGGTAATGATGGTCCCGGGAGGGATGGAGGGGTGAAGGGTGGAGGAAGGCAGGTCACACAGAGGCAGTGTTTTGGTGGGGAAACCCATCCATCACACTATCAGACAGACCCAGCAACGCCATAGCATTTCCAAGGATGATGCAGTGACACACCTACGAGGTTTCTGGTGTTGAATGAAGACTGTTCCACCACAACCTGCACCACCACAACCTGCACCACCACCACAACCTGCACAACCTGCACCACCACCACAACCTGCACCACCACAACCTGCACCACCACAACCTGCACCACCACCACAACCTGCACCACCACCACAACCTGCACCACCACCACAACCTGCACCACCACCACAACCTGCACCACCACAACCTGCACCACCACCACAACCTGCACCACCACAACCTGCACCACCACAACCTGCACCACCACCACAACCTGCACCACCACAACCTGCACCACCACCACCTGCACCACCACCACAACCTGCACCACCACAACCTGCATCACCACCACAACCTGCACCACCCCAACCTGCACCACCACCACAACCTGCACCACCACAACCTGCACCACCACCCCAACCTGCACCACCACCACAACCTGCACCACCACCACAACCTGCACCACCACCACAACCTGCACCACCACAACCTGCACCACCACAACCTGCACCACCACAACCTGCACCACCACCACAACCTGCACCACCACAACCTGCACCACCACCACAACCTGCACCACCCCAACCTGCACCACCACCACAACCTGCACCACCAGAACCTGCACCACCACCACAACCTGCACCACCACAACCTGCACCACCACCACAACCTGCACCACCACCACAACCTGCACCACCACCACAACCTGCACCACCCCAACCTGCACCACCACAACCTGCACCACCACCACAACCTGCACCACAACCACAACCTGCACCACCACAACCTGCACCACCACCACAACCTGCACCACCACCACAACCTGCACCACCACCACAACCTGCACCACCACCACAACCTGCACCACCACCACAACCTGCACCACCACAACCTGCACCACCACAACCTGCACCACCACCACAACCTGCACCACCACAACCTGCACCACCACAACCTGCACCACCACCACAACCTGCACCACCACAACCTGCACCACCACAACCTGCACCACCACTACAACCTGCACCACCACAACCTGCACCACCACCACAACCTGCACCACCACAACCTGCACCACCACCACAACCTGCACCACCACCACAACCTGCACCACCACAACCTGCACCACCACAACCTGCACCACCACCACAACCTGCACCACCACAACCTGCACCACCACCACAACCTGCACCACCACAACCTGCACCACCCCAACCTGCACCACCACAACCTGCACCACCACAACCTGCACCACCCCAACCTGCACCACCCCAACCTGCACCACCACCACAACCTGCACCACCACAACCTGCACCACCACAACCTGCACCACCACAACCTGCACCACCACCACAACCTGCACCACCACAACCTGCACCACCACCACAACCTGCACCACCACAACCTGCACCACCACAATCTGCACCACCACAACCTGCACCACCACAACCTGCACCACCACCACAACCTGCACCACCACAACCTGCACCACCACAACCTGCACCACCACAACCTGCACCACCACCACAACCTGCACCACCCCAACCTGCACCACCACAACCTGCACCACCACCACAACCTGCACCACCACAACCTGCACCACCACAATCTGCACCACCACAACCTGCACCACCACAACCTGCACCACCACCACAACCTGCACCACCACCACAACCTGCACCACCACAACCTGCACCACCACCACAACCTGCACCACCCCAACCTGCACCACCACAACCTGCACCACCACCACAACCTGCACCACCCCAACCTGCACCACCACCACAACCTGCACCACCACAACCTGCACCACCACAACCTGCACCACCCCAACCTGCACCACCACAACCTGCACCACCACCACAACCTGCACCACCCCAACCTGCACCACAACCACAACCTGCACCACCACCACAACCTGCACCACCACAACCTGCACCACCACAACCTGCACCACCACCACAACCTGCACCACCACAACCTGCACCACCACAACCTGCACCACCACCACAACCTGCACCACCACAACCTGCACCACCACAATCTGCACCACCACAACCTGCACCACCACAACCTGCACCACCACCACAACCTGCACCACCACCACAACCTGCACCACCACAACCTGCACCACCACAACCTGCACCACCCCAACCTGCACCACCACAACCTGCACCACCACCACAGCCTGCACCACCACAACCTGCACCACCACCACAACCTGCACCACCACAACCTGCACCACCACCACAACCTGCACCACCACCACAACCTGCACCACCACCACAACCTGCACCACCACAACCTGCACCACCACAACCTGCACCACCCCAACCTGCACCACCACAACCTGCACCACCACCACAGCCTGCACCACCACAACCTGCACCACCACCACAACCTGCACCACCACAACCTGCACCACCACAACCTGCACCACCCCAACCTGCACCACCACAACCTGCACCACCACAACCTGCACCACCACAACCTGCACCACCACCACAACCTGCACCACCACCACAACCTGCACCACCAACACAACCTGCATCACCACAACCTGCACCACCACCACAACCTGCACCACCCCAACCTGCACCACCACAACCTGCACCACCCCAACCTGCACCACCACAACCCCACAACCTGCACCACCACAACCTGCACCACCACAACCTGCACAACCACAACCTGCACCACCCCAACCTGCACCACCACCACAACCTGCACCACCACAACCTGCACCACAACCTGCACCACCCCAACCTGCACCACCACCACAACCTGCACCACCACAACCTGCACCACAACCTGCACCACCACAACCTGCACCACCCCAACCTGCACCACCACCCCAACCTGCACCACCACCACAACCTGCACCACCACAACCTGCACCACCACAACCTGCACCACAACAACAACCTGCACCACCACCACAACCTGCACCACCACAACCTGCACCACCCCAACCTGCACCACCACAACCTGCACCACCCCAACCTGCACCACCACCACAACCTGCACCACCACCACAACCTGCACCACCACAACCTGCACCACCACAACCTGCACCACCACCACAACCTGCACCACCACAACCTGCACCACCACCACAACCTGCACCACCCCAACCTGCACCACAACCACAACCTGCACCACCACCACAACCTGCACCACCACAACCTGCACCACCACAACCTGCACCACCACCACAACCTGCACCACCACAACCTGCACCACCACAACCTGCACCACCACCACAACCTGCACCACCACCACAACCTGCACCACCCCAACCTGCACCACCACAACCTGCACCACCACAACCTGCACCACCACCACAACCTGCACCACCACAACCTGCACCACCACAACCTGCACCACCACCACAACCTGCACCACCACAACCTGCACCACCACCACAACCTGCACCACCACAAGTTCAAGTTCAAGTTTCTTTTATTGCCACACGGCCAGGCCGGTGGAATTTGAGCACGGTGCAGGTGGTAGCTGCGACAATACACCACATGGATGATGGAACACAACATAACATCAACAACAACATAACATAACATAACATGCATAACATAACATAACAGCAGGGGGTGAAATTAGGATGAGTTGGAGTTGAGTAATTGTATGGCCTTGGGGAAGAAACTGTTGTTGAACCTAACCGTGCGACTACCTAGTGACCTAAACCTTCTACCAGAGGGGAGGAGTTGGAAGAGGTGATGAGCTGGGTGCAGGGGGTCACTGATGATTTTGTGTGTGCGTGTGATGGTGTGATGTTTGTGTATGGAGTCCAGGGTGGGGAGAGTGCAGTTGATGATTTTGGATGCCCTAATGATGATCCTGTCTAGTCTGTGTAGTGTGTGTTTGGGTGTGTTGCCGTACCATACAGTGATGGAGAGTGAAATTATGTTTTGTATGATAGCTGTGTAAAATTGAATCATTAATGTCTTCCTGACCTTGTACTTCCTGAGTTGTCTTAAATGAAATAATCTTTGGTTGGCTGTTTTAAGTAAATGAGTGGTGTGATGATCCCAGTTGAGTTTGTTGCTGTGTGTAAATGTGTCTGTGGCTGAAATGGGTTGGTTATTGATGAGCATGGGTGTTTTGGTGGGTGTGATTTTGCGAAAGTCAATAATGAGTTCCACGGTCTTGCTTTCATTGAGTAACAGGTTATGTTCTTTGCACCATGTGAGTGTTCGCTCCACCTCCAGCCACCTGCACCACCACAACCTGCACCACCACAACCTGCACCACCACAACCTGCACCACCACAACCTGCACCACCACAACCTGCACCACCACAACCTGCACCACCACCCCAACCTGCACCACCACCCCAACCTGCACCACCACAACCTGCACCACCACCACAACCTGCACCACCACCACAACCTGCACCACCACCACAACCTGCACCACCACCACAACCTGCACCACCACCACAACCTGCACCACCAGAACCTGCACCACCACCACAACCTGCACCACCACCACAACCTGCACCACCACCACAACCTGCACCACCACAACCTGCACCACCACCACAACCTGCACCACCACCACAACCTGCACCACCACAACCTGCACCACCACAACCTGCACCACCACCACAACCTGCACCACCACCACAACCTGCACCACCACAACCTGCACCACCACAACCTGCACCACCACCACAACCTGCACCATCACCACAACCTGCACCACCACAACCTGCACCACCCCAACCTGCACCACCCCAACCTGCTCCACCACCACAACATGCACCACCACCCCAACCTGCACCACCACAACCTGCACCACCACCACAACCTGCACCACAACAACCTGCACCACCACAACCTGCACCACCCCAACCTGCACCACCACAACCTGCACCACCACAACCTGCACCACCACCCCAACCTGCACCACCACAACCTGCACCACCACCACAACCTGCACCACCACCACAACCTGCACCACCACAACCTGCACCACCACAACCTGCACCACCACAACCTGCACCACCACAACCTGCACCACCCCAACCTGCACCACCACACCCTGCACCACCACAACCTGCACCACCACAACCTGCACCACCACCACAACCTGCACCACCACAACCTGCACCACCACCACAACCTGCACCACCCCAACCTGCACCACCACAACCTGCACCACCACCACCACAACCTGCACCACCACAACCTGCACCACCACAACCTGCACCACCACAACCTGCACCACCACCACAACCTGCACCACCACAACCTGCACCACCACCACAACCTGCACCACCACAACCTGCACCACCACAACCTGCAACACCCCAACCTGCACCACCACAACCTGCACCACCACAACCTGCACCACCACAACCTGCACCACCCCAACCTGCACCACCACAACCTGCACCACCACAACCTGCACCACCACCCCAACCTGCACCACCACAACCTGCACCACCACAACCTGCACCACCACCACAACCTCCACCACCACAACCTGCACCACCCCAACCTGCACCACCACAACCTGCACCACCACCACAACCTGCACCACCACAACCTGCACCACCACAACCTGCACCACCGCAACTTGCACCACCACAACCTGCACCACCGCAACCTGCACCACCACAACCTGCACCACCACAACCTGCACCACCACCACAACCTGCACCACCACAACCTGCACCACCACAACCTGCACCACCACCACAACCTGCACCACCACAACCTGCACCACCACAACCTGCACCACCACCACAACCTGCACCACCACCACAACCTGCACCACCACAACCTGCACCACCACAACCTGCACCACCACAACCTGCACCACCACCACAACCTGCACCACCACAACCTGCACCACCACAACCTGCACCACCACAACCTGCACCACCACAACCTGCACCACCACCACAACCTGCACCACCACAACCTGCACCACCACAACCTGCACCACCACAACCTGCACCACCACAACCTGCAACACCACAACCTGCAACACCACAACCTGCACCACCACCACAACCTGCACCACCACAACCTGCACCACATCCTGCACCACCACCACAACCTGCACCACCACAACCTGCACCACAACCTGCACCACCACAACCTGCACCACCACAACCTGCACCACCACCACAACCTGCACCACCACAACCTGCACCACCCCAACCTGCACCACCACCACAACCTGCACCACCACAACCTGCACCACAACCTGCACCACCACAACCTGCACCACAACCTGCACCACCACAACCTGCACCACAACCTGCACCACCACTACCTGCACCACCACAACCTGCACCACCACAACCTGCACCACCACAACCTGCACCACCACCACAACCTGCACCACCACAACCTGCACCACCACCACAACCTGCACCACCACCACAACCTGCACCACCACAACCTGCACCACCCCAAGCTGCACCACCACAACCTGCACCACCAACACAACCTGCACCACCACAACCTGCACCACCACCACAACCTGCACCACCACCCCAACCTGCACCACCACAACCTGCACCACCACCACAACCTGCACCACCACCACAACCTGCACCACCACCACAACCTGCACCACCACCACAACCTGCACCACCACAACCTGCACCACCACCACAACCTGCACCACCACCCCAACCTGCACCACCACAACCTGCACCACCACCACAACCTGCACCACCACCACAACCTGCACCACCACAACCTGCACAACCACCACAACCTGCACCACCACAACCTGCACCACCACAACCTGCACCACCACAACCTGCACCACCACCACAACCTGCACCACCACAACCTGCACCACCCCAACCTGCACCACCACAACCTGCACCACCACAACCTGCACCACCACCACAACCTGCACCACCACAACCTGCACCACCACAACCTGCACCACCACCACAACCTGCACCACCACAACCTGCACCTGCACACTAAAAACAAGATTACAAACATCACAAAACAAACTGGTCAGACTACTACTTGACCTTACCCCCAGAACCCACCTCACCATTGCCCACTTTGACAATCTAGGATGGCTTAGAGTAGACGACAGAGTACAGCAACTTGTAATGGGCCTGGTCTACAAGATACACTATACGACTAAGGTACCCATGTACATGTCAAAATACTTCCCAAAGGTCAGTTAATACCACAACCACTACACCAGAGGAAGCTCAACAAATCATGTTAAACCCAGATTCGGCTCAAACAAGGGACTAAACACGTTTCGCAATTATGCCACATCAATGTGGAACGCCCTACCCAAAGCTGTAAAGGAATGTGAATCCCTACCCACATTCAAAACCGCTCTTAAAGAGCACCTACGGGAGGCTGCAATTCGAAACTGGCCACCGTAAATGCCCAAACCCCCCACCACCTCCTAATAGACAGTCTCCTCCCCACCGCATGTATATATTCCCTCCCCGCCGTATGTATATTTCTCTCCCACCCACCCACCCCCTCCAAATGTACAGTCTCCACCCCACCATATGTATATTTCTCTCCCACCCACCCACCCCCTCCTAATGTACAGTCCCCTCCCCATCATATGTATATACTCTGTCAGGATCTAGGGGTAACAGTACTGTATATTTGAATACCGTTTATGTCACAAATGTATCAGTACTAAATACCTATATGTCCCTATGCCATAAATGTCATGTATGTTGTGTATGTCATAAATGTCTATATGAATTGAAAATGGGGGACCCTGATGTAAACAAGACAAACGTCTTTCTCAGGTCTGCATCCCCTTAACAATTGTGTGTATTGAGCCGTACTGTATTGTACCCATTCTGCAATCTGTTAAATAAAGTTTTCATTCATTCATCATCTTCATCTTGCAGCAGGGGTTCTAACCCATCTTTTCAGAAGCCGGCACCCAGTCGGATATATAGGCTTCAACGTTGCACATCATGAGATAATTTCTCACCTTAACTGGAATGTGATCCTGGATATAAAGAGTGACGCCACCACCAGTGTTATTCCTGTCCCTTCTAAATATCTTAGAACCAAACACCATCAACTCATAATCTTCAAAGGATGAATCCAGATGTGTTTCTGACAAGGCTAGCATTTGAATATTATTTGACTGCATTATCTCATCAGTCTTGTACCTCAGACTGCAGATATTCAAGTGAACTAGAGTAAGACCTTTGAGTTGAAGAACTGAATGTATCTGAAGGCGGCAACATACAACGTAAGGAGGACAGTAATAGAGGCAAAACGGCGTTACAGGGATAAAGTTGAACTTCAGTTTGAACAGGCTGACTCTAGAGGTATGTGGCAGGGCCTCAGAACGATGACAGATTACAAAGGCACCTCCTCAAGCCAGACCCGGCGCCATGGGCGGGCATTAGGGGGCCGGGCCCGCCCACAGAGTCAGCTGTGCCCACCCTGGTAAAAAAAATAAAAAATAAAAAAGTATTACAAAGGCACCTTAATTTTTTTTTTGTCAATCAAAGTCAACTATCCAAATCCTTAGTCGGGGACAGCCATAGTGGGCACTGATGTCAACAACAACACTACTGAAGCTAGAACGGCACTCTGTGAGAATTAGTTTTCTACCCTCAAGAACGTCTTTACAGAACATCGCCTTAGTATTGAGAGAAAACAGGGTTCTGGGGTGTTTTTCAATGTATGTGATGTATAGATTGGGGGGAGATGGTAGCATGTAACAGTGTCAGAGAGGTCGAAATGCATGCAGACGGTGATAGAAGAAGCGGTTCAGAGGCATAGCCAGCATAATGTTTAGCAGCCAGCATAATGTTTTGAATTCCGATCTAAGACACAACAAGCTGATACCATGGCAGGGCACAGAGGCAGAGCGCGATGGAGGTTTTGACAGTAATGAAACGTTTAAAATGTGTGAAAGGTTATTAGCAGTTGTCATGACAGCACGTCGCATGACAACCAGAATAGGGGCGGGCTGTTGTTGCTATGGCGAAGGTCCTATAAATCTAACAGTGTTTCCGGGTGTAAGCCAGACCAAGAGCGGCTAAGGGCAGACTACAATCTGACTAGAGACTCTCTCCTTTCATCACGGAGAGGCGGGGGGGGAGGAAGGATGCCACATCATTATTAGCTTCGGCTACCACAAGGATGGTCTTGGCTAATGACCAGGCCTGACCACCATTGGACTGAATAGCAGAAGGACGATAGCAAGGACGATACAATTTGATAACATCTGATTATGAGGTTCTGTTTATCGAATGTGTCAAGTGTCGAATTCTTACGAAGGTGGAGGATTATTATGGTTTGCGGATTGCACTAACGGGGAGAGATAAGGATTGTATCAGCCAGTGTATGAGACGTCAGGACCATTAAAAGTACACAACGCAGATGGGGAGATGATTACACAAGCCAAACAGATGAAGACGTGATACTGGCCGATTGATCAGAATCTAACAGTTGGTGCCGATGACAGCCGGATTTGCGAGAGATAAGAACAACGGAAAAAGACTTTTCAATGGGGTGACAAGTGAACAACAGCCATCGTGGACTCGAGCCAAGCCGGCAAGCGAGGCCAGCCAACCATGGGAGAGAGTCGATTCGAGCGGTCATGAGGCGAACCAGCGCTGTAGGAGAAACAGCGCTCAGGAGAAAGATGTGAGTTTACGGTGCACACACGGTTGTTTTGATCTTTTAAGCCAAATAAAAACGAACAGATAGTGCATCCGTAAATAAGTAGCGACAGAGAGGCCAGCTGTAATAATATGAGCAGAGAGCCATGGTGTTTTGAAAATCGAGGGTGTTATCTACAGAGAATGAAAAACAAACGGGGCAGGCTGCACGGTTTTGGTTTAAGGAGGGTAATGCGAGATGAGGTGGGGGGGGGGATGCTGAACCAGACTGAAAAATTGTTATGGCGGGATTGTTATGACAAGACTGTCGCCTGAGACGGCCCACCTTAAACTGGTCGCTGTGGTCTCAAGACGGCCGGAATTTGTCGTGGCGGGAGGAAAGTCGATCGGGTGTTTACCTTAGAGTGTGTATTATGTCCGATAAGCAAGCGTTTAGTCCGGGAGAAGCGTCCCCTGATATGGATAGGAAAGAGAGGAAAACAGCTGTGTTTTTAGGCCTTGGAAGGAAGGGCAGCGGCCGTTTGTTTGAGAGAGTAGCCATTTGCACCGAGACAAAATGGCTGTGTGCCACGAGGAGATAACAACAGATAAGAACCAGGAAGTGACACGTCAACTAAAACACCATAGAGGAGGAGTAGGTTGCCACCTAGTGGCGGAGGGGGGGTAGTGCTGGGGAGTTTTCATTACCCATAGGGGAATATTTAGATATAGGTCTGTACTACCATCTAGTGGCGGAGTGGGGGAGTGATTCAAGTTTAGAATCTACTGGGAGAGGGTGGATCTATTATAATAATAATATTGATATACAGGTTAATTAAATAGAGTTTAATCATACAATGGATTAAATAAGAATTGTACAGAGAGAAGAGGTGCAGTTATCTGAATGGGTTAATTATAGAATAAAGAGGGAGTTTGAATTCTAGTGGGGCTTTCTCACACCTAATAAATAGGCAGAGTCTTCAGACGACACGTCACCAGAAGAACTGGCGCGCGCTGGGGGTCAACCTGGGATGAAGAGATAGGGCGACGGAAGTGGGAATCGGTTAGCTGCTGGTGTCACGACGGAAGACAACAAACAGGGACAGATATGGGTGTGGAGAAGGTCGTAGACTAATAGAAAACACAAGGGTTGAGTGTACAGAAAACTGCTGGTGTTGTTTTCTGCTTTTAGGGTGGAGACGACCAGGAGACAGACTGGAGGAGGAGGAAGCAGCAGGGGCCAGGCACCGCAGCCTGGTACACAGATCATCTACAACAAGAGGGAGGAGACGGGGGCGGAGCTAGGCGTTCATGGAGTGAGACGTGTTTCACAAGAGCTCCCTTCTATCGTGCAAAATATACTTTTCTCCCCATTAGTCTTTATTTTATTTTTATTTGTTATTTGTCTGCTTGTTGAGTCGTCGAGTTTCAACTACTTTCGTCAACTTTTTTCAACTTTCTGCGATGTCGGTGGAGACCAGATCCATGAGCACCCCAGCCGGCAAACTGCCACCGGATCTACCCTCGCCGTCGCCCGGTATCAGTGAGATAAGTGAAGCTGTTCTCTCGGTCATGACCAAACTCCATGCAGACTTTGAGATACGCTTCGCTGAAACACAAAGAAAGGTGCAGGCGGAATTTTTTGATACCCTTCATCGAGAGATGTCAGAGGAAATTAGGTTGGCGGTCGACCCGTTGAGAGAAAAGATGGAGTCGCTACATGCTGTCTCCTCGGCTAATGCTAACGAACTAGCCACGCTAACGACAGAGGCCTCACTACAGGGCGAGAGGCTGGCGGGTCTGGAGACCTCCCTGCTGGCTAGGCAGGCTGAAGTTGCCAAACTACAGTCGGTAATTGTGGAAATGCAGTCCCGGGAGAGACGCTACAACATCAGGATTGTTGGTGTACCGGAGGGCAGTGCGGGAGGCCGTCTCTCGGAGACCATGCCGGAATTGTTGCAGAAAATACTGGGGAAAGATGTCCTCCCCAGCCCTCCCGTATGTGAGTCGGCCTACAGAGCGGGCAAGACCAGTCCTGGAGTGAACAAAGAGCCGAGGCCCATCATTGTCAAGCTAAACAGGCTTCAACAGAGGGAGCTCTTCATGCGGTCGGCCCGTGCCAGAAGGGGTAAACTAGGTCTCTGCGATCACAAAGTGGCCATTTTCGAAGACTTTACGCCGGAGGTTCAAGCACAGAGAGGCGAATACAAAGTGGTCATGACCAGGCTATGGAAACTAGGCCTGAGGCCTACGCTATTCGCTCCCGCGAGATTATCTGTGCTGTGTAAGGGCGATGATCGTCGTTCATTTTGGTCGTTGGCTAAAGCGGAGGAATATCTCGGGGGGATAGCCGAGACTGTAGCTTGATAACTATGTCGGGTGAGTGACTTGGCGATGTGGGCCTGAATACATTGATAGGGCGGACTACTCACAAATGCTTGTTGTCATGCCCAGAAAGGCTAACTGTCCACTGCCCATCCAAGCTAGCGGGGCATCCCAATGACTTCTGTTACTTGCTAATGCTGACCTCATGGTCGTACGTGTGTGTCGCCTCTATGAAAGCTAGCGAGCTAGCTGGACAATGTACATAACAGATTCTAGCGTGCTAGCCGGATTCATCACTAGCTTACGCGTTAGCCTCGGGCTAGCTAGCAGGCTGTGTCTATCGCCCGCGCCGAGACATTCGAGACCCGTTAATGTTTACGTATTTTGGTTGTTGTTGCTGTTTAAGTGACATCGGTTTGCACAATTCAGCGGTGATCAGTTCCTTAACTAACTTCTTGTATGCTTTAATTTTTTATATCCAGGCTGTTTTGAGCTTTGGGCTCCAGTAGTAGAAGGTCGGTTGAATATATATATACAATATATGATAACAGGTTGTGTCAGGTATAACTTATTACTATCCCCGGGTTAATGAAGGTGTTTAATTCTATTCTTATATAGGTTATGTCATTCCAGCCTTTGTGCCTGACCAGAGGGGCTGTTACATGCGTGCACCTTGACCATAACCCTTTTTCCCTTTTCTTTTTATTGTTGCTGTTTGAATGACATCTGTTTGCGCAATTTAACTGTGATCCGATCCTGCCTTAGACTATCTGCTGGTATGCTTTAATTTAATTTTGTTTTAAATTTTCCTTTATCCATTTATGCTATAACATTGCCAAGTTAGACCGCGCTCTCAAGATACGACACTGGGTGCTGAAATCCCATTAAGTATTATATAAAAGAAGCAGTGAAGCCAGACCAGCACTCTCAGGTTCAAAATTTAATGGCAGCCTGAAACAAACATGTTTCGGAAATATGTATTCCTTCTTCAGTGTTATAGCTTGAAGAAGGAATACATATTTCCGAAACATGTTTGTTTCAGGCTGCCATTAAATTTTGAACCTGAGAGTGCTGGTCTGGCTTCACTGCTTCTTTTATATTTTGCTATAACATTGCAACATTGATACGCAGATTCGGAGGTAGATGGTTGCAGGGATGATGTTGAGTTATTATATAATAATGGCTATTTTTTCCCTTATAGTTTTCTCATGTTAGGGCCAAGGCTCACGGTGGTTTTCGACCGATATCTTTATTGAATTTAATTTTTATTTTTATTTGTGTTTATTGGACTAGTGGGGGTTTAATCAGGGGTTTATCTAGAGAGGGGGTCGGAGTGGAGAGCGTCTTATTGGATCCATGATTCCAGTGGGAAATGATAGGAAGATGACCATCCTTAGTGGATGGGGCATAGGGAGGGGATTGGAGAGTGGGTATAGGAGGGTTAATATTAGGACGGGTGGGTTAGGGTTTAGAGTAGAAGGAGGGGGGGTTGTAACTGGGGTGGTATTTTTCTGTGTTTTATGTACTGTTGTCCTATATGTGTGTAATTGTTCCTCCTCTGAACTCCTGGGATTGACCGTCTGGGCCCGGCTGGATCAGCGCCTCTGTCCTCAGCCTGGCTGCACTGGTATGTTCGCTACGCATTTAGACAAATTCGACCATGGCTAAATTGAATATTTTAATTTGGAACGCAGGGGGTCTTAACGCCCCACACAAGCGTGCCAGTGTCCTGTGGTTATTGAAGAGAAGAAATATTGACATTGCTCTCCTTAGTGAGACGCATTTATTGGTGGGTGATGTGTCAAGGCTAGCAAATCGACAATATCACGTTATCTCCTCATCCTCAGCCGATGATAAGACGAAAGGAGTCGTCATAGTTACAAGACGTAACCTTGATATCAAAGTCCTGGATGTGTGGTCGGACACGGAGGGAAGGATTACTATAGCAAAAGTTGAGTTCTCTCATAGGAAGATGGCAATAATAGCATTGTATGCCCCTAACACATTTGATTCAGCGTTCTATAATACAATCACGAAGAATATGTTGGAACTTACTGGATACGCTCTCATTGTGGGTGGCGATTTTAATGCGTGCTGGGATGCGGAGATGGATAGGTCCGGGTCCTCTGAAACAAGCGATCAAAAACGGTCCTCTAAGGCCCTCAGATTGTGGGCCCAGGACACGGGGCTCGCAGACCTATGGCGCATATCCAATCCCACCCTCAAGGATTACTCTCATCTGTCAGCCAGACACAAAACCTTCTCTCGAATAGACTATGCATTCGCGTCCCCTAATATGTTTGATAGTTTTGACGTCTCATTGGTTCCCCTGGCTCTCTCGGACCACAGGGGGATTTTCCTTATGGCAACCTTTGGCAGGCTCTCCGCGAGAGCTCCCAGGTGGCGTTTTAACTCAACCTTATTAAAGAACGATGATTTCTGTTCTGAGTTCAGGAGTAAACTAGCTGAATTCTTGCAGATCAATGTTGGCACGGTCGATGACCCCAGGGTCCTGTGGAACGCATTGAAAGGATTTATCAGGGGTCATGTCACACTTTTCGCCTCCAATTTGCGTAAATCCAGGTAAAAAAAACTAGAAGGACTGGAAACATTATATGCGGACCTATACGCATCTTTGCAAACTAACTATAGTGAACGACTAAACACACAACGTAAGATAGTCAAGAAAGAAATAAACTCCATACTTAAACAACAGTCTGAGTTCTTGATACATAGGACAAGGCAAAATTACTACTTTCACGGCTCCAGGCCTAGCCATCTATTGGCAATGAAAATACGCTCGAATGATCATTTCTCGGATATCCCCTCGATCAAGACGCGACAGGGTACAGTCACTACTGATTCGAAAAAGATCAACAACACTTTTAAAGAGTTTTACACAGTTATATAGCTCAGAGGTTAATCTCGACAACTCTAAATTTGAATCGTTCATTGGCGGGCTTGAGATACCCCACATTTCTGAGGAAGAGGCTAAGGAACTGGGGAAACCGATCACTCTTATGGAACTAAGGGAGACGATTGCTGAAATGCAGAGGGGTAAGGCACCAGGCTGGGACGGTATTCCACCTGAGGTATATTTAGCTTTCTGGGACCAACTGGGTCCATTGATGCTCGATATGTTAAATTATGCTATCGAACAAGGGGAGTTCTCAAGAGATGTCAACATGGCGTTGATTTCTTTACTTCTCAAGAAGGACAAAGATCCCAATGATTGTGGTAGCTATAGGCCCTTGAGTCTTCTCGGGGCCGATCTAAAAGTGTTTGCCAAGGTGCTGGCCCGCCGCCTGCAGAGATTTATGACGGTATTGGTACACTGCGATCAAACTGGTTTTATCCCGGGGCGCCTGGCTGCAGATAATCTTTTTTTTTTTTTATCCACTTTTTCTCCCATTTTCTATATTTTCTCCCATCCCAATTTCGTATCATCCAATTCAACCCTCCCCTGTCACGAACGGTTTCTTGCCTCCCACAAGCCGGCTGCAATGTTGACTAAGTCATACATAGCACAAGTCCTGTCCGGTACTTGAGGTAACAGCAGTCGCATCTTTTCACCTGCGCAGCTCGATCTCTCAGTGGCGAGGAGTAACGCGTGGGAGGCTCACGCTGCCCCCGACACTTCCTGATTCTACTGCGCAGGCGCACCAACCGACCTGTAGGAGTCGCTGTCCACAACGCCCGATCCCCACCCATCAGTTTCCCACCCCCTAATACGGCCAATGTGTATTAGTATGGACGACCAGCTAAACTGAAAGCAAATGTGGAGCGCTGGGCTCTCCAGATTCCGTGGCAAGCGCCTTGCCCACTACGCCACGTAGCCGCCCATGGCTGCAGATAATCTTAGGAGGCTGTTGCATGTAGTCGATAACAGTAAAGACAATACAGCTCCGTCCACAGTTCTGTCTTTGGATGCCATGAAGGCGTTTGACAGACTAGAATGGTCATACCTGTGGAAGGTACTTGAGGTTATGGGTCTTGGAAAGGTTTCTCTCCTCCACACTGCCTGTGGAGCTTTTTTCCCTATTGTTAGGTTTTAGTGAGTTTTTCCTTACCTTCGCGTGGGGTATGTCTGGGAGTGCTTGCATTCTTTCATTTATTTGCATTCATCTAAAAATGTTTGGACCTTATGGTGTTCTTGTTCTGTTCTTGACTTATTGTTATGTTTTCTTCTTGACTTGTTTAAAGAAGACCTGTACGGCCCATGGGGACATTAACGTGTGTTGTCGGGCCTTATAAATAAATTTGATTTGATTTGATTTAATTTTATTCATATGATTAAAGTCCTGTATGCCTCGCCGTCGGCAATGATACTGACAGGCAAAAACTGTTCCACACTTTTCCCAGTCTCCAGATCTTCTAGACAGGGTTGTCCTCTGAGCCCAGGACTATTCGCACTTTCCCTCGAACCATTGGCCCAATTTATTAGGCAATCAGAGGACATCGTCCCCATAATGATCAATAATACACCACTCAAAATTGCTCTCTATGCGGATGACCTACTGATTTTTATGGATGACCCTTCCCGGTCGGCCACAAAATTATTGGAAATAATCGACGACTTTGGTAAATTGTCAGGCTTTAAGATTAACTGGAACAAATCAGCCTGCCTACCTCTTAATGAGCTGGCCAAGGCGGTGCGACTACCAGCTGATATCCCCATAGTGGAACATTTTAAATACTTAGGCATAGAGATATTCCCCACGCTGAGTCAAACTACTAAGTACAACTTCACGGGTACTTATGATAAAATACGCCAGGATCTAGACAGATGGTCGTCCCTTCCTAACTCCTTACAAGCCCGGGCTTCCATAATCAAAATGAACGTCCTGCCTTTTGTTAGCTCAATGCTCCCCCTGCCCCCTCCAATAGACCACTGGCGCAAGGTACAATCGATGGTATCTAAGTTTATCTGGAATAACAAACGCCTGAGAATCAAAAGAGCTACTACTCAACGTAGGAAACAAGATGGGGGCCTCGCAATCCCTGATTTTAAGCTTTATTTCTGGTCCTTTTCACTGAGACCTCTGATGTGCTGGCTAGACCCTGTAGATGCTGTATCTTGGCGCTCCTTAGAAGCGGCGGCGGTCTCACCGCTAAGATTGCAGGATGTGGTGTACTCCACTGTCCCTATTTCGAAATGCCGACTGAGGTATGGACCGATCATAACTCATGTGATCCAAACGTGGCGTAATGTACAGAAGTCGTGTGGGGTTAAATGCCCATGGCACCTGGACTCTCCAATTTTTAATAACCAGCAATTACTTGTTGGGCACAAGCCGGTTAATATTCCTCAATGGCAAAGGAGGGGGGTTCATACTCTGGAGGAGATATATGATAAGAACGGCCTCCGTGCGTTTCAGGACTTAAGAGAATTTTATGATCTTCCCGGCGAGTCCTTCTTTCTTTACCTTCAACTAAGGTCAGCGCTGAGGGCGCATGGCGTGCCGTGGGCTCAAGCTTTGCACCCACACCCCTTCCTCAGGCTCATAGTGGACAGGACGACCTCCAGAGGGTTTGTCTCAGACTTTTATACGCTCTTAATTCAATCCACGTATAAAAGATTTTCATTGTATACAATCTGGCGTGTGGATATCCCGGAGTTGGACCCCGAGTTTGACTGGGATGATGTTTGGGCAAATGTGGCATTGTCTTCCCGCGACCCCAATCACCAGCAAATTAATTTTAATTATATTCATAGGACCTATCTTACACCTAGGAAGCTATTTGCTATGGGACTGATAACCGACTCTCGGTGCACTTTGTGCTCTCAAAAGGCCACTGGCACTTATATGCATATGTATTGGGATTGCCCACCAGTGGCCCGCTTCTAAAGGTTGTGGTATAATATAATGTCCTCATATAAAGACATTCCCCTCCCCTCTCCCCAATCCTGTATTGGGGAGAGGGGAATTAAAGGAATTAAAACCGTCCCGCTCTTCTCTGTGCCAGGTGAATGTTACAGAATGTTGTCAAATATTGAGATCATGGCTGAGTAAGAATAGCGTGTATTAATATATCTGATCTGTATTGAGATTCGTTACCGGGGAACGCGTGTACATTTACATTTACATTTAGTCATTTAGCTGACGCTTTTATCCAAAGCGACTTACAAGTTCTGTACGACAAGCCATCAGGAAGAGCACAACTCTATCAGCTGAGTAACAATGTTCATCAAAGTGTTGAGTGCTACAGTGTAGGTTAGTTTATTAGGACAAGTGCATGACAGTATGGTTAGTTAGGGTTAGATATTATTTTTTTTTATTCAGATAATGGTTGAAGAAGTGAGTCTTTAGTCGACGGCGAAAGATTGGACGTGTTTCGGCTGTCCTAACTGGGGTGGGTAGTTCGTGTACCCGGGTCCTATCAGGAGGTTCTGATAGGATTTGCTAGGTTGAAGTGCTATTCCTGGTCGAGTTGGAGCCGACCAAAAGCTAAGGCACACAGTAAAGGTTGTTGGATTGCTAACCCAAGTCTAGCTGATGCAGACTAAAATATAGGCAACAAGGCAAGAAACGTGGGCTTATTAGACGTGATATCCTTGGAAAACGCTACTCTGTTAAAAACGTTCTGTGATTCCTCTGCAAAGAGGCGGGAAGTTAGGACCGAGAAACTGATGGAATCATAATTAGATTTACCAGAGTAACGTCATAATATTCATTGTTTCAACCTCAAACTAAGCCCACAACCTCTTCCATTCCTGAAAACGATGTATTCGGATTAAATTAACCAATTGATCATACAGATAGCGGGAAGGTGATTACACGATGTCCTAGTAGTACATGATTATGCGATGTCCCGGGAGTACGTGAATGTACATTAAACGGGACATTAGTCGCGGAAAGTACATTAAACAGGACATTAGTCGCGGGTTGAAGAGACCGAGAGTGTGATTAAACGGTATATTCAAATCTAATATATCGCTGTTAAATTTCGAAGTCAGGTTCGGTCGTTATGCTTTAATAACTGTAACTGAGGGGTTACAAAACCCTGACTGTATTAAAGATTGTGATAGATTAAACCACTGCTAGGTATGTACTTTAATTACTGGCCAGACAGTACATCGAATAGATATGGTGGACACTCATAATAACACGGCATTGACAAATAAATAGTATTTGAGGGTATTTATTATTATGCAACATTAGGTTACAGAATGAGAATTAGGGTCGCGCTTGTATGGTGAAGAATATGCATAAAGTCAGTCAGTAGCATAAGTCACTGGGAATAGAATGATTCCTACGATGGGTACTAGGCTGACGCCACCTGGCGTATAATAGCAATTATAGAAGGCAACGCTGGTACCGCCTGGAGACACTGGGTTCCTCCCAGAGTTGTAAGGTCTGGAGGATAGAGGAATGTTCGGATACTCAGTCTGATTCAATGAAGAATAAGGGGATTCACGTACAGAAGCCAGTCCTTGTAAATCCAACGATCAGCAACAAAAGCAATAACTGTAATCCAATGCTCGATAGCAAACGATGATAGCCAGCTAGCCTCGGTCCATGAGGCCAGCCCGAATGTAAATCCTCACGAGGTTAAATCCCAAACGACAGTGGAGATTAACGATGCTCTTCTCCGGGTAACACGTTCCCACAATCAATATAATCCAACCAGTAATGGTTCTGCAATCGCCGCCGCCGGTTCTCCTGTGCACATGTCCAGCAGGTTCTCCGACTAGGCCTCCTCGTGTGCTGGTACTAAGGTATTTAGTCCACGCGCACTGGCTAAGGTCCACTAGCTAACACGAACGAACTGCTGGGTAATGCTACACACGAACGAACTGTGGTTGGCACGATATACAATAAATTAACGACTATTTACTTCACATTAAACTAAGTCGAACTTGACGTTACTGCATTAATCTGACACTTTACTATTCCATTCGCACGTGGTTCTCAACGCTCTGTTAGACGCACTGCTGCTCACTTCACTACACGTTGACTCGGGATGAACTTGATGAACAACTACTGTTCGCACCTGCCGCAGCATATATACTTAAGTGATTATCTAGTCCCAAACCTCAGTTCTCGTCTCGAATCAATACGCTGTCTCCAGGCATGTTGCGACTATGATCATAACGACTGTGTCCACTTTTAAGTTGTCCCTGTCCTTTACCCACTTCTGACGGGTTTGGAGGGACGGTAGGTAGTGGAGGAGGAAACTGTTCCAAAACTGGTCAGCCAATACTTGACTGTATCTCCACATTCTTCGGCCGTTCGCTTCTTCAGGTCTGTACACCGCCTGTGGAAGGGCAGGGTCCAGCCGCCCCATCAAGAGAGTGTTTGGGGTGACTGGGTCGACGTCTGCTACATCACTTGAGACGTACCCGAGGGGCTTTGAGTTCAATACGCCCTCGATCTCCGGGAGGAGGACTTCTTCCGCCACGGTCTGGGCCCCAAGCACGGCGTACAGAGCTGTCTTTATGGAACGGACTTCTCTTTCCCAGGTTCCCCCGAAGTGAGGGGCGTTCGGGGGGTTAAACTGGAATTCGACCTGATAGGGAGCGAGGTGGGTCTTAAGTTGTGGACCCATGGCCTGGAAACTCTCTCTCAGTTCTCTTTCTCCGCCTTTGAAGTTTGTCCCTTGATCAGACAACAACGCAGACGGTTTTCCTTTTCTTGATATAAATCTCCGGAAGGACATGAGGAATGAATCCGTACTCATGGTCTGAAGGAGTTCTATATGTACTGCTCGGGTGGTCATGCACTTGTATACAATGCCCCACCTCTTCTCTGTCCCTCTTCCTTTCTTAACGTAGAGCGGGCCGAAGCAGTCCACGCCCGTGGAGTGAAAAGGCTTCTCGCCGAGTCGGAGGCGGCCGGGAGGCAGGTCGGCCATCATAGGTATACTGGGCTGTGCTCGCCACTTGCGACAGTCTAGACAGGTCCGCTGGAAGCGACGTACTGCTTCTCTTCCTTGCAGTATCCAGTAACGACGTCGGATCTCAGCGAATACTCTCTCTGCCCCAGCGTGGTGCACATCCTCGTCGTATTTCTTTATGATAAGCTCGGTGACCTTGTGTCGACTGTTGAGGACAATAGGATACTTGACGTCATCCGTTAAGTCCGGGGCCCGTCTCAGACGACCACCCACCCTGATGAGGCCATGGGTGTCGAGCTCGGGGGCCAAGTGGAGCAGTCGGCTGTCTGAAGGGATTGGCTTTGTTCCCTGCAGGCAGTCTAGCTCATCGGGAAATGAGTCTCTTTGGGCTCGCTGTAACAGAAGGAGTTCTGCCTCTGCGTAGTTCGATGCGTCAATGTCTGTAGTGGGGGGAACCTCAGGGTGGTGCCACAAGAATGTTTTTATCTGCGCACTCTCAAAGGTTAGGCAGTCGTCTATGTTAGGGTCAGTGGGGGCTGGGATGTGCGTCAGCCCACAGAACATAGATTTCTTGATCTCTGCCTCCTCTTGACTAGCCTCCCGTGGTGGGCCACTCCTCCTCCGGGAGCTTGAGGAACTCAGGACCGTCACTGTAGATATTGGGACGTGTGAGGTCATCTAGGGACATCCCCCGTGTGATGACATCGGCTGGGTTCTGTTTGGTGTCAACGTACCCCCAGCACGCTGATCCTACCAGGTCTTGAATCTCGGTGACTCTGACTCCCACGAAGACCTTGTATCTACAAGAATCGGATTGGATCCATGTGAGTACAGTCATGGAGTCTGACCACAAGATTGTCCGTTGCACCGTTATGGTGAGTTCACGTTGTATCAGCGTGGCGAGTTGCGCGCCTACCAGAGCTGCGCAGAGCTCTAGACGCGGGATCGATTGTTGCTTGCGGGGGGCTATTCTTGAGCGAGCCAGGACGAAAGCTGTGTGTACTTCTCCTCCCTCCTCTCGGGCTCGCAAGTAAGCCACCGAACCGTAGGCTACTTCCGAGGCGTCACTGAAGACGTGCAGGTCCATCTGGCACGTCTCCAGCCGCACTGTGGGTGGGAAGTAGCTCCGGCGAATGTTCACATTTTGGAGCGAGCTGAGTTCTCTCTCCCACTCTCTCCAGGTGGAAGCTAGGTGGTCGGGTATGGGGTCGTCCCAGCCCTGTTCCTTGTCCCACAGTTCTCGCACAAGCATCTTCACCCGAGTGGTGTAAGGTAGGATACACCCCAGCGGGTCGTATTGGCTTGCGAGTGTTCTGTATACGCTCCGTCTAGTGGTCGGTAGAGGGGTCGACCTTCCCTGCTCCTGGGTGCTTGTAATGGAGCGAGTCTGTTTTGAAGCGCCAGACGAGGCCCAATGTCATTTCCTGTGCTTCACCTGGGGTGGTCGCCATCCAGGTCTCGCTGCTTGCTGCCTTTGTCTCTGGGGAGAGGCTGCGAAGTACTTGAGGGTCACTGCTGGCCCACTGCCTAAGATCGAAGCCACCTTTGATCAGGGAGGCGCGGAGCTGAAGCAGGAGGGCTTCGGCTTCTTCTGGCGTCGAGACGCTTTGTAGACAGTTGTCCACGCAGAAACTCCTCTCTACGCTTTGTCTGACCTCCTCGTCAGCTTCAGGATCTTCTGTCACGTGTTTTTGCAGTGCGAACGTAGCACAGCATGGGCTGCATGTGGTGCCGAAGGGGAGGACCTCCCATTGATAGATGGAGGGTTGCTCATCGTTGATCCTCTCTCTCCATAGGAACCGCAGCAGGGGCTTGTCCTCCTCCACCAGTCGCACCTGCAGGAACATCCCTTTGATGTCGCCGCTGATGGCCACCTTGTCTTGGCGGAAACGTAGTAGTACGCCGAGTAGGGAGGGGCCGAGTGTCGGGCCGGGCAAGAGCAATTTATTCAGGTTCTGTAGTCCGATCTGGTAGCTGCAGTTGAATACAATGCGGTTCTTGCCGTTGTGGTGGACCTTGTGGTGGGGCACGTACCAGGATTCAGTCGTCTGGTCTGCCTCTTGATTGTCAATTTTCTTGATATGTCCCGCTGTGATCAGTTTGTCGATCTCAGCGCGGTACACAGTGGCTTGAGTGGGGTCCTTGGCTAGACGCCGCTCGGTGTTCAGTAGATAGCGTTCTGTCGCTTCTTTTGAGGCGTGGAGGGTGGGCATCCCCTCTCGCCTCAAGAGTGGAGTTGCGTATCTCATCACTCCGTCGACCTCGACCCTCTTTGTCTTCTGCTCGAGGAGAGCTATGGCATACGTGTCTTCCTTTGAACGAACTAGTTTCTTTTCGTTCTTAAAGGGCATCGAGTCTAATGTCCATAGTCTCTCGACGTGCTGCAAGAGGGTGGTGTCGTCTTCGTTTATCCTCGTGTAGAGGCAGCGAGTGGCTGTCGGTCGGTTGGAAGACCCGGAGAGGGGGCCTTGTAGTGTCCAACCCAGGCGGGTCTTGACCGCTGCTGGACAGCCTCTGGGCCCGATGTGGACCTGGTCCGTTGGGACGATGAGGTGTGCGTGGTCGGATCCTATGAGCAGGGTTGGGGTGGCGCCGTCGATGGGCGGTATAGGTAGTTGACGTAGGTGCACGTATTTCTCCGTCAGCTGTGTGATGGGGTAGGTATACCGTGACAGACCTATGTCGTGGCTTGTGAAGGCGTTAGTGATGCTATACCGCTTCTCGGGCTGCTCGACCGCTGCTATCGTGAAGGAGACGTTTTCACCATTTATGGTCTTTAGGTCTCTTCTAATGGTACGGATTGTCATTGTTTCTTCGGTACCCCGCAGACCCAACTGGGCTGCGGCGGAAGCGAGGAGGAGAGTCTATTCCGACCCATCATCTAGGACGGCGTAAGTGTCCATGACCTTGTCCTCGTAGCTTAGGAGCACTCGGACCACCTTCAAGAGCACTCGGGAGCTCCCGCTCTTCGCAGGGTCTATATACATGACATTTACTCTCGAGCTGCTTTGTGGTACGGGTCTCCTCTTGTTGCTGTCGTGCAGGACCTCCAGGTGGGCGCTGTCGCACTTGCTGCATCTTTTCTTTAGGCGGCACTCAGCTGCCATATGGCTGCGCGCGCAGCGGAAGCAGCGGCGGTTCGCTTTGATCCACTGACTCACCTCGTCAGCGGTCAGCTTCTTGAAGGTGTCACATTGAGACAGCCAATGTTCATTTTGACAGTACTGGCAGGCAATCTTCCACTTTCCCTTCACGTGGGGGGTGTTGTGGTGCTTGTGCTGCGGCACTGACTCGGCCTGGTGCATAACTGTCACTGACCGGCGGTTGTCATTGAACCTCCGCGGTCCATCTCTAGGGCTAGAGCCACTCCACACGAATGTGTCCAGTCGTAGACTGCTGACCTCCCTGGCGAGGAAATCAGCCAGGTCTAGGAGGGATGGTTCTGGGCCGTTGGGGTCACGGTGGTCTTTCTGCCGCCGAAAACGCTCTTGACGGGCTGGAGGGAGCTTCTCCAGTATCCGCTCCACGTTAGAATTTGCATACAGTTCATATCTCCCCTTCTCCTTTTGGGACCCCAGCATCCCCACAAGGGATTGTACCTTGATAGAGAGGTCATCCAGTGCTCTATTGTCTTTGGCTGGGGGGAGGCGGTCGATATCTCGTATTTCTTGGATCACGTAATCCCATATGCGTCCATAGCGCGCGTCGAGGGCCACCAGAGCAGCTGAGTATGGGGTGCTTGAGTTTGAATATGCCAGCGCTATGTTATGCGCTCTGGGCACCTTGAGATGCTTGAGGAGGATGGCATATTTATAAGACTCGTCGTGGACATCGGACATTATAGTCTCTAAACACATGCGTAATTCTGTGTACTGTGCTGTCCTCGCGCGTAAAGTCTGGGAACGTCGGTGTGCCAAGGTAAGACGCCATGGATGGCTGGGACACCGATGAGCGTAGGGGGAGAGGCCTCCTGGGCGAGTCTCCCCGTACGGGTAGTCGTGGGTTAGTACTGGGTGGGTACCAGAGGCCGGGCCCCCAGGTGCTGCTCCTCGGTCCTGACTGTACATCACACTCACCCTTGAGTTGGGTCGGGGGTTTGTAGCGCAGTGACTCGGGGCTGAGGTCGGGGCTGTACTGGGCCTCCTGGTCCAAAGTAGGTTCGTGCTGGTGGGCTTGATATCCCTCCTCTTCCTCCGCTAGGTCTTGGGGTCTTCTAGTTAGTCTCTCGGCAACGTAGGCCGGTTCTTCCCGTTGGCTGGGTCCCGTATAGACCGGTCGGGGAGGGGGCTCGGAGACGTAGGCAGGTTCTTCCTGTTGGCCGGGTCCCGTGTAGATTTGTCGGGTAGGGGAAGGTGCCCTAGACCCGTGTCGTGATGATCTCCGGGAGCTCCGTGTGGAGGGGGGGGGGGTCGCCCTGGCGATCAATTGTTCTATCATCTGCGCCTGCAGCCGGTCGCGCTCCGCTTCGTGCTGTGCATTGGCGTGTTCTCGCTGGATGTTCTCTTCCCTCTGGAGGCGCCTCTCCTCCAGTCTGATGCGGTCGTGCTCACTCCGTTGTTGCGCCTGGAGGCGCTCTCGTTCCGCTGCAGAGTGTTCGCGCTCACTAAGGGCTTGTGCTTGGAGTCGGTCGCGTTCACCCTGGATACGGTCTCTTTCGGTTGAAGCTGTCAGCGTGGCGATCAAGGCTTGCGCCAGTCTCTGTCAGCCTCGCTGGGGGATGACACTGATGGAGGTGATCGGGCGCTGACAGGGCTTGGTGGAGACCTGTTCTCTTGGCGCGCTCCGAGGTCTATCTCTTGAGCGCGGTACTCTTCTCTTGGTTGCGCGCCGAGGTCTGTCTCGGATGCGCGCTCTTGGGTTGGTTGTGCTCCGGGGTCTATCCCGGTGGCGCTTTCTTTATCCTGGGGCGCTCCGGGGTCTATCCCGGTGGCGCTGTCTTGAGGTATAGTCACGTCATGTCCCGCTTGGTCCCCCCCGTGAGCTAAGTCAGTTTCGTTTGAACCCGTTGGGGTCTCTACTGGAAGGGCCGCCAAGTCGATAGCATTGGGCATGCTTAAACTATCAGTTTTATCCGTATTTAACATCTTTTTAGATAAGCTAGGGGGTAAAACTAAAGGTATGGAGGTGGCTGACGTTTGCGCCGTGGGCGCTCTAATTTGGGGGAGCCGTCTGGAGAGTGTCCACCGCTGGCCATATCAATATTAATATGATATTAAAGATTACTGATACCCTCCGGCTCGAAGGACCAATTGTAACTGAGGGGTTACAAAACCCTGACTGTATTAAAGATTGTGATAGATTAAACCACTGCTAGGTATGTACTTTAATTACTGGCCAGACAGTACATCGAATAGATATGGTGGACACTCATAATAACACGGCATTGACAAAGAAATAGTATTTGAGGGTATTTATTATTATGCAACATTAGGTTACAGAATGAGAATTAGGGTCGCGCTTGTATGGCGAAGAATATGCATAAAGTCAGTCAGTAGCATAAGTCACTGGGAATAGAATGATTCCTACGATGGGTACTAGGCTGACGCCACCTGGCGTATAATAGCAATTATAGAAGGCAACGCTGGTACCGCCTGGAGACACTGGGTTCCTCCCAGAGTTGTAAGGTCTGGAGGATAGAGGAATGTTCGGATACTCAGTCTGATTCAATGAAGAATAAGGGGATTCACGTACAGAAGCCAGTCCTTGTAAATCCAACGATCAGCAACAAAAGCAATAACTGTAATCCAATGCTCGATAGCAAACGATGATAGCCAGCTAGCCTCGGTCCATGAGGCCAGCCCGAATGTAAATCCTCACGAGGTTAAATCCCAAACGACAGTGGAGATTAACGATGCTCTTCTCCGGGTAACACGTTCCACAATCAATATAATCCAACCAGTAATGGTTCTGCAATCGCCGCCGCCGGTTCTCCTGTGCACATGTCCAGCAGGTTCTCCGACTAGGCCTCCTCGTATGCTGGTACTAAGGTATTTAGTCCACGCGCACTGGCTAAAGTCCACTAGCTAACACGAACAAACTGCTGGGTAATGCTACACACGAACGAACTGTGGTTGGCACGATATACAATAAATTAACGACTATTTACTTCACATTAAACTAAGTCGAACTTGACGTTACTGCATTAATCTGACACTTTACTATTCCATTCGCACGTGGTTCTCAACGCTCTGTTAGACGCACTGCTGCTCACTTCACTACACGTTGACTCGGGATGAACTTGATGAACAACTACTGTTCGCACCTGCCGCAGCATATATACTTAAGTGATTATCTAGTCCCAAACCTCAGTTCTCGTCTCGAATCAATACGCTGTCTCCAGGCATGTTGCGACATGCCTGGGCTCGTCTTTGAACCTGACTTTGGGGGCTTGCGGTCTGGCGCCTACGGGCGTTATCCAATAAGGAGAGCGAATATTACTATGATTCGAACGCAGGCTTAAAGGGATATACCGTGTATATATAAATAATATACAATGTATATAAAACAATAAATGTAGATTCTCAGCTTTAATCTGGCCCTTCACAACAATAACGGTGTGTAGTATATATCAAGGGTATAAATGCCTTATCGCAGCAGGGTGCTGGGCGATTAAACGAACACAAGTGATGAATTTGCAGTCATGAAAGGCACCATATTTCCCATACTAACAAAATAACATAACTTGCATGCTATCCCCTCCTTCTATTCTCTGCTTATAACCAATAACATGACTCTTCTTTTTAACAAACTAATACATTTCCATGACTGCAAATATCAAACCGCCAAGAGGTACACAATGATTATCAACTACATTGGTCATTTAGCTGACATTTTTATCCAAAGCGACTCACAGGTTCTGTACGACAGAACATCAGGAAGGGCACAACTCTATCAGCTGAGTAACAATGTTCATCAAAGTGTTGAGTGCCACAGTGTAGGTTAATTTTATTAGGACGAGTGCATGACAGTAAGATTAGTTAGGGTTAGATGACAAAATGAATGACTGTTTTTCATGAAAAATTAACCGGCTGCCTAGATTTTATGTTTTTCCCCATGCTAAATTATGACGAGCCACACTGAGACGTGAAGAACAACCGAGAAGTCATGGCGAGGTAAGTATCTTGAAGAAGCACACCATTGTACGCGGCCTGAGGTAAGGTCAACTTCAATTTTGAAGTTTGATTTGATCACAGATTATAAAGATAAAAAGAAATGTTTCTGATTCCATGCAAAGATCGGATCCAAACTATATCAAATGCATGATGGTATTACACAATGAATTGAATTAACCCTAAATGATTTTCTTCTTTAGCAGAAAGGCGGTGAATCATTTATGTGAAGAATTTTCTAAGGCAATTTTATCATCCTCAGATCACAAATTGGTGAGAGGACAGGATGAGTGAGACGACGCATGACCTGAACCACGAACGACATGCGGCCCATGGCAGACCAAACGAAGGGGAGCACAACCAGGGCGACGACACAACCTGAGAGAGCCGCCATCCAACCCAGCCCACCCAGCCCACCCAGGGACGCCATCCCCAAGGAAGTGGAGCAGAGGACCACGAAGGAGACTGACCAAGGAGACACTGACGAAGAGGAGATCAACCCTTGACGGCCTGAGAGAAGACACCTACGAGTTCAGAGTCATCACCATCAACGAGATTGCGCCTGCTGCTCCACCCCGGCACTGCAGAACATGGCAGACCAAACCCATCACCTACGGAAAGGAGATGGAGCCCCGACCATCAAAGTGGACTTCCATGACCAGATTGCCATCCGTGTGAGAGAGAGCATCCTACAGACAGGCCGCTACACCAGCAAACCCTCGCCCCTCTAGCACCGCGATGACGAGGAACGGGGGGACCAACCACCACACAGCACGTTCAAGACCACCCTACAGCCATGTCTCTAGGCCTGATAAAGGTCAAGCGTGAGCACAGTGGCAGACATGTGATGGTGGTGAAGAACAACATAGACTCCAGGGAAAGAGTCTGCAAGGCCACTATAGTTGACCGCCCCACTGCTACAGGTGACCCTTGACAGGGAATGGACGGCGACCAGTGAATGTTCCCGACTGCATCGTCAAGAAGAGACACATCATCAGAGACCTGTGGACCAAGAGACGTCTAAACACACATTGTCCACATTGTTATGTATGTATTTAATTTTTACTGTGTTACTGTTTGGCCCTGCCACACGACAGACCGAGAACAGATGATCAACACGACACAGCAACTGTCAGATTCACAAACAAGAACTGTTTCACAGAGTTCATATGTATCTGGAAAATTATTGACTAGGAATATGATGAAATACAATCAGTAAGATTGCATTAACCAATTTTATAATGGCAATGAGAAATGATCACAGAGTCACATTGCAAAATGGTATTGTTAAACAGGGCAGAACCAGTTGAGTTGTTCCAAGACACCAAGTTTGTTTTGACCATTGATAGTATGCACCACAGAACAATGCAGAACGATTATCATAATCACCTTTTATATCAGTTTTATTAACCACTAGGTTAACGGTAATGTCTATTGTAAATATTACTATGTTTGTATGTGTACAACCATGATCTTAGCTCCCATAGATATTATCATGAAGACACATAATTACCACTTAAATGTCTGAGTCACGACATGAACGACTGGAGGTATGCCAGATATGTGCACAACCAGAGCTTCTAATGATTATGTTATTTGTTGTTTGATATCAGAGTTGAGGAACAATCATCGATATAGGTATTTGAGCGGTTAAATCAGACCATTATTAATAAAAGAAAATGGTTATATCTATTCCCACATCTCTGATATCAAAATAACACAGACCGCAGTCCAGTCGATCATGTCATGAATCATTTATGTAAATAATTCTATTTTTAAACTGTTATGCCAACCAACAGGCCAAAATTTTCATTTAGTTTAATTGTTTTCTATTTTTTCATTATCTGATAACCGATGGATTACATCGGTCCCATTCTTTTACCATACCTATTCACTTTTACCTGTTCCAAACAATCCTGGTATATTATACATTAATCTCACCCACTATATATTATTTATAGAGATATTATAATAGAGAAAAGTGAGTATTGTGGTATAATATAATGTCCTCATATAAAGACATTCCCCTCCCCTCTCCCCAATCCTGTATCCCCCCCCCCCCCCCCCACTTGACCTATCAAATGGGACCACCTCCCCCCCTTGTTAACTATATAATGCTCCTCCCGAGAACAAACCAGGTATTTTGGCCTGGGTCATTTCAGCTGATCACCTGGGGCGAAGCCCTCAGCCATTCTCTCTATGTACTCATGTATATTTCTATCTGTCTGGATAATAAACCTTATTATCTTGACCTCGGTTGACTGAGAACATTCTTCTTCAGGATATCCACAAATATCCCACAAGGTCAATAACGGACAAACTTTCAGATCTGTGTGGCTTAACTATCCCATTCACAGCTGTTACGCTACTCCTGAATGATATAACAACACTACCCGCGTCCGTACAACTGAAAAGGGTTGTCCTAGCGGGCGTCACAGCAGCGAAGAAGCTAATAGCATTGAGGTGGAAGGAGCCTGAGAAGCTCACAGTGATTAACTGGTCCCTAACACTGTTGGATGTGATTTATCTTGAGATATCCACGGCGCGGGTGATTGGGGTGGGGCAGGCTGGGATTGACCTGTGGTTCGCAGCAGCTGAGAAGGTCAGGACCGCCGTGTGTGGCTGAGCGGGGTTGGGGTGCTTGTTCGGGGGAGTCCGGCGGTCTCGTGGGAGGGGGAGGAGGAAATGTCCTGTCTGTCTTGTCTTTTGTGATGTCTTGAATTTAACTGGGGATTTTATTGGGGGGCAGCTATTAGCTATTTCTTCACTATTTGGTCATTTATTAGATAGTACCCCTTGAATTTTGAATTTTAAATTTTAAAAGGTTGAACTCTGTTTTCTTTTCTTTTTGTCTTTATAATTTATAAATTGTTATTTCTGTATTATTATTGTTTTTGTTATTTTCCTGTGAAGTTCTGTGTATTGTGATTGTGATTAATGTGTTGTCTTAAATAATAATAAAAAAATTTGATCCAAAAAAAAACAAGAGGGAGGAGACGGCGGCGGTGGGAGAGCAGATGTGGAGAGGACAGCCAGAGCACTAAGCAGTAGCAGACCAGGGGAGACATTTTTGCCTAGGGGACCGCGCCCTGGAACAGGGACCAGCTCAGGAAAGGAGCCGTTGCTGAAAGGGGCCCTTGCCCTAGAAGACGGGACCGGCCCAAGATGGGGGGTGTACTGTAAGAGGGAAGGGAGCGCTCGGATTTGACGTGGGGTGTACCTAAGTAGGGGGGCCAAAGGGTTTAGGTGTGTTGTCTGAAAAGTTGCGAATCTGTGTCTTTCTCTCTCTCTCTCTCCTCCCTGACCGTTGTTTATCTCTTCTGGTTTAGGTGTGATGCGTGTGATGGAAAACAATAAGGCAAAACAGCAGACGGAGGGCCCTAATTGTTATGAGTCTATTTTTTGGGTATAATTAATTGAAAAACCAAGTAGTCTGTTGATTCTGAAGGTTGATTAAGAATCAAAGGGGGGAATGAGAGAAAACAGGGTTCTGGGGTGTTTTTCAATGTATGTGATGTATAGATTGGGGGGAGATGGTAGCATGTAACGGTGTCAGAGAGGTCGAAGTGCATGCAGACGGTGATAGAAGAAGCGGTTCAGAGGCATAGCCAGCAGAATGTTTAGCAGCCAGCAGAATGTTTTGAATTCCGATCTAAGACACATCAAGCTGATACCGTGGCAGGGCACAGAGGCAGAGCGCGATGGAGGTTTTGACAGTAATGAAACGTTTAAAATGTGTGAAAGGTTATTAGCAGTTGTCACCAGGATATGGCACCTGATAGCAGAGATATATTTAACCTATGAAACAGGTTGTAGTTAGTCATTTGACAAAGGAAGGTGCAGACATGGTGTTATTGGTTCTGGGTCCTCCCGGTTGTGATTTCAACAACATTTATTTATTCCACAGAATAATCAATCAATCAATTATCATCATTGTATCATCATTGTATCATCATTCAGTTCAATTAGTTACATTACTTTAATACATTCAATTATAATCCCATTCTTGTTATTAATTCAAAAGCATATTCATCATTGCAACACACATTCTACCCTTTTAGGATACCCTGGTTCACTTCAATAGCATTTTCCTTTTAAATGTAGTTATCCAGTATTATATACTGTACATTGTAATTACTTATGTCTTTATACATATTTGGCGTCTTAAGTATAAGCACATGAGAAGGGAAACATTCTCCTGTTAACCTCTGTCTAGGCATGTTGGAAGAGACCATCGTATGTCTTCTTTTAACAACACTGTCATTCTCATTGTCTGTCAAACAATTCCTTAAATCACCAATAACTGTTACCTTTATCATCATTCGTTTATCATCAGTCATATCCATTATTCTCTAATGTACAGAAATACCTCAACACCTCAGTGTTACTCATATTTGTGTTCCAGCTCAAGTTCTATTGAAACTCAAATGTGCAATGAAAGTGCATTTATATATATATGTATCTGGCCGTTCTCAACCTTACTAGGAATTTGCTAAACCGTGACCATGGTGTAACTCAAGGGAATAGATTTATATTTACATTTAACGGAGAGCGCGAGAGAGAGAGAGAGAGAGAGAGAGAGAGAGAGAGAGAGAGAGAGAGAGAGAGAGAGAGAGAGAGAGAGAGAGAGAGAGAGAGAGAGAGCATGTGGTACAGCTCCGGTGTTTAGCTACCTCATAGGTAGTGTAAGCTAAAGTAATTTCCCTCTAACCGTCTTGTACACAATATACACATTTACTAAACAGCAATTCAACCCAAACAGTATGTACTTCAAAACATAAACCTTTATAATCCCCTTGGAGATACTTAACTCCGACACGTTAGTGATTAAATGGACAATTGTATTTCAACACTCTATTTAAATGTACCACGAGATATGGCGCCATCAATAGACGGTCAGCTTATAAACCACGTTACTTGTCGTCTTAAACTTCTTAAACTTGACTCAAACATCGACAATAGTTACTTCATTTGGACCCTCGACATTGCATGTATCCTTGTTAACCTTTATGTGTGCTCTGTAGTATATTACCCACCTATGAAACAGGTTGTAGTTAGTCATTTGACAAAGGAAGGTGCAGACATGGTGTTATTGGTTCTGGATCCTCCCGGTTGTGAGACTGAGTTCGCCTCGTGCGTCCCTAAACACAAGGTACGGTTCCCTGGAAGGCGAAGCCACTAAACACCAGTCCTATACTGCCACCTATTGACCAAATTATGTTAATGTCTCCCATTACATATAAATGATTGTTCTACCTTGTTTCTGATGGAGGTAATCCTGTACCAATATGTTCACACTGTTTTGACACATAATCCAAAGATATTAACGTGATACCACTTCTAGTGGGCATCACACATGACAACCAGAAAAGGGGCAGGCTGTCGTTGCTATGGCGAAGGTCCTATAAATCTAACAGTGTTTCCGGGTGTAAGCCAGACCAAGAGCGGCTAAGGGCAGACTACAATCTGACTAGAGACTCTCTCCTCTCATGACGGAGAGGGGGGGGGGGGGAGGAAGGATGCCACATCATTATTAGCTTCGGCTACCACGAGGATGGCTAACGACCAGGCCTGACCACCATTGGACTGAATAGCAGAAGGACGATAGCAAGGACGATACAATTTGATAACATCTGATTATGAGGTTCTGTTTATCGAATAAACAATGCTCTTCCCAAGAAAGGTATTACGCTGTCAAAGTGTCGAATTCTTACGAAGGTGGAGGATTATTATGGTTTGCGGATCGCACTAACGGGGAGAGATAAGGATTGTATCAGCCAGTGTATGAGACGTCAGGACCATTAAAAGTACACAACGCAGATGGGGAGATGATTACACAAGCCAAACAGATGAAGACGTGATACTGGCCGATTGATCAGAATCTAACAGTATGCTTCATCGACGCAAGGCCAATTTAATTCAGTTGGCATTTGAGAAGGACTTAACAAAAAGGTTCAGGAATGAGTGGAGGGGCAGTGTTTTAAGAAGATTTCACTCTGTCCCCAAACGCCGCTTGCCGCTTTACTAATGATGGTGAGTAGCCTGTGGAGGAATTTTGTTTGCTTTTTTATGCACCTTATTTTTGTCAGTTCAGTTCAGTTTTCAGTGAATTCAGAAGTGTTGAATAAATGGAGACTTTTCAAAGATATAGAATAGAATAGATAGAATAGAATAGAAATGTATTATCCTGAGGGAAATTTGACACTGCAAATCACTCAACATTAAACATTTAGACAGAACAAGTCACGAATAAGAATAACAAAACAAATGGCCTAAGAATAGAATAAAATTAAATAGAATAAAAATAGAATAAAAGATACAGTAAATAAATGAAGTAAAAATATACTGAAGTCTACAGTATGTGTAATATTGCACAGTGCTGTTTAAAAAGTAAGAGTCCAGGAAGATGGTAACTGTCACTCTGTGCTCAGTGATGCAGTGAGGCACAGTGATGCATTGTATAGTCTGATGGCTGTCGGAATGAAGGACTTCCTGTGCCGTTCAGTGCTGCATTTAGGTAGTGTGAGCCTATAACATGCTCCTCCTGTCAGCCAAGTCTGTGTATAGTGGGTGGGAGGGGTTTTCCCTGATGGCCTGGAGCTTAGCAAGGTTCCTCCTCTACGCCACCCTGGCTAGAGTCCAGCTCCACCCCAACCACGCTACTGGCCTTCCTGACCATCTTATCCAGCCTGTTTGTGTCCCCTGCTCTCAGTCTCAGTGAATGTTCTTAAGATAGAGAGAAATTCGATTTTTCAATTGCCTCTCTGCTGTTTAGTTCAGCACCGTGGGCAGCGCCAAGCAAGCCACAGCGTCGTTGTCCCAGCTGAAACGTATAAAAGGGAACCTGTGTTGAAAAACCATTGTGCCCCCCCGAGAACATTTTATGCCCCCCCCACTAATTTGTTTCTGCAGCCTGGTCTGCCTCAAGCTGAACAGTGACATCTCCTTAGCAAGTGATCTCAACACCAGCCTACAAACCACTGCAATGGAGGGGGGGCGCTGCTGATGGAGATTCAGTGTTCAGGATAACAGAACATGAGGTGAGGAGGACCTTTAAGAAAGTGAATATCAGTTGCGGCTACGTGGCGTAGTGGGCAATGCGCTCGCCACGAAATGCTGGAGACGCTGGACTCATCAGTTCGAGCCCAGCGCTCCACATTTGCTTTCAGTTTAGCTGGTCGTCCGTACTAATACACATTGGCCGTATTAGGGGGTGGGAAACTGATGGGTGGGGATCGGGCGTTGTGGACAGCGACTCCTACAGGTCGGTTGGTGCGCCTGCGCAGTAGAATCAGGAAGTGTCGGGGGCAGCGTGAGCCTCCCACGCGTTACTCCTCGCCACTGAGAGATCGAGCTGCGCAGGTGAAAAGATGCGACTGCTGTTACCTCAAGTACCGGAGGGGACTTGTGCTATGTATGACTTAGTCCACATTGCAGCCGGCTTGTGGGAGGCAAGAAACAGCGTCCGTGACAGGGGAGGGTTGAATTGGATGATACGAAATTGGGATGGGAGAAAATATAGAAAATGGGAGAAAAAGAGGATAAAAAAATAAAAAAAATAAAGTGAATATCAGGAAGGCAGCAGGACCGGACGGCATCCCCGGCCGCGTCCTAAAAGTCTGTGCCGACCAACTGGCCCCGGTATTCACTGACATATTTAACCTGTCCTTAGAACAGGCTGTCATCCCCACCTGTCTGAAGAAGTCTACCATTATCATCATCATCATTAGGTGGCTTCTTCGTTCCGAAGGTTGCCTATCACTCTCCAACCCATTCTGTCCCCACTTCTTCTCTCCAACTCCGTGACTCCGCCTCTCACTCCACTCCAATCACAGACATCGTCTACCCAGCCTCTTCTTGGTCTTCCACTTCCTCTCTTTCCATCCACCTTCCCCATCACCACCTTCTTGAACATCTCCCCGCTGGATCCTCTCAGAACATGCCCGCACAACTCCATCTTTCTCTTTTTCAACCTCTCCAGCAGCTGTCCTCCTTGCATATCCGCTCTTCTCAGTACCTCCTCATTCTTGATCTTATCCTTCCATGTTATCTTCAGCATCTTCCTCAGTGTCCACATTTCAAAAGAGTCTATCATCCTCTTTGCCTCTTCATTCAGCGTCCATGCTTCTGCTCCGTATGAAAAGACTGACATAACATACGTTTCCAAAATCCTGGTCTTCGTTTTCCAACTTATGTTTCTTCTCAATAATTCTTTATGGTTCCAGAATGCGCCCTTTGCAATTCCGGTTCTTCTCTTAATGTCCATGTTAGCTCTTCCACCTTCACTGATCCAGCTTCCAAGGTACATGTACTCCTTCACTTGTTCAAGTTTTTCTCCATCCACCTGTATTTTACAAACAGTTCCTGGTGTTTTTTCAATGATCATTACTTTAGTTTTCTTTGTGTTTAGTGACATTCCATAGTTTTTGCATTCGACATTCAGCTTATTCATCATGTCCTGTAGATCTTCTTGACAGTTACAGACTATAGCAGTGTCATCCGCGTATCTTATATTGGTGATGTTCTCTTCGCCAAGTTTTACTCCTTTCCCTCCTCTCAGACCTTTTTTCATCAGTGATTCACTGTACATATTAAAGAGTACAGGGGACAAGATGCATCCTTGTCTTACACCCTTCTCCACCGGGAAGTCTCTTGATTTCTCCTTTCCTATTCTAACATTAGCCTTCTGCCTCCAGTATAAGTTGGCAATTATTCTTCGGTCAGAAACTGGTATTTTGAATTCTTCCATTGTTCTCATCAATGTTGTATGTTCAACTCTGTCGAAGGCCTTCGTGAAATCGATGAAGCAAATATACAGCTTCTTCTGTTGGTCTATCGATTTTTCACCAATGATTCTGAGTTGGCAGATTGCATCTCTTGTTCCTTTTCCTTTGCGAAAACCCATTTGGCTATCCGAGAGCTGATGTTCAATTATGGGTTCTATTCTGTTCTTGATGATTTTCAGGAGTACTTTTGATGCATGAGATATCAAACTGATAGTCCTGTAATTGTTGCATTCTGTGGCTCTTCCGGTCTTTGGGATCGGAATGAACATTGATTTTAGGAAATCATTTGGAATATTTCCTGAGTTATAGATGTTGTTTACCAGTTTCACAAGGAGCTCGATGCATCGGTCACCAGAGTTCTTAATCAGTTCAGCAGGGATCTCATCCTCGCCGGGCGATCTGTCCGTGGCCAGTGACTTCACAGCCTCTTCAACTTCTTTTTTCGTGATCTGGACTTTTTCTATCTCTTCTAGACTAATTCCTGTGTCTGATGTTCTGTTCTGGTCTTTGTATAGTGTTTCCACATACTCTGCCCATCTATTGATTATTTCCTTCTCGTCAAGGAGCAGTTTTCCTTCTTTGTCTCTGACACCTTGGGTTGTTTTTTTCCTCTTCCTTGTTAGTTGTTGGATCTTGTTGTACATGAGAGGGTTGTGCTTCTTGTCTAGATCTTCAATTTCCTTGCATTTTTCTTTGTAATACTTCTCTTTTGCATCTCTACACATCTTCTGTACTTTTCGTTTTGCTCTGTTGTATTCAGTTTTTCTGTCTGCATTCTTCATGTCTGCTCTCTTTTTCATCTCATCCAGAATGTCTATCCCTGTACCCAAAACCCAACGACTACCGCCCTGTAGCTCTCACCTCTATAGCCATGAAGTGCTTTGAGAAGCTAGTGAAGCTTCTGTTCCTCCCTCCCCATCAACCTGGACCCCCTGCAATTTGCATATCGCCCCAACAGGTCCACGGAGGATGCCATAGCCCATGTGCTGCACACAGCAGCATCACACCTGGACAAGAGGCAGGGGAACTATGTGAGAATGCTGTTCATCGACTACAGCTCAGCATTCAATACCATAGTCCCCTCCAAACTCATAGCCAAGCTCAGGGACCTGGGCTTGAACTATGACCTCTGCCAGTGGGTCTTGGACTTCCTGACGGGTAGACCCCAGGTGGTGAGAGCAGGCAACTGCATGTCCTCATCCATCACGCTCAACATAGGGGCCCCCCAGGGCTGTGTTCTGAGTCCCCTCCTCTACTCCCTGTACACACATGACTGTGTGGCACAGCGGAACAACACAATCATCAAATTTGCTGATGACACAGTAGTGGTGGGCCTGATCTCTGCCAACGACGAGAGGGCCTACCTGGAAGAGGTAGAGAATCTGTCGCAGTGGTGTCAGGAGAACTGCCTCTCCCTGAACGTCAGCAAAACAAAAGAAATTATTGTGGACTTCAGGAGGTCGGGGGTCAGGGACTACAGCCCCCTCAGCATCGACGGGGCACCGGTTGAGAGAGTGACCAGTTTCAAGTACCTCGGAGTTCACATATCCGAGGACTTGACATGGACCACACACATTGACAGTGTTGTGAAGAAGGCACGGCAACGCCTCTACTTCCTCAGGCGCCTAAGGAAGTTCCAAGCCAGTCAGAAGATCCTTAAGAACTTCTACTCATGCACAATAGAGAGCATCCTGACTGGCAATATCACCTCCTGGTTTGGGAATAGCACCGCACAAGACCGTAGCAGACTACAGAGAGTGGCCCGTTCAGCCGAGCGCACAATTGGAGGGGGGCTTCCCACTCTCCAGGACATTTACAACAAGCGGTGCATGGGTAAGGCTAAGAGAATTATCAAAGACTCCAGCCACCCAAACAACTGCCTCTTTGAACTGCTGCGGTCAGGCAAGCGATACTGGAGTCTCATGGCAAGCACAGAGACTCAGAAGAAGCTTCTATCCTCAGGCCATCAGAATGCTAAATGACAATAACACTATGTAACAACCATCAAATGCACTCACAGCACACTCACTTTAAACAAACAACTCACTGCAGCACCCACTTTAGAACACCTAAACACACTTTATATTTATTGGTAAAGAATTTGCACTACAACCCATACCTCATTACACCTTACTGTAAATTGTACCTCATCCCATTTCTGCTTTGTACTGTATAGTATATTGTAACTCAGGTACTTCTACTCTGCATTGTACATTGTATATGTATATACTGAACACTTTTGTCTACGTACTTGACTTCTATTTTATACTTGCTATACTTATTTTGTACTTATCTATTTTTGTCTAGCAGTCTCTGGAGCGTAACAGAAAGAAGCATTTTGTATAAAAGTATTCTGTACTTCTGTATGACAACTAATAAAGAAACTTGAATGACTTATATGCATGAAGTCAAACCAAGAGAATGAAACAAAATAAAATAGAGGGCCTAATCAAGTCCCAAAAAACAAACTACAGTCACAGTACAGACTGATCAGAGTCATATTAGGGTTGTGGCCCAGAGACTATAGGTAGGAACCAACTTAGAGAAATCAACTGGCAACCAGTGGAATCCAGGGTTACCATGGCCAGATTGACCATGGTACATAAAATCAGATATGGCGAGGTCCCCATATCTTTAAAGAGATGTTTTACTCAGGTAAGCAAAATGCACCATTTTTCCACCAGAGCCAGTGTAGCAGATGTGACCCAGCCATCCTGCTTTTAACAGTAAAGTGGGAAAGGGTTAATTTACTTACATAGGTGCCACACAGTGGAACGATCTCGACATCAGTGTCAAACTGACAACAAATCTGAGGTCTTTTAAGCAGCAGATAAAAGCTGGTCTTTTAGAAAAGGTTCCCCTATAGAGGGTCATTAGCATAGAAAAGAGGGAGCACATGTTGTGTATGTACGGTATGTCATATTTCACATTTTGTAATGTATCTGTATATTAACTGTTAATTGTACGAGGACCTCAATGGAAATAAGTCCCACGACTTTCTTGACATTCTCGATTTGCTGTAAATGTTTTTACTGCTTTTCAAATAAATCAAATGAAAAAAATTAAGAAATATAAAATGGTTAAACTTTACATGCTTTTCAACGTAGTGTTCGAGCATCTCCTGGGCTTAGTGACCAGCATGTCATACTTTTAAGATGTTTCAGCTTGGACAAACGTTCTCTCCTCTTCTGTACAGCCTGATAAGTCCTCATTTAGGTAAATGTTGGTGCCTCAGCTTCCTTGCAGAAGACAAGGGTGTGGGTGGCAAAACCAACAGTAATAATAATAACTATTTATATAGCACCTTTCATACATGGATTACAGCTCAAAGAGCTTCACAGCAAATAGCATAAAAGCATACAGTTGACAGAATAAAAGCAATGCATAAAGTGCATACATAAGAATAGGTATAAAAGACAATAGTGCAATGTAGAAAGTGCAGACATAAAATGTGTGTTGCTCGAAGCAGCATGTGACTCCCCCACCCCCCCTTAAGGTAAGTGAAAGGAATCAGCTCATTCCAGTTACCATTATAATTTGAAGGGAGGTTATAGAAGGTCTGAAAATTCCTAAATGAGACTCCATTACCTACTACTTTAATTAGTGTCAACTTCAATTCAGTGGATTTACAATAAAGTGTCACTTATTATTACTGCAGTTCAGCGTCACCTGGAGTAAAACAAATTGTATGAAACTTCACATCTTGCAGCTGAGTGAACACCCATCACTTAAGAGATATTCAAGGTAGAAACGTGTTAATGCAACCAGGCGTAGGACCTAAGGGCAGGTGGGTGTCGGCACAATAAAAATAACTGATCAAAGATGGCCAGTGTCTGTGCTCGGCTTAAGAGATATTTAATTTTAGGGGAAGGATACATTTGACCTCAATTTGCAGTAATCAACAAACTAGCGTCCACATTCCTCCCTCATTTCACTTCCATTCATTTTGAGGACCATGTCTAAATACAATACCAGTACTTCTGAAGTATAAACAAACTATACAGCAATATTATTCTGTAGTATCTTTAGAGCTAAAGTTGCCATTTCCAAATAATCAATAAAGGAACCATTTATCACATGCAGTTTGACCAAACATTCAACTTTTCAGAATTTAGTATCTTCCCTACAGCAAGGCAGCAGGTAACCACTCTGAACATTCCATGCAGGCCATACATGGCAGACTCCAACCTACAAACAAATTCAGAAATATATTTTGACTAGGCCCCAAAAATGTATGGAAGGCGTGAAAGGGGTAGACACCGGGGAGGGATGGTGGCGTCGACAGTGGACAACAGTGGTCACTAACTTACAGGAGAGGAGGCAAGACTGCTGAAACCTGACACATTTTTACTAAAGTGAAATATCCCTTTATCCACTGCGAAAATAAGTACATGAAAACTAGAAACAAACTCAAAAAGACAGAGCAACATCCTTTTGAATTCCTGTGAAGAGATTCATTTGGGGAAATTCCTGATATCCCAGACGTCCCCCTGTCTGGAACAGAACACCCTTAACCTTCATGCACCAAAGCAATCCTACACAGTTACGGCACGAAAAAGAAAGCAGACTCTACAATTGCGGTGTATTTTCTAAATAGTTTATTTGAAAACCAGGGCTGTTTTTGTGTGGCCAGTTTAGCTGCCACCCTGCTTGGCGGCCAGCCTCTTGTCCCTCTCCTCGGCGATGGTCAGACGGATTCCCTTTCCTCTGGGCAGGGACACCCACGGCTTGTTGCCCTGGAGACAGGAGGGGGGAAAAGGCATGAGATATGAAGACGGTGGAAAAGGTCAAAGTTCAGCCAAGCCATGGACACGGGAGAAATTACACATTTTACCAAAAGTTATTTTACTATGGAGCATCCAGTGGATGTTCTTGATCAGTGTTCACTCTTTGAGAAAGCATTTCTCAGGACATTTCCTTGACGGCACAAATGGGAATATAATTTAGCGGTAGGCCTAGTATCGACACATTTACCTTTTTAGCTGCACAAAATGTACATAGTGTAGTCATTACGGTTAGGATTTTACAGCAGTTATCAGAGTACAAACCCGGTGTTTTACTTGGAGGTTGACGTTTATAAAGGCATGCATGAGCTCCGCTCACAGTATGTGTTAACAGTACAACTCAACCAAAGGAAAAACGGAAGCAAGGTTTCCTCAATGATGAAACCAAGAGAACTAGGCTGCTTCCATGACTTACAAGTCATGGCAGTCATGAGAACGTTATGCGTTTTTCCATCACTACAATTCATTGTAGCACTGCATTTTCTCTTGACTTTATTGAATAAAGTCAGTCAGCTCCATCATTCGTCTCCATGCCAAAATTCTCTACAAATATCTTTCCGCAGCTAAAGGTTTAAATGTGCATCACCGGATACGTTTCAAAGCAAGAAACATTACTGGGCCCTGGAAATGTGGCAAGAAATAAAAAAGGTTCTACTAGGAGCTCAGAACTTCTTAGAGGATGTGGTTGTATTGTTTCACTGCTGATCAAAACCAGAAATATCATCATTGCTCCACCATCTTCTCCGGTCATGTTGCCATGGACGCTTTTTGTCGTTAGTTCATGCCAACCTTTGAGTGCCCACAACCAGGGGAGGAAACTAACTTTTTGGCTTACCAGCCAACTGGCGAGTAGCTGATTTTTTTTACCAGCCAAACTGATTTTTTACCAGCCAAAAAAAATTGCTAATTGTGATAATTACTTCTTTGTATGTCTTCGTCTAAATTGATTTTCAATCTTTAGTAATAATCACACCGTGTCTCTACTATTTAAAATATTTATTAACATAAAACATTAATAACAGTGTCTCTACTCTTCACAATATTAGCATAAAACATATTAACATGAAAGAGGGATCTATTCTGGACTGGGTTGGGCTGAACTGGGCAGTGAAAGATGCTGGGTTGGGCTGAACTGGGCAGTGAAAGATGCTGGGTTGGGCAGTGAAAGAAAAAACCTGAAGTATGTTGTGAAGTGTATAGATAGATGTGAAATGTATAGATGTAGCAGTACTGTCTATCTGTATGTCGTGTATGTCATATGTTATGATGAATTGAAAATGGGGGACCCTGATGTAAACCAGACTAAAGTCTTTCTCTGGTCTGCATCCCCTTAACAATTGTGTGTATTGAGAATTGAGCCGTACTGTATTGTACCCATTCTGCAATCTGTTAATAAAGTTTTCAATCAATCAATCAATCAAGTTAACTTTGAACCTCGGTTGTCAAGCCGCGTCAATGTTGTGTATGCATCTGGGTAGGCATCACAACGGTGTTCACTGTGCCTTTAAGGCGGCACGGTGGGCTGGACGACAGGGGCAGGGCTGTGAAATACAGTCAGTGTTGTGGTATCGTCAGTTCGGTTGGTGTGTTGTTGTGCACTGGTTGAGCATGCAATAAAACATGTAACCTTACGTCGTAGTCCGGTGCGTTTTTGGAAACATTATAGTCATAACAAATACACCTAGCTAACATGGGGCTGGCTGCTTTGAGCACACACACACACAGGGCTAACGTTAGCTAGCAAGCAGCTATATAGCTAAAACGCTAACTAGAAGCTAACTACTGTATACTGTTCAAATAGACTAACATACACCTCTGTGATTTAAATGTGTCCTTGCCTTATACTCGAGGGTTGTACTAGGGTTGGATGTAGTTCCCCGTTGGTCAGTCTGTCTGTTTTCCATCTTCTGCTGTGTTTAACGTTATCCGTTTGCGAGTGCTCCCTTGACTGATGGCTAGTACCGCGGGACTTTTATTCAACATTATATATGTCCGCCGCGGGTTGGCCAGTACTGCGGGAACTTTTATTAAACATTCTATATGTCCGCGGGTCTTGTGCAGTGCTCTCGTGACACTGTCAACTAGAGCGAGCACTCAGAAGACGTGCACCGTTTGCCAGTGACCGTGATTGCAGAATGTTTTTTTTTGTTTTGTTTACTAGTCGCCAGACTGGCGAGTGGTCTTCATGAATCACTCGCCAAACCTAAAAAATACTCGCATTTGGCGAGTAAAGTGGCCTAATTTCCTCCCCTGCCCACAACGCTATATAGCGTCCGTTTGCAGTTTTATTTTATTTTATTATTGGCTATTTGAATTCATATTTCATCAACCGAGCCTCGGGTTAGTGCTGCAGAGTCTCTCTGAGCTCAATTGGAAAGATACCGCCCCCCCATCATCTCTCCCTGTGTAACTGCACCCCATTACTTTAGACTGATGCAGGGGGAGTGGTCAGTTTGCTCATTTTACTTTTCCGTCAAGGCATCTGAAGAGACCAAGCAGGGGAGGAAATTAGGCCACTTTACTCGCCAAATGAGTATTTTTTACGTTTGGCGAGTGATTCATGAAGACCACTCGCCAGTCTGGCGAGTATTCAAGACAAAAAAAACATTCTGTAATCACTGCACTGGCAAACGGTGCTCGTCTTCGGAGTGCTCGCTTTAGTTGACAGTGCCACGAGAGCACTGCAAAAGACCCGCGGACATATGTTTAATAAAAGTTTGCGCAGTACTGGCCAACCCGCGGACATATAGAATGTTTAATAAAAGTCCTGCGGTACTGGCCATCAGTCAAGGGAGCACTCGCAAACAGATAACGTTAAACACAGCAGAAGATGGAAAACAGACAGACCAACGGGGAACTGCATTCAACCCTAGTACAACCCTCGAGTATAAGTTACTAAGGACACATTAAATCACAGAGGTGTAATGTCACTCTATTGGAACAGTGGTTAGCTTCTAGTTAGCGTTTTAGCTATAGCTGCTTGCTAGCTAACGTTAGCCCCGTGTGCGTGTGTGCTCAAAGCAGCCAGCCCCATGTTAGCTAGGTGTAGCCGTTATGACTTTAATGTTTCCAAAAAAGCACCGGACTACGACGTAAGGTTAGACATTTTATTTCATGCTCAAAAGCCCCTGGCTTGCACATCGCAGTCACGAAAGGGGCTAGGTCAACCAGTGCACAACAGCACACCAACCCAACTGACATTACCACAACACTTGACGGTACTTCACAGCACGTCGTAAGACCACCGCGCTGTCTTAAAGGCACAGTGAACGATATATATCTATGCAGTGAACACCCACCCAGATGGATACACAACATTGACGCGGCTTGACAACCGAGGTTCAAAGTTAACTTGATTGAAAACTTTATTAACAGATTACAGAATGGGTACAATACAGACACAGGGGTGTAAAGTGAAGTACAATTACTAAAGTACCGTTTTGGGGGATTTGTACTTTACTCGAGTATTATTAGGTTTGTATACTTTGTACTTTTACTCTTATTACATTTCAGAGAGAGAAAAAAAAGCATACTTTTTACTCCTTACATTTAAAATGCAGACCTACAAAGTACAAATCTCACAGGTCCAACCATTTTAATTAGTATATTTTAATTGTTTATCTGGCCGAACTAACGTTAACGACAGCAGGTAAACAGCCAATCAAATCCCCATCAATGGAAAATGAACCCGCCCATACCCATGCTGATTGGTCCTTGTGCAACACTAGAAAGCGGGGATCTTTGATTAAACACCTGCTATCAGAAGAATAGACAGTCAGATCCGCATTATGCTGTGGTTAATATTGTGATATTATTCAGGGTACTCCAGTATTCCGTCTTTAATATTGTGATATTATTCAGGGTACTCCATTACGTTTTTAATATTGTGATATTATTCATGATGTGAATGCCGCCCATGTTAGTTTACCTTCAATGGAGAAGTGCATTAAATAATTTGTCTGCAAAAAAAAGTGTCCTTTCATTTCAGCATTGTCTATCGCAGAACACATTCCATTGTGGGCAGTGTATGCTTGGTTTCATTCCAGCCTTGCCTAAACACCAGCTGATGATTTCACTAATTGGCTCACCTCTTCAACTAACTCACCTGGTGCAATGTATAGTTAAAATGTAAACTTGGCCCACGATGGAATGAGTTAGACCTCTGGTCTATCCCTTTAAAAAAGAAAAACTTTTACTTTTTAGTACATTTAAAAGTAGGACTTTGACTTTTACTCAAGTGTGTTTTTAGCCAGATACTTTGACTTGAGTCAGATTTTGAGACTGTACCCATACTTTCACTTAAGTATAATTTCTGGGTACTTTACACCCCTGAATACAGTACGGCTCAATACACACAATTGTTAAGGGGATGCAGACCAGAGAAAGACTTTAGTCTTGTTTACATCAGGGTCCCCCATTTTCAATTCATCATAACATACACGACATACAGATAGACAGTACTGCTACATCTATACATTACACTTCACAACATACTTCAGGTTCTCTTTCACTGCCCAACCCAGCATCTTTCACTGCCCAGTTCAGCCCAACCCAGTCCAGAATATATCCCTCTTTCATGTTAATATGTTGTATGCTAATGTTGTGAAGAGTAGAGACTGTTAATGTTTTATGCTAATAAATATGTTTAAAGAGTAGAGACAGTGTGATTATGATTGAAAATCAATTTAGACGAAGACATACAAAGTAGTAATTATCACAATTAGTGATTTTTTTTTTGGCTGGTAAAAAAAAAATCAGATACTCTCCAGTTGGCTGGTAAGCCAAAAAGTTGAGTTTCCTCCCCTGAGCAGGGTTTCCGTTAGAAAAAATTGTTGCCGGCCTCAGTGTCCGGTAGATTTCAATCTACCGGTCAAATGAGAGACATTCCGGTCAGAGTTTATTGAGCTTAAAAACAATTGATAGGCAAAAGGACAACAAAACAAAAGAATGACATCATCAAGGCATGTAGATTTATAATATTTTTACTTAAAACTAGGCTACTTTTGCGTATAGTCATTATATTCCAAATAAAATAAGTCCCGAGACTCGTGCTGCTGTCGACTTTAAATCAAATAGGCGTCTGTGGGCAGTCGCCCGACATTAATAAACAACAGTCTTGTTATAATCACATTTTTATGAGCCAACGAATTCCGTTATATTGGACATTTGTATTAATTATATCAAGCGAAGAACTGAGAAATTTGGCAGAGAGACTTCAACATTATCGTGGGTCTGCGTGACGACTCTCTCTCCACCTCCCAATGACTTATTTGCGAGAGTATGGCGCTGCAGAGCAGCAGATTCAGCTGTTATTGGCTCTTTTCTGGGAACCGCACAACAGCGCCCCCCACCCAACATTGAATTGAAAATGGCTGAATTGGAGTACTGCTGGAGTACTGCATTGTGCTGCTGTTGCTCCGGCTCTGCAGCTTCACAAAAGTTCACACACCCAGCACTAAGCTCTCGCTGACAACGTCGTTGTCATTATTAGAAGCAACGATGAAACAAATCATGTAATGATTGTTTCGTTCATCGCATAGGCTATTTAATTTTAGCCTATTTTAATACAATTCAAATAATCAAATTGTGCTTAGACTCCACCGGACATTAAGACCGGAGAGATTAAATATGTCGGACTTCAACAGATTTTGCCGGTCAAATACCGGTAATTACCGGCTAACGGAAACGCTGCCCCTGAGACCAAGTGATCACCGGCCATCAGAACAGCGTGGATTATGTATTTACAGTACCAACGCTGTAATCAATAAGCGTGATCGATATTTGGAATGGCGATCAGGAATTGGAATAATCTTTTTGGATAATATCTGATCTCAGGAATTTATTTTACCAGTCTTAGGATAAGCAGACCCGTTTTCACGGAGATATAAGCTTTTGCCCTATGGGCGTGTGTGCGCTGCGATTCCTGATTAGGAAATGAGAAATCGATTTTCAGCCCGCCTCAATAGCATGCATAAGTACACAACACATACTATGGATAATCTAGCGTTTATTTGAAAACGATTCATAAATAGGCCGAAAAATGACAACGTTTGTGTGTATGCTAGAACAGTAGTTCTCAAACTTTTTACACCAAGTACCACCTGAGAACGTAGCTGGCTCTCCAAGTACCACCATATGACCGACGTTAAAATACAGTCTATTCAGCTATGCACAGTTCACGCAGGAGGCAAATGTATTCCTAATACCATTATTTATTGTTAACTTTTGTCAGACACAGCCACAATGTACAAAGGGGTAGCACTAGAACTAGCAAACTCTTCCACACAACTCATACAATGCGAGGGGCATTGAGAACATAATAACTAACACTCATAAAAGCGAGGGGCATTGAGAACATAATAACTAACACTCATAAGAACTGTATTTCAGCAAATGTACTTAATTCTCACACACAGCAAGCAATTTTCCTTCATTCTCACACACACCATGTTGTTGTCCATTGACAACTCACATAAGCAGGGCCGGACTGGGGAAATAATTCAGGCTGGGAAATATAGTGTGAAATATAGCCCCAGTCAGGCCACTTTCTAAGTGGGGGTCCCCCACCAGGAATTATTTTGTTACAAAGACTTAATTTCCTGCATTCTTGTGCAGGAATTTTTGAAAATGTAACCTTTAAATGCCAGTGTTTGTGATGGGCATCACAAATTATTGTAAAAAAAAAAAGAAAAATCAAATGCAAAGTAAATTTTTCTGGGGGGGGATTATTACAGGGTAGGCATGTGTCAATGATAAGCAACAACAGATTTTGATGGATTTTTTGTAGTGTCAGATGTAACAACTCTTGAGAAAAGTGAGAGTATTTAATTTTTTTCTGACATTACAAAAAAATCTAAAAATAAAAATTGTTAATGATCAGGGCTATAAGTTGTAAGTTGAATAAAAGATTTATGACTGTTGACTGCATTACTCTGTCAGTGATCTCCTGGTTGTTCCCCACTTAGGTTATCTAACTATCTGCAATTAGAAACACTGGCTGGCCTGCTTCTAAGTTCAGTGGCCTGACTGCAAAATGCAGTACCACTAGTGGTACGCGTACCACAGTTTGAGAACCACTGTGCTAGAATATTCCAGTAAATGCCGTTTATCACGGAATCTATATATTTTCCTTGAAAACGAGGGCTTTTCAAAATGCTATAAAACGAAAATGAACTCATAAAAAACAATCCGTTTTTGACAATGTTGACTGCAAACAAGTCATTGATAAACGACAGGCAGATTAGACACAGCCATAATTTAGGAGAGATTATGCGTTCACAACGCTATCATTGAAGTGGGTGCTGGCACGCACACTTATGGCCAAGAGGAAAGGCCACTTTAAATTAGTATAACAGGAACAGTGTATTGCACTACTAAAGCTAACTAGCATGTCCTATATGCTCTGTGAATACCATGTACAGATACCGAGATGTCACACCATGTTACCTGTTTATTGCACAATGTTGTTTTTTTATTGGATTCTTATTATATGTTGTACCACTGTATTGCACATCGTCGCGGGCAAGACCACCCGCATTTCATTGTATACTTGTATGCCGTGACAATTAAAACTCTTGACTTGGCATTCAACAGGGTTTCCTATGTTAAATGGCTGGCACTCAAACTGTTAATGTATTTTATTAGGGGTGGGACTTTATCGCGTTCATTTAGATGAATTTACAGAAAAGGTTAACTGAATTTTTTGTGTTTAACAAAAGCATGCATGTGTATCCTCACCTTGCCAATGACGAAGATGTTAGAGAGCCTGGTGGCGAAGATGTTGCCTGTGCTGTCCTTGACGTGCACGACGTCGAAAGAGCCGGGATGACGCTCCCTGTTGGTGATGATACCAATACGCCCCAAGTTGGCGCCGCCGATCACCATGCACAGGTTAGCTGGAGGGGGAGAGAAACAACCACAGATAAGGAAATCAATCCAATTTGCATTAAACGCAAGCGAGTTACTGATTGAACGAGTTAGCGGTTTTGACACTGAAGACACAACTCAAAATGCATTTTATAGCACTTGAGTTATATTTTTTGTAGCATCAGTCTTCAATAGGATGTGTGCTGGCTTTAACAAATATATATACACCGGTATATAAACCCGCTTCATGTCCCACCAGTGGCATCTATTGGTTACAACGTGAATGCACTACAGGTGTATGTTGTTTACCTCTCATTTATACATACAAGTCTCGTCTGACTCGAGGATGAACACGCTCACTAGCTACAGTGAGGAAGGATTTGAACATGCAATGTTCACAACAGTAAGTTGGCCATGTAAACATTAGTTTTATACCTCTACATAAAGGGCGTTTCACTTCGACTGCATCCTAATCGGTAAGTGGGTAGTTCTATTAATTAGGGGTAAGAGAGAATTCTATTCCATCAAAAAAGTTTCAGTGAGAGTCTACTGCGTTTTGCTGTAGCGCCAGTTTTTCTCCACTGCTGTTTCACCAAGGGCAAGGCTTAGCCGCTCCACACTCACAATTGTACCCAGGTCCCAGATACGTTTCAAATGCATTGTACTGTAATACGACGTGGCAAGAAACATTACTGTCTGGGCCCTGGAAAAGTGGCAAGAATGTTCTACTAGGAGCTCAGAACTTCTTAGAGGATGTGGTTATATTGTTTCATTGCTGATCAAAACCAGAAATATCATCATTGCTCCATCTTCTCCAGTCATGTTTTAATGTCATTTTATTAAAAGGTTTAGAGAAGCATCTGCCAAATGACTAAAACATAAGGGATAATCAGAGTGGCTGGGTGGCGCAGCGGACATTGCGCTCGTCACCAACGCAAGAGACACCGGTCTCGAATCCGGCTGTCAGTGTTGCCTCCGGCTTGGGCCGGCCGTCATACTGACTCAATTGGCAGAGTCAGCGTGAGGGAAGTTGATGGGGTGGTAATCTGGTCGTAAACAGTGACTCCTACAGGTCGGTCAGGGCGCCTGCACAGCAAAGACAGGAGATGGCGGGGCAGTGTGAGCCTCCCACACATTACACCTCGCCAATGAGTCCGCGCTGGCAGGTGAAAAGAAGTGACTGGCTGCGCCCTCCACATGTATCGGAGGGGACATGTGATGGGCCTCTATCATCCCTACGACCGGCCAGTGTGGGACACATGCGAGCAACGATCAGGACAGGGGAGGGAGAATTGGCACGAGAAGAAAATGGGATGGGAGAAGTAGAAAAAAAACAAGTGATAATGATGCGCGTTAAAATCGGTTTTAAGGCACGACATGGAGGTGAAGAGTCACCCGACACAGCGCTTTAAAACCGCACACCTAAAAGTTGATTATTTGGCTTACATCATGGTAATTGTCACATTAAATAAACGCATTCAAAAATGTTTTTCTTCCCAGTCGTTTCTGAAGTAGATAAATCAGCTAAATGTACCTAGAGAGAGAAAAACAACCACAGATGAGGAACGAGGGAAAAAGTCCATTGACTCAATGTCATTTCCTTTAACCGCAAGGGAGTGACTTATTGAACGAGTTAGCGGCGTGGCCGTTGAGATATAGAGATGCCGTTTCACATCTAGAAATTAAAAACGCTGTTAGTGGTTGTTCTTACCGGTGTCGAACTTGATGAACTCTGTGATCTTGCCGGTGTCCAGGTCGATGCGGACCGTGTCGTTGACCTTGATGAGGGGGTCGGGGTAGCGGATGGTGCGGGCATCGTGGGTGATCAGGTGGGGGACTCCCTTGTTGCCAATGATGATCCTCTTCACCTTGCACAGCTTGTACTGCAGAGGGACGTTAAGACGGTGTTAACACAGGGAAATGTAATAAAACTGGATAATGTAATAAATATATTGTTTGGGGTCATTGGACAAAAATGAAAGACCTAATCCATTTCTCCATTAGAGATCAGACAAGCATCCAAATGCAGAAAAACAGGCTATTGAAAAATATTCATCTGCCTTCAAATGAAACACTCCTGTATCCAAACGGGCAGAATTGGTTTCAATCCAACTAGTGACCACAATAATGCGATGAATCCACAGTTATTCCACAATACGCTACTGAAGCACAAGGAGCTTAGAAACATGCTGGAAGAAAATACCTCTACAACATCTAGATTAACGGTTAATTAAAACGGCTTCCTAAGCCAATCACAAGACTGAGATCTCCAAAACACTACAATGTTCTAAGAGTAAAATGTTTGACACGTTTTGCTGCCCGTACCGATGGGACCCAGTGAGCTGTGGTGTTCCACAAGGAAGAATACTAGGACCGCTACTATTCCTAATTTATGCAAATGACATGTCATCAGCTTGTGACTGCAACCTGTTCCTGTTTGCGGACGACTCAGCCCTGCTGGTCTCTGACAAGAACAAGTTACAGGTTTAAAAAGCCCTCAAGCTCGGAACTAGGCAAAATCTGCATATGGCTCGCCGACAACAAACTATCATTACACATGGGCAAAACAGAGTCCATTCTCTTCGGTTCAAATAACAAACTCAGCAAGACCGACGGCTTCTCGGTTACAGTGGGTGACAATATTGTCACAAGGAAAGATGAAATTACCTACCTGGCTAATCTTTCCTGTGACAAAATGGCATCCAATGTAATAAAAAAAGTCAACCAACGAACTCGATTGTTGTACCGGATCTCCTCTCTGGTAAAGAAGAATACCCTGAAGACTCTGGCAGGAGCACTCATTCAAGGGTACTACGACTATGCTTGCACCTCATGGTACCAAAGCACCTCAAAGGCACCAAAAAACGAATTAGAAACATCTCAAAACAAGCTAGTCAGACTACTGCTTGACCCGACTCCTAGAACCCACCTCACCCCTGCCCACTTTGACAACCTAGGATGGCTTAGAGTAGACGACAGAGTAGAGCTGCCGCGATAACCGCATTACCGCGGTATCGCTGTTGCATCACGCTCACCGCAGAGTTAGGCTGAATACCGCGTCACCGATGTTTTTTATCATAATAATAAAGTTGGCTTGCGGCTCTGCAGATATACCCTACTCGGTTCCAAGCGACCCTATTGGGTAGAAGTGGTACCAGAAAAGTCATGTGAAACATTGCAGACCACCGACTGGTCAGAAGAGAGACGCGTCACACTTTGTAGCCTCTGAACAAAAACAGAACGCCGGCGCCGCCATCTTTACTGCCTCGCTAAGGATGCATTTCGTTCAGGATTTGTTTGCGACAGAACCAAGTGCAATAAACAAAAAAGAATGGATTCACTGTGTATTCTGCCTTATTTATTGATGAAACAAAACCGACATCAACCCAATTTACCACCGAGCGGAGAGTTTAGTGTCACAACAAGATCGCTGATGTGTTAAGTTTGTTGTTGTTATTAGCCTAATACTACCGTCAGCCGATATACACGAGAGGTAACGTTAAACCCGGGTTTGCTTGGTAGAATACACAATGAGAGGTAACGTTAGCTTTGGCAGAATAGACGCAACGAGAGTCTGGTTAATGTTATTGATTGATTGATTGAAACTGTGTTAAACTCTGGCTTGCTGCAAGCCCTCGGACATCTATGCCCACAGAGCTTTCAGTGTACACAAGCGAGCGGCCCCGCCTGCATCCCCACACGGAGACAAACGGAGTAGTACCTGGCTGCAGTGGAAAAGGAACGAAGTACCAGGTGCCTAAAGCGGGTCGAGTCGAGTAGGTACTATGCAGTGGAAAAGCGCCATTAGACTAGAGGCAGGCTATAAGAGTAGACTACTAAAAAAAAAAAAAAATGCATTCAAACTTTTTTTTTTTTTTGTGCGCACTGTGCGGTAATAACCGCGGCGGTAGGAAATATTTCGCAAATTCGTGCGGTAAGGAAAATATCAATACCGCGGCAGCTCTACGACAGAGTACAGCAACTTGCAATGGGCCTGGTCTACAAAATACACTACGCGACCAAGGTACCCATGTACATGTCAAAATACTTCCCAAAGGTCAGTGAATACCACGATCACAACACCAGAGGGAGCTCCACAAATCATGTTAAACCCAGATTCGGCTCAAACAAGGGACTAAACACGTTTCGCAATTATGCCACATCAATGTGAAACGCCCTACCCAAAGCTGTAAAGGAATGTGAATCACTACCCACTTTCAAAAACACTCAAAGAACACCTACGGGAGACTGCAATTCGAAACTGGCCCCTACAAATGTCCTAACCCAGTTGTACAGTAAATGACCAAGTATGGCTTTGTCAGTATTCCAATGTACAGTGTACCCCCCCCCCCTCCAATGTACAGCCCCCACCCACCCCCCTCCAATGTACAGTTTCTACATCAAATGTATATACTCTTTTTTCTGGACTCTTTTTGTATCACAAACAGTACTGTATTTGCAAATCTGATATGTCATAAATGTAGCAGTAGTCTCTGTATGTCATATATGTTATGATGAATTGAAAATGGGGGACCCTGATGTAAACAAGACGAAAGTATCTCTGGTCTGCATCCCCTTAACAATTGTATGTATTGAGCTGTACTGTACCCATTCTGCAATCTGTTAATAGACTTTTCAATCAATCAATCATTGAGCCAGGCTATAATAGTATTCAGATTCTCATGGGATTCTGTTAGCATGGTTGAGGATAGGCTGAACAAGTGATGGAAAAAAGACTTTAAACTCACTCCCTTAATAACGACACTAGTGCAGTAGCACACCAAGATAGATTTAAGTTTATTCAGAAAAGTCTACTAAAAGCTTGTAAATTTTTGTATAGCATGAAGATTTTTAACAATACGACTGTGGCAAGAAACATTACTGGGCCCTGGAAAAGTGGCAAGAAGGTTCTACTAGGAGCTCAGAACTTCTTAGAGGATGTTGTATTGTTTCATTGCTGATCAAAACCAGAAATATCATCATTGCTCCACCATCTTCTCCGGTCATGTTTTAAACTCTTAAGCCGTTATTCCTTTGCATGTTCTTGTTATCTAGGGACATCTATGTATCTCAGGGAATATATGATGATTAAACAGTTGATTTTGTAGAGACGGTACTGAATTCTGCCATCCGGACACATGCTATTTGAAATGATTATAGAATATCAGGCCTATAAATTACCTTATTATGGCCAAGTCGCACATCTATGGATCGGGCCAAATTTCTCCTTTCCAATGGCAGAGTTCAATCTGCATTTAGTATCACCAGGCGAGATTCACAAACCGTGAATGAAATCTACTGCAAGTACAGTTACTTTTTTTATAATGTAAATTTTTCCGCCATTTATCAGATTGAAATGCCGTTTATTTATTTTTTTAATTCCCCCCCCCCCCCCCCCCCCCCCCTCCTTTTTCCGTTTTTCTCCCCTCCCAATGTTAGTTGTTATGCCAATTCCCAATCCCCTTCCTGGTCGTTGCGCACTCTACCCCCTACCGTCGGTCTCGGAAGGCGGAGACTATCACATGCTTCCTCCGACACATGTGTACCCAGCCCACTACTTCTTTTCACCTGGCAGCGCGGAGTGTAACGCGTGGAAGGTCACACTACCTCCCTCCAGATCCCTCGCTGTGCAGGCGCCGCCACCGAAGTGTAGGAGTCGCTGTTTACAACGACCCGGACCCACCCACCAGCTTCCCTCCCGCTGACTCTGCCAATTGGCAAGTATGACGGCCGGCTAAGCCGGAGGCAACGCTGACAGCCGGATTCGATACCAGTGTGTCTCGCGTTGGTGACGAACGCTTAGTTTGCTGCGCCACCCAGCCGCCTGAAATGCAGTTTTTTGCTAGACGTTCACAGAAAGTTTTTCTACCTTAACTGTTCCGTTTTATGGCAATAACATTCAGGTTTGTGGGATATGATTCTGAAAAAGAAATTAAGTCAATCTAGAAGTCAGATGATTGACAGGGGCTAGAGTGAGCTGGTAAGTGCAGTTTTTTGTAATTCGAAAGCCCACCAAAAGTGCTGGGCTCTCAAAAGACTACTCAGTTAGGTTGCGCCAAATCCTCGCGTCAATCCTTGCCTTTTCTGACTAGATTTCTATAACTAATATTTCACTAATAACACTTAGATTGTTAACGTAGTAGTGCTATACACTTTGACTGCCGTTTTGACAGGGTTAGGGTCTTTACTCCGGGGGGGGGGGGGAAACGCAACATTAATTCATATTCTGTAGAGATGGATTTATGGCGTGATGTGCGCTCTGGCTTACGAGGTTAATGTCTTTTATTAATCAGTTTGGAAGAGCATCTGCCAAATGACAACAGAAAAGGGATGATCAACAAGAGGCGAAGAACAACCTGACGCACAGCGCCTTCAAACTGTAACGCACACCTACAAGGTCATTATTATGCTTATAACATGGTAATTGTCACAATCAATATAAAATAAAAACGTCCTATTGGTTAGTTTCCCTTCCCAGTTGTTAGTTTATCAAGTTGATAAGCAGTGATGCCAGTAACGCGTTACTAAGTAACACGTTATTGTAATCTGATTACTTTTCCCCGAAAATAGTAATCTAATGCGTTAATCTTTAAAAGCCAGTAATCTGATTGCAGTTACTTGTCCAAGTGGCTGTGCATTACTATTTCGTTACTATCTCATCATAAATTCATAATGCAGGCGGAATGCAGTATTTTATTTCGTTTTCGACAGTCAAAAATACATTTTGAGCCGTTTTTTCTTATTTGGGAGTGACGTCGTGTGGCAGTGAAAGGGTTAAATACACAATGTGTCCCGCGGCGTGACTGGACCCTCTGTCTGAGAGTGACTCTGCTTTGGTCCAATCACATTCCCCATCCACAGTCTGCGAATCAGAGGCAGAGTAGGGCGGGTCTTCACAGCACGTCATGTGACATATGCGCCAATCGTGTGACAGCAGGGCTCCGTCGTTACAGCCTCGTCTGCACAGAGAATTCCACCCCAAAACTCTCGTCTAAACGTAGCCTCAGTCACTACTTCACGTTTGTGTCAGCTAAGCCGGGTGAAACAAAATACTGTCTACCGCTAAAAACAGCACATCCAATTGCATTGAAAGCATCTGGAATCACAACACTAGCCGACGCTTCGACTAGGTACAGGAGGACTCGGAGGCCAGCCAAACAGCAAAAGAGAGATTGTTTCTTTCCATTTTGATTAATGTATATTTGATGGTGGCAGAGCAAAAGCTCTTATTTGCCTGATTTACAGTTAATTTACATGTTAAGAGACTGATTGTATGTTTATAGAGACATTTATAAAAACTATTTAATAGTTACAGTTGATATAATTGAATAGTTCAGCCTACATTTGTTAGATGTGATACACTGGTTTTGTAAAACCTTTGGCTGGCTGCTCTAATGCTGTGAGCATCATAGACTGTTGCTTTACCATACTTGGTACAGAAGCTGAAGCACTAGTTTAACAATTTACGTTATGTGCAGAGAAACAAGTTAAAAACAATTTATGCACTTTCAATAAAGCGTTTAAAAAAAACTGTTGGGGGAACGACGACGACTTCGTAACCTAGTTACTTTCAAAGTAACTAAGTTACTCTGATAATCAAGTAATCAGTAAAGTAACTTCGATTACTTTTTAAAGGAGTGATCAGTAATCAGATAACTTTTACAAGTAATCTGTGGCATCACTGTTGATAAGTCAGTTGTGGCAGTTGTGGCAGTTGTAAAGCTGACAGCTTTATTAATCAGTTAGGAAGAGCATCTACCAAATGACTAAAACATAAGGGATAATCAATGATACGAGACAAGCGTTAAACGGTTTTAAGGCACGACATTGAGGTAAAAAACCACCCGACATGGAGCGCTTTAAAATTGTTTAACACCAAAAAGTTTATTATTTTGCAAATATCATGGTAATTTGGACACATTAAATAAAAGCATTTGAAAAAAAATTCCCATTCGTTAGTTTATGAAGTTGATAATCAGCTTTGCTTGCCATCCCTACTGCGTGTAGCTTAATCCCAGCGGAAGAGTGCAAGAGCGCTTCCGCATTCTTCGCCAAAAGCGGCACTTTAACAGCTTTTTATTTCTGTTAGCGCTGCAGATATAACAAAGAGGTCTAGCGGAGTCAATGTTGGCGGTTTTGTTGAACATTTGTACGTCACAGGAGAGAAACAGTGTATTCAAAGAAAGCTATTAAAAGTCTTTGAATCTAAATATACTTTTTGTAAAATTTGTCATAATGTAGCATTTGTGTGTAACGTACTGTAAAAAATAAATGTTTTCACAGGAAATTCACTATTATTTTACAGATTACTTTTGTTTTTCTACTTTAAGTGTAAATGCCATACAAATAGTAAATTACCTTTATCAAAATATTAACCATTAAATAAAGGTTGTAATTAGAGCTGTCAGTTTATCTGTACGTCATATATGTCCTGATGAATTGAAAATGGGGGACCCTGATGTAAACAAGACGAAAGTCTCTCTGGTCTGCATCCCCTTAACAAGTGTGTGTATTGAGCCGTACTGTATTGTACCCATTCTGCAATTTTCATTCAATCAATTTCATTCAATCAATTTTATGAATGACCGAAAAAACAATGTTGCAAAGTAAAGTTGACAGCTGCGTTGCGTTATCGTTACAATGTACAGGGAAATAACATTATGGCGTTGCGAGTGAATCGCGTCGCGATAATATACATGTATTCCATAATATGTAAAGTACAGTTGACAGCTGCGTTGTGTTAACGTTACAATGTACAGGGAAATAACATTATGTGGTCCTCGTTTTGGATAATATGTAAAGTACAGTCGACAGCTGCGTTGTGTTACGTTGCAATGTACGCGGAAATGCTGCGTTGTGTTGCAATGTACTACATGCATTCCATTTCGGCGTCTGAGCGGGGGGAAAGAAAATGCGCATTTGGAGGGAGTTACCGCGGCCAATCAGGGCAAAATGTGGAAGCGCTCTTGCACTCTTCCGCTGGGATTAAGCTACACGCATCCCTACTTCCCATTTTCCCACATGGAATGCACCTGGTTGGATAAATTACATGCTGGTGCTCTAGTGTGACATCTAGTGGCTGAATGTCATCTATAGCACCTTAAAGGGGAACCATCTTATAAATGGCCTTTTTCAGTGTTTAGCATTGTTTCATAGCTATGTGGACTTATATTAATATGATCTATGTCTCTAATTCTCATATTGGCGCATTTTTCCAATTCTCCTCACAATATTCACCCTCACTGAACTGAGTCATCTGAAAATGTGCTGATCTGTGATGTCAGAGATGTCTCAGCTGCATGATAATGTGCACGGTTGGCCCCTTGCAGCACCACCGTGGCCTCCCAGGCTCAAAACGGCTTAAGATCTTGAGGTAGAAAAATGCTGTTTGAGTAGTTTATTAGAAATACAAAACAATGAATTCAAAATAAAATTACAGAGGTGTTCCATAGACTCACAGGAAGTGTAAAAGTGCCCAAATAGTGAAAGAAATAGTAAAATAGTTCCCTTTAAAGTCTAGTTATCATTTTCATTTCAGTTAGACTGAATTGAATAACTACAACTATGTTTAGTTAACTATAATAAAACTAACTAGGAACCGGCTTGCTCACCTTGCCCTCCTCGGCGGTGATGCGGTGGACGGTGAAGCGTCCCTTCACATCGTAGATCAGACGGAAGTGCTCTCCGGTCTTCTCAATGCTGATCACGTCTGGACAGGAGACACAAGAGACAAATTCTCAACACAAAGCGCTCTGCCCGTTTTACTACGCCGTCGGCTGAGCAGCTGCCTTGCTCAAGGGTGCCGAGCAAGAGGAGTTCCGTCGCTCGCATCATCATCAAGGTACCCATCTACAAATGTGGACCCCACCTATAAAATCCTCTTCTCGGCTCAGATGGCGACTTGTTACACAGGAGGTCCCCCTTGCATTATATTCCTGGGTCGTCCACTTGCGGATTACCGTATGTACTTGTGTGAAATACCCCAGTGACGATATTTTTCATCTTCTCCTGGCACAAAGTGGTATTTTACATCAGACTCTTGTATGGGTTCCTATGGAACCCAACATTTACTTCAGATTGATCACACACCAGTCTACTTTTTTTTTAATCCACTTTCTCTCCTTTTTTTTTTTTTTTTTTTTTTATATCCCAATTTCGTATAGCCAATTCTACCCTCCCCAGTCTTGAACGTTGCTAGACTCCAACTCGTCAGCTTTAGTGAGGATAGAAGCCTTGCATGACGTGTCCCCTACGGTACACGGAGGCAGCCTGCCGCATCTTTTCACCAGACAGCGCGGACTCTGTGGCGAGGAGTAACACGTGAGAGGCTCACGCTGCCCCCGATACTTCCCGTCTCTGCTGAACAGGAGTCACCCAACCGATCTGTAGGAGTCGCTGTACACAACATCCAATCCCCACCCATCGACTTTCCACCCACTACCTCTGCCAATTGATAGTATGACGACTGGCCCAAGCCGCAGGCAATGCCGACTCCGAGTCTAGACCGAGTCTCTTGCATTGGTGATGAGCGCAATCTCCGCTACGCCACCCAGCCGCCTGTGTGTGATCAGTCTTCAACCGCAAATCCATGATTAGATAATCGAAATAAATTAACCTCTTACAATGGTAGCACCGAAATAGTCAACCATTTTCCGGTCAGTCCGGGAATAAAAATGGCAACCTTCCAGTCACAAGCCTGCTTCTCTAACCACAACACTGCCCCGTCCACTCAACCCATCATCTGCTTCCCTGCGGGCTCTTTCATAAAACACACGCATGAGTATCACACCTGACCTCACAGGGAAGAATGACCACAGTCACCCGCTGGCTAATCTCACTGGCCACACATCTGGTTCTCACCAAGAGGTCAGGAGAATTTCAAAGTAAAAAAAATAAATAAAATAAAAATGACGCATACCGACAGGGAGCTGTTGGCACCTCTTGGCGAAATTACCTGCTGGTAAAGCTACAGGCAGAAAGTTTGCTGGTACATGTTGGCTGTGGTGACTGGAAAGTTAGTTGTGGCAAGAATTTAGCAACACTTTTCCATGCATGTCTGGGAGAGGAGTGAGAAGTGGCCAAGAGGAATCCCACCAGCTGAGAGGGGCTAGAGTTGGTTTCCTACCCTGATTTCACCATTAACAGCCCACAAAACAAGTCTCATTCATTCTACTGCAACACAACTGCATCACGACTCTAGCTGGGCAAATACCTTCCCAATTCTTAGTAGAAATCCTGCAAAATCATACCCAGTACACTTGTCACATAACCAATATGGAACAACTACTGCAAAAGGGATAAATCACTAATTTAATTTACATTTGGTCCAAGGTCAATCAGAGTTGTGTGGGGAGCGAAAGGAGTGTTCCCCGAGATGGTGATCAACACAACGGTCAGTTCAGTAATGTAGTGAGTGTATAATTAGGCCAGGGTGATGATCACACAGCGAGGCCTCACCTGATTCTGTTAATTAAAAACCACACTTTTCATACACTTCTGGCTGGCCTATGGGTGGAGATGGACCCGACTAGGTGAGATTTCTGAGGTGTTGTGAGTGACTGAGCATGTGCAAGCTTCCATGTCAAAGTGTGTCGACTACACTACGACACCAAATAAAGTTTGAACAAATATGTATGACCCTACCGCCACGGACTACTCTAGGACAGGATTGTCTAGATCCAATTACCCAGAAGGACATTGCAAGGGAAAGGTGTATAAAGTTTAAACAACTTTTAAATGACGAGTTACGGCTTTGCGACTTGACCTACATTTAGGTTGCAGCCAAGGTCCTTCCAAGCAATGTGAACTAGACAGCACCCTTTCAGATGCAGACCGAGCATTAGCAGTCTGCTGTCGTGGGGAGGTGTGGCCACAACAGCAAACACACAGCAATGCAGTCTGCAAATCAGTTGTAACATCTTTATCTTTATTACGGATCCCCATTAGTCATCACCGCAGCAACAACTAGTCTTCCTGGGGTCCACTCCACACACAACAAAAACAGTACATGCATAACATTATACATTATAGTAGCATACTAGGCTTGGGCGGTATGACGGTATTACAATATACCGGGGTATTTCGAAATACCGACGGTATTGAAAATCAATACCGTTGTCACCGTCAAAATCACAGATGTGCTTCAGCTTCTATTACAGTGAAACTGAGTTTTGAGTGTAGTGCACACACTGAGTGTAGTGCACACACGCGCCAGCAGAGGGCGAGACCAGTCTAGTGGAGCGAGTGGGTCACAACGGTCTTCACGTTTTACGGTAATGTAAAGTGCTGTGAAAATACCGTAAAGCGTTGTGACGAGAGTTGATGTGTGTTGTTGTGGAGTGGTGCGCTGGTGGAGCAAGCAAATACTCTGTCCCTTATTATATGTGAACTAAAGAGTACAAGGTTTACACAACAGCCCCCACCCGCCTTTTTATTGTATTTGTATCGTCCTGTACTATCCGCTGTCAGCTGTTTATCTCTCTGTGAGCTTGATTAATTAGCGTTAGCTCACGCTAAGTAGCGTTAGCTCTGCGGCTAATCTTAGATTACCCTGAACTAAATCAATCATATCAATGACTAGGTATTCGAGTAGTTTTCACTGCACATAGAAGTAGCCAAACAACGGGAGCATTTCGGGAGCATATGACCAAAACCCAGGCAATTTCTAGCCCTTAAGGAATCAAATAGTCTGCCATGGCTATAGGCTAAGATGCTAACGCTAAAACGGTGCGGGCTTCTACCGGTGCGGGACTACCATTCTGAGAGCTGACGATGATTTGTTTACTTGGTTACACGTAAACCCCCCCCCCCCCCCCCGCTGATGAAAATGAACGTCATACCGTCAAATACCGTGCACCGGGGTGTTATAACATAAAGGTTTGCCGGTGTGAAAAAAAGGATACCGCCCAAGCCTATAGCATACATTAAAAAATATATTCCAATAATCCTACATATAAAAATTCCAAATAACATTACAGTACACAAACCGTATCAGATCACAGAAAATACAATAAAAGGGATTAAACTCACAGTCATATCTTTACAGTGTAAACTACAGTATCTGTGTTTTTCTTTAATGTAAACTAATTTCTTTTCTCTCAATGCTCTTTTCAAATTATTTTTAAAACGCATCATACTGGTTATCCAAGTAAGATGTACTGGCAGTTTATTCCAATATGACATGGCTCTATATAACAATTCTTTGCTGCATTGGTTTTTGGTAGTAGCAGTGTGAACGTTTCCCTACAGGCATGCCTAGTACCATACTTGTGTCGATCATGTGTACATGTTAGCTGTGAATACAAACAGATAGACTGCAGCCTGTCTTCCACCTTCAACCACGACAGCTTGGTATGCATCCCCTCCACACTGTTTCTCATTGAGCAGTTGAGGGCCAGACGGGCCGCTCTGTTCTGAGTGAGCTGGATCTTATTGAGCTCTTTCTTGTCTTGAGGCATTAGACCAGACAGCTGGACAGTAATCAAGGTGAGAAATAACTAATGACTATCACTTCAATATCAGATCGGCTAGAAAATACCTACACCTTCTGATAATTGAAATACCTCTGCTCATTTTGGCAACCACATTGTTGGTGCGAGTTGACCATGAGTGTTCCATCAAGTGTGACACCCAATAGCTTTACTCTCTAACTTGCTCAACATGATCACTTCATTACATTACAAACTCCTACAAGTCAGATTGAAAATTATAATCTGCAGTCAGTGTATGGAACGCTTTCCGCCTAAAGCAGCATTCTGATTGAAAGTAATTAATTTAATGTATTAAATAATAAAACATTAACTAACTTGCCGTGTGACATTTTTTAAATAATTACATTAAGATTAACTTTAGAAACTCACTGGGTGTTAAAACTGCACAAGTGGATCCGAGTGGGCCAGAGGATGATTCACCAAAATCAATTTCCAATACAATTATAGTCTTGGGAGATTTAATGTTTCAAACATCAATAACTGACAAATAGTGCCACAGGTGTATTTGAATGATGTCAAGAGTTGACAAGACTGCATCAAAGATCCCAAACACTGACCGGACACTAATTTCTAGTTCCCAAACACAAATCTAATCCAGCTAAATTGAGCAGCTGTTCTGCAAGATGGACTAATGTCAAAATGAAAACACCCATTAATCCCATCCCTAGTCCAAATGATTTACGACGCATACTAAAAAGCCTCCCTTTGGATACGACCTTAATTGCATTGAATGTCCTAGTTGGGACATCTACTTCTTTAAGCACCATTGGCTCATTTAATTTCAAATCTTGCCCGTTATGAATACGCGTCACAGCCTTGCTGGCTACCTACTATGAGGCCCAGCAAGCACATCTGATGAGACTCAAGTTTGTACTAGACTAGAGGCTCAAGTCTCCCAACAAACGAATCCTAAATAGACTTGAGATCAGCAAACTCGTGGAGGGGTCAGGGAAGGGGAATGGTACCATGATTCCAGAATTGACCCATCTCAAACACCACCCTATTTTCTTGATCCTCCAACCACAACTGTTGCTTCCAAGAACGTGTTGAACAAGCAACACGGAGGTCAATGCAGATGGACACATTATTTACATTATTATATACCTGGGTTGTCCACTTGCAGATTATGTCGGCACTACTGTAATTATGTCAGCTTTTCTTTAGAAATGAGTTTTTGCAGAACAGACTACAGACAGGCACCACTAGTTCATGAGAAAATACAACTCTTATCACCGGAGCTCAGAACTTCTTAGAGGAATTGGTTGTATAATTTCATAGCTGAGATCAAAACCAAACACTGTCATCATTGCTCCTCCAAGTGATGGGAGGTTTGAGTTTATTAGGATCCCCATTAGCTGTTGCATGACAACAACTAGTCTTCCTGGGGTACACACAAAACATTACATTCGACAAGATAAACAAGTATGCTGCTCATACTTAACACACTGGACCCACAGGACAAACTACAAGCCTGGAGTTAATGCATGAGAGACTACATATTCCATGGAAACACAGGACTCACAGGATAAACTAAAAGAAACATCTCGCATGCTAAAGAGTGATGTAGCACAAGTATTTTATCACTATTTCATACTATCTTAATAAAAATGCACAGGCACACACTACCCTTTTTCTTGATCCTCCAATCACAACTGTTGGTTCCCAAAAGAGGGACTACGTTCAGGTAAATAAAAACTCAACTGATAACAAGGTGGAATGCAACCACAGAGGACACTGGCGATTGGGGAGTAGCGCCTAAGGTGGGAAGTTTGTTAAAGTTTTGTGCAACAGTTGTCAAAGATAGCCTTGTCCACACATTATCCAGCAAGGGGTTTTATTTAAAAAGCCAAATGATGGCTTTCCTACGCTTCAAGAGGCATAAAGGAAGGCTGTGCAGTGATTTGGTTGACATATATCCTCCACAAATTCCTACAGCTGCAACCAACTTTGGCGTTGCATTCATTTGAGTTGAATTTGATTTTTATTTGTCTCAAACATAGAAACATAAGTTTAAAAAAACAAAGGTAAATAGTCAAAGACTATTTCCATAGAATTAAGTGTTCGAGAAGGAACAGGGGGAAGAAAAACAACTTATCAAGCCCTGCCCCTTCCTTACAATATTTGACATTATAATTTAATAATATAAAATAAAAGTAGTTTTTTATATATCCAAATGAGAAAATAATAGGCAGTCACATTACTGCTCAAGCTCCTCTCTTATGTGTCCATAAGTGCTTGTTTATAGCTACGTTTAAATGTATTGATTTTTGCTTAATTGTATACTCGCATGCAAAGCAAAAGGCAGGTTACAACAATCAAGTCACACACGACAACAGTTGTCGTTCTCCTGGCATGTCGACATATCCAGAAATATCAGAGGGGGACAGAGGAGACCATTCACCTGTGGCGTATGGTGGGGTGGCAAAATTACATTATATCCCATCCACCCTTCGCTCCAACTCACCCATGAACCCGGCGGGGTAGGTGATGTCAGTGCGAACCTTGCCGTCAATCTTGATGAACCTCTGCATGCAGATCTTCTTCACCTCATCCCCAGTCAGGGCGTACTTGAGGCGGTTCCTCAGGAAGATGATGAGGGGCAGGCACTCCCTCAGCTTGTGGGGACCGGTGGAGGGCCGGGGAGCCTAGGAAGAGAGGGACGAGGGGGGCTGTGAGAAGTGATGCGAGCTAAGGGACAGTTGCATGTTGAAGCTCATGAGGCTACTGGAGTACACTGCAAAGATGAGCAGGGGTCAGACCCTTAACCAGAGGCGGTATAGTTAAGGTGTGATCGTTATATAAAAGCAGAAATAACAATCTTTGTGTGCGGAATAGATAATTTCAAGAGATTACAAGTAGTAGCACTTAATAAAGCAAAACATTAAAAGATGGCGCATTCCAAAAGAGCACAAGTGGCAACACGGGTTGCTATGAATATAAGGACGCAATATGTATGGGCAACAAACAATGTTAGCATGTGTGCACAGAGGACTACGGTGAAGAAACTGAACGAATCTTTAACTTACAAAAACTCCGGTGAGCTTGTCAAGCATCCAATGCTTGGGCGCTGCGACGCGCTTCAGGTGCTTCTTCGGTCCTCGTGCCTGGAGAAAAACGACACACAGCCGGTCAACAAGAAAAGAGACCAAACAAACAGCATAATATAACAGCAGCACAAGAAGTCCGGTTAGGTTTGGATATACACCTCCCTGACGAGAGTAACTAGGCAGCCAGGCCTGACCTAGCGTTAGCATGCCATGCTAATAATGGAGACACCAACACACAGGCCTTACGTACACCATCACCAATTGGTACATCAGTACACACCGCAGTGAAATCGGCGAAGGCCGGCTAGTGATTATATTTTGAATTTACATGAGAAGAAAACGTTTTAAGTTAGGCTATTTTAAGTCATTTGAAGCCAGGCAGCGTTTCGCCGGTCCCATCCCACCAGCCAGTCGTGGCTACATCATTGATGCTAAACGTAATAGCCATGAATGCTAGCCCAAGCGGGGGTTCAGATTTTAACACCATAATTATATACACAGTATCGTTCGCAATGTCTGCAATACATTTACTATCCATTTCAAAACATATGAAATGTTACATTATTGGGCCCAAATGGGTGATGTTACAGCAGTAAAACGTGATGTTTGAAGATTATTTCGGATGGTAATCGTGAGGAAATACTGCTCACCATGTTGGAGTCTGCGGGGGAAAGGACCTCCCTATTTCCGGCCTCCAATGATAAGACCGCGTACGGCAGACTGTGAGGGACCAAAGGGGCGCAAGTCACATTCTATATCCTGCTCCAGGCCTATTTATTACCACGGTAATAAATAGCTGATTGATTGATTGATTGAAAAGTTTATTAACAGATTGCAGAATGGGTACAGTACAGTACAGCTCAATACATACAATTGTTAAGAGGATGCAGACCTGAGAAAGACGTTCGTCTTGTTTCCATCAGGGTCCCCCATTTTCAATTCATCATATGACACACACGACATACAGATAGACAGTACTGCTACATCTATACATTTATGACATACCAGATTTTCAAATACAGTACTGTTTGTGATACTAAAAAAATCAAAAAAAATAGTGTATATACAGTTGACATAGAAACTGTGCATTGGAGGAGGTTGGGTAGGTGGGGTGGGGCTGTACATTGGAGGGGGGAGGGGTTGGGTAGGGGGGGGGGCACTGTACATTGGAATACTGACATACATTTGACATAGAAACTGTACATTGGAGGAGGTTGGGTAGGTGGGGTGGGGTTGGGTGGGGCTGTACATTGGAGGTGGGGGGGGGGGGGGGGTTGGGTACGTTGGAATACTGACAAAGCCATGCTTGGTCTTTATTGTACAACTGGGTTAGGACATTTGTAGGGGCCAGTTTTGAATTGCAGTCTCCCGTAGGTGTTCTTTGAGAGTGTTTTTGAAGGTGGGTAGTGATTCACATTCCTTTACAGCTTTGGGTAGGGCGTTCCACATTGTTGTGGCATAATTGCGAAACGTGTTTAGTCCCTTGTTTGAGCCGAATCTGGGTTTTACATGATTTGTGGAGCTCCCTCTGGTGTTGTGATCGTGGTATTCACTGACCTTTGGGAAGTATTTTGACATGTACATGGGTACCTTGGTCGTGTAGTGTATCTTGTAGACCAGGCCCATTGCAAGTTGCTGTACTCTGTCGTCTACTCTAAGCCATCCTAGGTTGGCAAAGTGTGCAGGGGTGAGGTGGGTTCTAGGAGTCAGGTCAAGCAGTAGTCTGACTAGTTTGTTTTGAGATGTTTGTAATTTGGTTTTTAGTGCCTTTGAGCTCTGCCCTGCTCCCGTGTATTTGTCTATAAGGTAAACATAGTGTCCTACTCTAATAATGATAATAAGACTAACTAAGCACTATTCGGTCTATGTTAGGGCTGTCACTCCACAACCTTGTTTTTGGCTCTCTAAAGAGTGATAATACACTCCACAATCTTGTTTTAGGATATTACACATTTAAATTTGAATTGTGATTTAAACACCATTTGCTTAAATTCCAAATGCACATTTAAAACGTAGATACATAAGAGGCTAATACCTAATTGTTCAATTTCTAAATCAATCATTGTCCAATCACACCACATCCTCACGATAACATTGATTGATTGAAAACTTTAATTAACAGATTGCAGAATGGGTTTGATTGATGAATTGATTGAAAACTGTATTAACAGATTGCAGAATGGGTACAATACAGTACGGCTCAATACCAACCAAACTGCTAAGAGGATGCAGACCAGAAAAATTATTTCGTCTTGTTTACATCGGGGTCCCCCATTTTCAATTCATCATGACATTTATGACATAAAAAATATATACATCCGAAGGGGAAGAAACTGTATATTGGTGGGGGGTGGCCATTCCAGCCCCCTGTCAACTGTCAAATGATGTGAACTGTCAACCTGAATTAACATTCAGTATTCAATATTGTCTGATATTAACATTCAGTATTCAATATTGTCTGATTCAATATTAACATTCAGTATTCAATATGGTCTGAATTAACATTCAGTATTCAATAGTGTCTGATTCAATATTAACATTCAGTATTCAATATTGTCTGATTCAATATTAACATTCAGTATTCAAGTAGAACAGCTAGCTAGCCGTTGTGGACACTCACCTTTCCACAGCAAAACGGTCGGCAAGGCACCTTGGTTGAGAAATGCAGGCTTCAGTCTATGTTGTTTAGTCTGTGTTCAGTCCTGTTCAGTACTGTTTCAAAGCCTCCAATGAGACTTACTCTGACCTGCTAGGCCTAATGCACTGCTTGCTCTATTGTCCATTCCTTATTTATGGGTAAATCTGTCAATAAAGCCTTTCATTGATTGGTATTTAAAAACCCACACGAGGTATTGATCAATAGGAGCGGTCACAGCCAGTGCATCGTCTGATGAAGATACTTTACATTTTGTCATTTAGCTGAACACTTTTATCCAAAGTCACTTAGTTACAAGTTCTGTACAACAAGTCGGCAGGGAGGGTACAACTGGCAGCTAAGGGTCAGTGATATTGTTCATTAAACATTGTTGAACTTGAGTGTTACAGTCTTGAGTGCATAGTAGTAAAGACATACAGTATTGGCATAGTAGGTAGTAATATATAGGCACGGTAGATTATTTAGTATCAGAGTGCATACTAGCAAAAGACGGTACTAAGGTTACTTGTTCTTTTTATTATTATTATTATTTAGTTATTAATTTAAAATTATATATATAAATATATAATTTTACATTACAAAAAGAAATGTCCATTTCAGATATTGATTGAAAAGGTGTGTTTTTAGTCAATGGCAGGAAATTGGGCAGGTTTCAGTACTTCCCCATCTCTCTCTCTCTCTCTCTCTCTCTCTCTCTCTCTCCTCCCACAGACCCATCCCAGGGGGTCGTCTCCATCACCTTGGGGCCCTTCCCTCCCGACGTGGCCCTCCGGAAGGTCACAGTGGGGGGCGAGGGCGACGCCCTAACCGGGACCCAGAACCGGAGCCGCCACGGGGACCCGGAGGTGTCCAGGCTTCCTCACTCCAACGGAAGCCACTCCTACCGCCTCCACGTCCCATTCACACACCCCGCCGTGGGTCAAGAGGTGAGACCCATTTAGAGGTCAAGTTTAGCAAATTAGAGGATTTGCTATAGTTTACCCAATCATTTTCAAGGAGATTGATTGATTGATTGAAAAATGTATTAACAGATTGCAGAATGGGTACAGTACAGTACAGCTCAATACATACAATTGTTAACATCTTCCCGTTACAACTAACCTAAAGTTAGTTTAGGTTCGTGTTAACGTTAGATAATGTACAAAATAAACGTATTCCGCTGCTATAGACATCGCTCTTTTATTTTGAAAACGCCCAGAAAGGAAGTCATTATATTAGCTTTAGTATTAGCTCCGGTTAGCTCTGAGCGTACAGTAGTTAGTAGTATATTATCAATACCAGCCATTGGATTACTGTTTTCTAAGTTGGGGAGGCTTTTAATCGTCAAGGTAAGAGGATTTTAAGTCATGGTATCCATAAACTTCAATCGGTTTGGATCCTTTGAATGAATGAGAATGTAAACAAACACGGCTTCCACGTAGAAATCACTGACTGCGCGCAGAGAGGAGTCGTTCGGCAAAAAAAAGTTCAGAGTATATCTGCTTAGAAAACGTAATTGTCGAATTCAATTATTTTTTATTTCTCCACGTGGTAAATACACAGGTCACAACATGTTTACAGGAACGTTTTGGAGTTGTATTTGGAGTGTATTTGGTGACTAGGGCACTATAAGGAACGTCAGGCTCTAAAACCCCCCCACTTCCAGTGATGAAGCTAAGCTACGCTAACGGAGCGACTGTTCCCTAAGCTAAATGCACACACAGAGACAAAAAAGGTATGTATCTTCTTGTCTAACTCCAGGGAAGATGTTAAATAAGCTAATTTCCCAAAATGTTGGAGTTTTCCTTTAAGGGGATGCAGACCAGAGAAAGACTTTTGTCTTGTTTACATCAGGGTCCCCCATTTTCAATTCATCATAAGGAGGACAAAAGAGCCATGTATATTTCATTATTTATTTCATTACAAACCTTTATTTCAACTCGGGCGCGGAGGTTACCCTCATTTACAGCGACGACGAGCTTACAAAACAAACAGTTTATCAGCTATTATACATACAGTATAGGCACAATAAATAAGAATAAACAATAAAAATGTTGTTACAAGTCGACACACAGTGGTCGGAGATACTTTTAAATGCAGCAAGAGAAGGAAGAACCTTCAGCTTCAGGGGTTGGAAGCATCAAAGGAAAAAGCAGTTTTTCCTGGTTCAGAGCAAACTGGAGGAACCCTAAGAACCAGCCAGTCATTTGAACGTGTAGAATAGGTTCCAAAGATTCAGAATAATTTTCAAGGAGGACAAAAGAGCCATGTTTATGTATGTTCTCCTCCTTGTCCTTGAGTTGCATGTCCATGTTGTTTGTTCTCTGCCAGTATCCAGGTGGGGGCTATATGACGTACCGTATCCCCCTCCTCTTTGCTCTCATCATCTCGCCTCACGGTGAGCTCTTCTAGCATCGAGCCACCGTAGAAAGCAACGTTCAACAACAAACACGTAAGCTAATTTATTTTTTGTTTTGTACTTTTTAATTCTTTCATTTCAAACCTTTATTTAAACTTGAAAGGCAAATGAGGTTTCCCTCTTTTACAGTCATGTAAAACATATAGAATCACACAGCATATAAAATCACAACAATAAGACAACAAGATGAGGCAAAAAGCAAGGATAACAAATAAATTAAAACATGTACAACTTGATTGACAAAGGTTGGAGATCAAGGTTTTAAACTCTGCAACAGGGGGGAGAATTTCAAGCTTTAAAGGAAAACTCCAACATTTTGGGAAATTAGCTTATTTAACATCTTCCCTGGAGTTAGACAAGAAGATACATACCTTTTTTGTCTCTGTGCGTGCATTTAGCTTAGGGAACAGTCGCTCCGTTAGCATAGCTTAGCTTCATCACTGGAAGTGAGGCGGGGCCGGAGCCTTACAGTGTATAGTTTGATTGATTGATTGAAAAGTTTATTAACAGATTGCAGAATACACTCCAAATACAACTCCAAAACGTTCATGTAAACATGTTGTGACCTGTGTATTCACCACGTGGAGAAATAAAAAATAATTGAATTAGACAATTACGTTTTATAAGCAAATATACTCTGAACTATTTTTTTACCCAACCACTCCTCTCTGAGCGCAGCCAGTGATTTCAACGTGTCGTTGTGATTGTTGACATTCTCATTCATTCAAAGGATCCGAACCGATTGACGTTTATGGATACCATGAATGAATGAATGAATGAAAACTTTATTTATCAGATTGCTGAAGCGGGGCAGGTGGCGTACGGAGATTACGTTCGTCACCAACACCGGGAGACACTAGGATTCGCCTGTTCGAATCCAGCTCCCGGCGTTGCTATCAGCTTGGCTGTCCTCTCACACTGATACAATTGGCTGTATCAGGGGGTGGGAAAGCTGAAGGGTGGGTCCTGGGCGTTGTGGACAGCGACCCCTACAGTTCGGTCGGGGCACCTGCTCAGCGAGGGTTGGAACTGAGGAGAGATAGTGTGGCCTCCCACACGCTACACTCTCCCCGGTGAGAACCTGCGCGGCCAGGTTGGCCTGCCCCAGGCTGCACATGCGTCGGAGGAAAGCATGTGACAGTCTCCGGTCTCCCGGACCAACAGTAGGGGAAAGTACGCAACAACCAGGAAGGGTGGGATGGGAGAAAAAATCGGGAAAAAAGGAGGGGAAGAAAGATAAAAAAAAAAAAAGAAAAAAAAAAAATATTGCAGAATGGGTACAATACAGTACGGCTCAATACATACAATTGTTAAGGGGATGCAGACCTGAGAAAGACGTTTGTCTTGTTTCCATCAGGGTCCCCCATTTTCAATTCATATAGACATTTATGACATACACAAACATACATGACATTTATGGCATAGGGACATATAGGTATTTAGTACTGATACATTTGTGACATAAACGGTATTCCAATATACAGTACTGTTACCCCTAGATCCTGACAGAGTATATACATATGATGGGGAGGGGACTGTACATTAGGGGGGGGTGGGTGGGTGGGAGAGAAATATACATACGGCGGGGAGGGAATATATACATGCGGTGGGGAGGAGACTGTCTATTAGGAGGTGGTGGGGGTTTTGGGCATTTACGGTGGCCAGTTTCGAATTGCAGCCTCCCGTAGGTGCTCTTTAAGAGCGGTTTTGAATGTGGGCAGGGATTCACATTCCTTTACAGCTTTGGGTAGGGCGTTCCACATTGTTGTGGCATAATTGCGAAACGTGTTTAGTCCCTTGTTTGAGCCGAATCTGGGTTTAACATGATTTGTTGAGCTTCCTCTGGTGTAGTGGTTGTGGTATTCACTGACCTTTGGGAAGTATTTTGACATGTACATGGGCACCCCGGTCGTATAGTGTATCTTGTAGACCAGGCCCATTGCAAGTTGCTGTACTCTGTCGTCTACTCTAAGCCATCCTAGGTTGTCAAAGTGGGCAGGGGTGAGGTGGGTTCTGGGGTTCAGGTCAAGTAGTAGTCTGACCAGTTTGTTTTGTGATGTTTGTCATTTTGTTTTAAGCGCCTTTGAGGTGCTTTGGTACCATGAGGTGCACGCATAGTCATAGTACCCTTGAATGAGTGCTCCTGCCAGAGTCTTCAGGGTATTCTTGTTTACCAGAGAGGAGATCCGGTACAGGAATCTAGTTCGTTGGTTGACTTTTTTTATTACATTGGATGCCATTTTGTCACAGGAAAGATTTGCCTCTAGGATGGAACCCAGGTAGGTAATTTCGTCTTTCCTTGTGACAATATTGTCACCCACTGTAACTGAGAAGCCGTCGGTCTTGTTGAGTTTGTTATTTGAACCGAAGAGAATGGACTCTGTTTTGCCCATGTGTAATGATAGTTTGTTATCAGCGAGCCATATGCAGATTTTGCCTAGTTCCGAGCTGAGGGTTTTTTCAACCTGCAACTTGTTCTTGTCAGAGACCAGCAGGGCTGAGTCGTCCGCAAACAGGAACAAGTTGCAGTCACAGGCTGACGACATGTCATTTGCATAAATTAGGAAGAGTAGCGGTCCTAGTATGCTTCCTTGTGGAACACCACAGCTCACTGTGAGGGGGGGGGATAGAGTACCATTTACCTCTACCATCTGTTCTCTCCCCTCCAGGTAGGATTGCATCCAGCTCACTGATAAGCTATCAAAACCAATTGCTTTTAGCTTGTCCATTAGAATGGAGTGATTGACAGTGTCGAAGGCCTTTTGTAGGTCCAGCATGACCATGCCGCAGTATTTGCCCGCGTCCACCTCTTGTTTGATGTGGTCGTTCAAATAGAGGAGGCATGTGTCAGTGGAGTGGGACGTTCTGAAGCCCGATTGGAATTCGTAGATTAGATTTTTTTCCGCCAGGTACTTTTCGACCTGTTCGTAGACTATTTTCTCCATGACTTTCGAGATGGAGGTAAGAATAGAAACAGGGCGGTAGTTGCCTGGGTCTAATTTGCTGCCCTTTTTGTGCAGAGGGGTCACTCTTGCAATTTTGAAGTCCTTGGGGACGTGCCCCTGTTTTATAGAGAGGTTTATTATGTGTGTGATGACTGGGGTGATGGCGGCTGCTGCGTCTCTGAGGAATTTGGAGGGGATGTTGTCATGGCCAGTGGCCTTGTTAGGTTGGAGGGCGCTACATTTTTTTAGTACCTCATCGGTTGTTACCATTTCAAGTTTGAAGTCGTCTTTGTGGACCCCTAGGTTTTTGTAGTATGCTACTATGTGTTCTACCCCATAATGCCCTGAGTGGGAGGGTAGTTTTTTTACCAGTGTTGTGGCTATGTTTGTGAAGAAGATGTTTAAGTAATTGGCTACATCCAACTTGTCTGTGATGAGCGTGTTGTCCGTCTTTATGTTTATGTTTGAGAATCTGGTTTTAAGTTTTTTACTGCAGCCTAGTTGATTATTGAGTAATTTCCAAAGTTCGCGGGGTTTGTTTTTGTTTTCCTCAGTTTTGTCGTTGATGAAATTTCTTTTTGCGGTTCTGATCATGGTGTTTACGTCATTTCTTAGTCCGTTTCTTTGAATTTTTAGTTCAACCACGTGGGCTTGGAGTTCACTGTTTGAGCTTTTGGAAAGCTTTGTCTGACTTTTATGAAGTTCAGAGCATTTTTTGTCTCTGGTTTTCATAGCGGCCAGTATTTCAGTGTGCATCCATGGCTCAGCGCGATTTTTAACCCTGGTGGTTCTTATGGGTGCCATGTTGTTGAGTATTGCTGTGAATTTGGTTTTGAATCCAAGCCATGTTTCTTCAACCTGTGTACCACTGAGTTCATCTGACCAGTCCAAGCTCCCCAGTTCTAGGTTAAAGGCCTCTCTAGAGTAAGTTTTGAGGTCTCTAGATGTGACTGTTTTGTGACAGCCGGCCTTCTGTTTTAGCTTTTTGCGGGTACAGAAAATCATGGTAATCATGGTAATGGTAATAACAACACCAGCTCACAAGCCTCGGCAATGGGGGGGGGGGGGGTCGGCTGCTGATGGAGGCGCAGTGTTCAGGGTAACAGAGCATGAGGTGAGGCGGACCTTTAAAAAAGTGAATATCAGGAAGGCAGCAGGTCCAGACGGCATCCCCGGCCGCGTCCTAAAAGTCTGTGCCGACCAACTGGCCCCAGTATTCACTGACATATTTAACCTGTCCTTAGAACAGGCTGTCATCCCCACCTGCCTGAAGAAGTCCACTATTATCCCTGTACCCAAAAAATCCAAGCCTGCTTGCCTCAACGACTACCGCCCTGTAGCTCTCACCTCCATAGCCATGAAGTGCTTCGAGAAGCTAGTAAAGGGCTACATCTGCTCCTCCCTCCCCATCAACATGGACCCCCTGCAATTTGCATACCGCCCCAACAGGTCCACGGAGGACGCCATATCCCATGTGCTGCACACAGCAGCATCACACCTGGACAAGAGGCAGGGGAACTATGTGAGAATGCTATTCATCGACTACAGCTCGGCATTCAATACCATAGTCCCCTCCATACTCATAGCCAAGCTCAGGGACCTGGGCTTGGGCTATGACCTCTGCCAGTGGGTCTTGGACTTCCTGACTGGCAGACCCCAGGTGGTGAGAGCAGGCAACTGCACCTCCTCATCCATCACCCTCAACATAGGGGCCCCCCAGGGCTGTGTTCTGAGTCCCCTCCTCTACTCCCTGTACACACACGACTGTGTGGCTCAGCGGAGTAGCAATACAATCGTCAAATTTGCTGACGACACAGTGGTGGTGGGCCTGATCTCTGCCAACGACGAGAGGGCCTACCTGGAAGAGGTCAAGGTCCTGGCGGGATGGTGCCAGGAAAACAGCCTCTCCCTGAACGTCAGCAAAACAAAGGAGATGATTGTGGACTTCAGGAGGTCGGGGGTCAAGGACTACAGCCCCCTCAGCATCGACGGGGCACCGGTTGAGAGAGTCAACAGCTTTAAGTACCTCGGAGCCTACATATCCGAGGACTTGACATGGACCACACACATTAACAGTGTTGTGAAGAAGGCACGACAACGCCTCTACTTCCTCAGGCGCCTAAGGAAGTTCCAAGTCAGCCAGAAGATCCTTAAGAACTTCTACTCATGTACAATAGAGAGCATCTTGACCGGCAACATCACCTCCTGGTTTGGGAATAGCACTGCACAAGACCAAAGCAGACTACAAAGAGTGACACGTTCAGCCGAACGCACAATTGGAGGGGGGCTCCCCACCCCCAGAACATTTACTACAAGCGTTGCAAGGGCAAGGCTAAGAGAATCATTAAATAATAATAATAATAATAATGACTTGGATTTATATAGCGCTCTTCATGGCACCCAGAGCGCTTCACAGAGTCCATTATTCGTTCATACACAGTCATACCGAACAACTGCCTCTTTGAACTGCTGCCGTCAGGCAAGCGATACAGGAGTCTCAAGGCGAGCACAGAAAGACTCAGAAGAAGCTTCTATCCCCAGGCCATCAGGCTGCTAAACGAACAATGAATGAACACTACACAACAACAACCACCAAACGCACATAGCACACACATCCACACGCACACACTCACTTTAAACAAACACACTGTAGCACCCACTCCACACACTTATAGCACACACCCACTTTAAACAAACACACTGTAGCACCCACTCCCCACACTTTATATTTATGGATGAAGGATTGCACTACAACTCGTACACCTTACTGTAAATTGTACCTACAATTGTACCTCATCCCATTTCTGCTTTGCACTAGATAGTACTGTACATTAGTACACTGCATAGTATTGTGTATTGTATATTATATGGTAACTCAGAACATTGTACATATGTCTATACCGAACACTGTGACCTCATTTTCTTCTTCTAAATTCATGCTATATTATGTTATTATGTTATTTGATACTATCTTGTCTAGCACAGTCTCTGGAGCGTAACAGTAAGAAGCATTTTGTATGAAAGTATTCTGTACTTCTGTATGACAACTATTAAAGAACTTGAACTTGAACATATAATGATCACTTAACCCGCATGCTATCACCCCTTTATTGGAGATCATTGACTTGTCAGAGGTCAAAATGAGGTCAATGGTGGTTTGTGTCGAATCACATACCCTTGTGGGTATGTGAAACCGTGCAGATCAGAAAATCTACTGAAGGCCTTGAAGACGGGTGCTGCTTTACGCAGCATATCCGTGTTCCAGTCCCCAATAAGAATTTTTTCTACCCCCTCCACCCCAGCTAAACACCCATCAAGTGTGTCATAAAAGCCACTCTGTTCTGGTGGTCTATAGATTGTGCCTACTAGTACTGGTTTCGCCCTGTCTAATAAGATTTCAATCCAGTTTCAATTTCATCATGGTTAAGGTCAGTACGGTTGATGTATTTGGTATCCTTGTGTATATACACACAGACGCCACCTCCATACTGGTTCCTATCCCTCCTGACTATTGAGTAGTTTTCAATTTCAATCTCTGGATCCTGTACAGATGAGTCTAATTTTGTTTCTGTGAAACACAATATGTTAGCCTTACCGTTTAAAAACAACTGTTTGATTTCAGCCAGTTTAGGTCTCAGGCTATTTGTATTAAGATGGAATATGTGAAGTCCATTTTTGCTGGTAATCAGATTGATGTCGTCACACTTGAGGTAACTCTGTTCATTTGTGTCCTGTCCTGTGGTGGGGGGAGGGGGGGCGTTGTTGCTGTTTGTGCCGTGAGTAGGGAGGGGGGGAGGGGGTGATTCTTTGTCCTTTGCTGGAGTCTGTATTCCTCTGTGTGAAAGCCTGCGATGTGGGGGGGGGGCTGGTTGTTTACAGATGTGTCTGTTAGTACTCCGTTGTGGGGGAGGGGGGGTGCCTTTTGTCCTGGCCCCGGCCCGGGTAGACTAGCTGGCATGGCGGGGCCAGCCGAGCTAATCGTCGGGTCCTTGGTGATCCGCGCCGCTCTCCAAGTCTGCTGGGGCTTCGGTGAGGGTATGTCGCCGCTTGCTGGTCGACTGGTGCAACTGCTGGCTGAAGCCGGTGTGAGGAGCGATGCCTTGCTGTTTTGTCCCTGCGACGTGCTGGGCGCCTCGGTTGTGAACCCCGGTTCCTTCCCTCTCGCTGTGGCCTCTCGTGGTTTATTTTGCAGAGGTGGTAGAGGAGGAATGTTGCCGTTGATCATGTCGTTAGCCGCCGTCTGTGTGGGTAGCAGTTGATCTGTTGTGCTGGCAACGCTGGCTGCCGCTTCTTGGGTCAGCAGATCTAACTGTAGTCTCTGGTTCCGTGTCATTACGGGACCAGGGTTCTGATGTATGTCACCCGACATGAGCAGATATAATAAAAACATTGATCTCTTATTACACTTGCCTGTCGGGGGTAATTTCTTTCGTTCCGGATTCGCAGTAAGTACTGTGTGGATAGTCGTGGCTCCGTAGGCTGGATGTTTCCTCTCCATGCCCGTTAACAAGTAGAAGTCGCAATGGGACTGCTGATTTGCGTTTTTGCTACCCTCCTCTTCTGTCTGGAGCTGTTGCTTGAGTTGTGAATTCAGGTACAAGTCCATAATCCACAGGAGGGAAAGTAGAAAATGCGCAAAATACTTTTTTGTTGTTGATCTGTTGCGTTGGTTACGGGAGCTGGGTAAAATGCGACCGTCCATGTTGATGGCGGAAGTGATCAACATGACTTGAAAATAAAAGTGCGACGTTTATAGCAGCGGAAAACGTTTATTTTGTACATTATCTAACGTTAACACGAACCTAAACTAACGTTACAACTAACCTAAAGTTAAAAATAAATGTTTTCCGCTGCTATAAACGTCGCACTTTTATTTTGACAACCCCAGAAAGGAAGTCATTATATATGCTTTACCATCCTGATCTGTGTTAGCTCCAGTTAGCTCAGAGCGTCCGGTATAACAATACCAGCCATTGGATTACTGTTTTCTAAATTGGGGAGGCTTTTAATCGTCAAGGTAAGAGGATTTCAAGTCATGGTATCCATAAACTTCAATCGGTTCGGATCCTTTGAATGAATGAGAATGTCAACAATCACGACGACACGTTGAAATCACTGGCTGCGCTCAGAGAGGAGTGGTTGGGCAAAAAAATAGTTCAGAGTATATTTGCTTATAAAACGTAATTGTCTAATTCAATTATTTTTTATTTCTCTACGTGGTGAATACACAGGTCACAACATGTTTACATGAACGTTTTGGAGTTGTATTTGGAGTGTATTCTGCAATCTGTTAATAAACTTTTCAATCAATCAATCAAACTATACACTGTAAGGCTCCGGCCCCACCTCACTTCCAGTGATGAAGCTAAGCTATGCTAACGGAGCGACTGTTCCCTAAGCTAAATGCATGCACAGAGACAAAAAAGGTATGTATCTTCTTGTCTAACTCCAGGGAAGATGTTAAATAAGCTAATTTCCCAAAATGTTGGAGTTTTCCTTTAAGGACAGTTGGAGTTCATTTCATGAGTGGTGTTGGAGATACTGATGTCTCTAAACATCCCCTCCAGTTTGGAAGTGAACTGACAGCCACACTCAGTCTTGAGCTTGAAGAGCATGTTCTTCTCGGATTTCGTCGGAGACGCTCTTGTTGGTGAGCAGCCTGCGGGCCAGGTGCTGCTTGTAGTACCGCTCGAACACATCCTTCTCCTGCATGCAGCGGAACAGCACCATAGCATTGTCCAGGATGCGTCTATGCCTTCTACAACGCTGTTCGGTTTCCGGGTCAGAGCTCCTATATTTGCGAATGCATAAACTATATCTTAAATTATGGCTATGTGTCTAATATGACCGTAGCTTATCAATGACTTGTTTTGTTTACATCAGGGTGAACGCTGTTGCATTCGCAAATATGAGAGCCAGCAATACGCAGCTATGTTGTTTCTTAAAAGCGGACTTGTTTTGTTTACATCAGGGTGAACGCTGTTGCATTAGCAAATATGAGAGCCAGTAATACGCATCTATGTTGTTTCTTTACACATATGTTGGATTATGTAATTGGTTTGTCATGACAAACCAATAAAAAATCGGACTTGTTTTGTTTACATCAGGGTAAACGCTGTTGCATTCGCAAATATGAGAGCCAGCAATACGCAGCTATGTTGTTTCTTTACACATATGTTGGATTATGTAATTGGTTTGTCATGACAAACCAATAAAAAATCGGACTTGTTTTGTTTACATCAGGGTGAACGCTGTTGCATTCGCAAATATGAGAGCCAGCAATACGCAGCTATGTTGTTTCTTTACACATATGTTGGTTTATGTAATTGGTTTGTTATGACAAACCAATAAAAAAATCGCTACTTTACATCAGGGTGAACGCTGTTACGCTGCCACCACCCTTGCGAATGTCATTGAAGGGGCTTGTCACGCGAACTTGTCGCGCGAACTGGCGGTGATAAGGGGGGCGTGCTAGCGTAGGGTCACGTGGGCTTAGTGGCCAATCAGAGGAACCCGGAAACCGAACAGCGTTGTAGAAGGCATAGACGCGTCCAGGATCGATCGACTCCACCTCCTGCTCCGTCAGCCCTTTCACCCCCTTCACCCCCTTCTTCAGCTTGTCGTCGATGAAGAGAGAGAGGTACTCTGGCGAGTGGGAGTTGAGGTTCAGGAAGTACTCAAAGTCCCCGGCGATGGTCTGCTTGAAGAGCCTGTCGTTGTTGAAGGACTCCAGGAGGAAACGGTCGAAGCACGTCTTCAGGTCCAGCAGGCCCTGGATGTAGTCGACAGGGTTCTTGCCCTTGCCCTCCTCCGACACCAGGGCCTTGCCCTTCTCCCGCAGGTACGAACTCATGCACTCACACATGGTCTTCAGGCCATTGGGCAAGCGGCTGAACAGCTTGTACATGCAGCCCAGGTCTTCAGTCTTTCCGTTCTTGAGCATGTTCTCCATCTCCACGATGGTCTTCATGTGTTTGGAGATGAGCTCCCTCTCCACCACCTTCACGATGGGCTCCTCCGTGGACTTGTCCAGGCAGTGCATCACCCACTCGATCTCCTCGTTGATCCGGGCCTCCACCTTCTTGATGTAGACGCTGGCGCTGTTCTCCGCTAGGAACTTTTGGCTCTCCATCTGGAAGAATTCGGCCGACATCTCGAGGAAGGGGCCCTCTAAGTCCTCCTCGTAGACCGACCTGCCCTCCAGGCCCAGGATCATGAGCATCTGGCAGGCGTTCCTGATCGCTCCCCTATCCACCACCTCTCCCTTCCTCTCGCAGGCGATCATGTCCAGCAGGGTCTGTCGGAGGTGGTCCCGGATGCAGCCGTATCGCACCACCTGGTCCCGGAAGATGATGAGGCCCAGGTTGTAGACGTTATCCACGTTGTTCTGCTGCACATAGATACGGTCCATGTGCATGAGGATATCTCTGATCATCACCATGGCAGTCTGATGGTCGTTCCAGGCTTGATTCAGTGTTTGGAGAAAGTTATTGTTTAGAGAGTTGAGGACATCTTCTCGTACTTTGTTGATGAGGTGCTCAGTGACCACCTCCTGCAGGCCCGTGTAGAGCTTCTCGCCGTGCTTGTGTAGCACCATGGTGTAGGCGTTCCTGTACAGCTCCTCGAAGCTCAGCCCGCTGTTGCTCTTCCTCTGGATCTCCTGGATGGCATTCTTGAGAAGGTCCCAGATGTTGTTGACTTGACATACACCCAGTGGCATCTTTCCACGGCTAGACAGTAGGCAAAGCATCTTGTTTGAGAAATGCAGGTTTCAATCTATGTTGTTTAACAGTTGATATCTTCAGTCCTGTTTAAAAATGCGCAAAATACAGTATATATTCAAGCTTACAGACAAGTAGCCGGAAACAACAAGTGATATATTCACTTGTCTACTGAGATCTGAGATCTTCTGAGAGAATTATTGAATATATATAGAACACAAATGTTCTATAATGGTCTATTATGACATCATACTGTGACATCACAAATGTTCTAGAATATTCTATTATGACATCATACTGTGCCCACAAATGTTCTAGAATAATAATAATAATAATAATAATAATAATAATAATAATAATAATAATAATAATAATAATAATAATAATAATAATAATAATAATAATAATAATAATAATAATAATAATAATAATAATAATAATAATAATAATAATAATAATAATAATAATAATAATAATAATAGATTGAATTTGTAATGCACTTTTTGTTTGCTGGGATCCCAAAGTGCTACACTACAAAGCATAGTTAAAAAAAATAAAATAGTTATTAGTAAAACAAATAAAATTAAATACAGAATAAAAATAAGATAAAAATAGAACAGTTAATTAAAAACATAGTATAAACAGAAAATTTAAAAATCAACAGCACAAAAAAAAAAAAAAAAAAACTAACAGTCAAAGGCCCCTTTGAACAGGTAGGTTTTCAGGCCTGCTTTAAAAGAGTGATCTATTATGACATCATACTGGGAGGGACATCACAAATGTTCTAGAATGTACTATTATGACATCATACTGGGACATCACAAATGTTCTAGAATGGCTATGATGACATCATACTGTGACATCACAAATGTTCTATTATGACATCATACTGTGACATCACAAATGTTCTAGAATGTCTATTATGACATCATACTGTGACATCACAAATGTTCTAGAATGTGCTATTATGACAGCATACTGTGACATCACAAATGTTCTAGAATGTCTATTAGCACATCATACTGTGACATCACAAATGTTCTAGAATGTTCTATTATGACATCATACTGTGACATCACAACGGAACACGTTTGAGTGACATTTGAATAATATAAATATGTTTGGTAAGGCTTTCCCCGAAGCCTGTTTTTGGGATTCAAACTTCGTCAGGGTTCTTCGACGTTCGAACCTTTGTTTTTAATAAAAAAACTTAAATAAAAAAAATTATTCTAATTTCTTTTCTTTTTTTTTTAAACTTCATTTTTTTTTTTTACCGTTTATCCCTTTTTCTGGTCAAGCATGACCGACAGATGTAGGGTGAAACGGGAGAGAGAGCAGGGGAAGACATTCGGCAAATGACGGCGAGTCCGGGAATCGAACTCGGAGTCAACCAGATCCGTGACGCAGCACGGTATTATTTTTCAAACTAAATCCTCAATTTGAATAAAGTGATTAATCTGATTAAATTAGTATTTTTTCTTGCAGACCAAGCCAGAGGCAACGCAGAGAGCTGGGCTCGAACCCAGCATCTCCTGCGTTGGTTGCGAGTGCCTTGCCCACTGCGCCACGTAGCCACCCACTACAAAAAACATTTATTCAATCAATCAATCTGCACGGTGATTGATTGAATGAAAATGTTATTAACAGATTGCAGAATGGGTACAATACAGTAGGGCTCAATACACAAAATAGTTAAGGGGATGCAGTCCCCCATTTCATAATGAATTGTAAGTAAGGGTGCAACTTGCTCCGTGCAATCCATTCTTTGTGGATCTTTGTGGATCTAGCCCTGTTACAAAGGGTCAGATTAAACCGAATATATATATTTATTGCTTGAGATCCCATGTATAATATTTGTATATCGTTTGATATCCCTTGTATATTCTTTGTATATATACACGGAATATCCCTTTACCTGGGTACAAACCAGACCATAATATTCGCTCTCCTATTGGACAGCGACCCCTAGGCGCCAACGACCATACCCCCAATGGCAAGTTCAAAGGCAACGCCAAGGCATGTCTCAACATGTCCAGGTTTGCGCAGTAATACGAGACAGAACTGAGGTTGGCACTAGATAATTCACCTTACGTATAAATACGTCGCAGGTGGATACAGCAGTAGAGTATCCTAAACGTTGAAGCCTTCACCACGAGTCAACGACCAAGTGAAGTGAGCAACTTTGCGTCTAAATAGAGCACTTAGAACATGTGCGAATCAGATAGTAAAAGTGTCAGAGTTTAGTGAAGTAACATCAAGTTCGACCTAGTTAAATGTGAAGGATAGTACACCGGAGAACCTACACCGGCGAATGCCGAGCCTTTTCTGGCTGGATTATATTGCTTTGGTACTGTGGCTGCTGGAGCAGAGAACCGTCTACCCCACTGTCGTGTGGGATCTACCCCTGTGAGGAGCACCCTCGAGCCCGCCTCTAGGACCAGAGGCTGGCTAGCTTTCATCCATGCTGTCGGGCATACTGGATTATAGCTGTTGCTTTGTCTGCCGATCAAGGGGAGTACGTGTACCGACTCCCGTAGCTGGAGCTTCTTTATTCCTCGTTGACCCAGACTTTGCACCCGAACATTCCTCTACCCTGCCGGCTTACAACCGGAGGGAACCCCCCAGTGTCTCCAGCTGACTACTAGTGTGCCTTATGTAATTGCTATGCTACCGGTGGCGTCAGTTATACCCATCTTACTATTCTCATGGACTTACGCTCTTGACCTACTTTAAGTGTTCTTCGCCTTACAAGCGCAATTATAATTCTCAATCTGTAACCTACCGTTGCTGCTCTAATAATAATAAATCCCTCTAACTAGAACTTTATGTGTCATTGCTGTATTCTTGTGTGGGTGTTCACCAGATATATTCATGTACTGTATGGCCAGTAATTAAAGTACATAACTAAGTAGTGGTTTAATAATACCATACTCTCAATACAGTCAGGGAATTGTACCCCTCAGTTACAATTGGTCCTTCGAGCCGGAGGGTATCAGTGTAATATCTAATATAATATTGATATTAACCATGGCCAGCGGTGAACACTCCCCAAGCGGCTCTCCCAAGCTAGAACGCCCGCAGCGCAGACGTCAGCCACCTCCCTATCTAGAGGAATACGCTGTCAGTCTAATACCTAGCTTTAAACAGACGTTAAATGCGGATAAAGCGGATAGTCAAAGCATGTCAAAACCTACCGACCAGGCGACCCTGCCAGTAGAGAACCCAGTGGGTTCTAACGAAACTGACCAAGCTCACGGGGGGGACCAGGGGGGACATGACATGACTATACCCCCAGACAACGTCAACGGAATAGTCCCCGGAGAGCTCCAGGATAAAGAAAGCGCTCCAGGGACAGAACCCGACACACCACCAGAAGAGAAGCGCGCCCAGGAGATGGATCTTGAGGCGCGCCCAGAGAACAGATCTCCAACGAGCACTGTCAGAAGCCGATCACCTCCGTCAGTGTCATCCCCCAGCGAGGCGGACCAGATGCTGGCGCAGGCATTCATCGCCACCCTGGCAGCCTCCACCGAACGCGATCGACTTCAGGGTGAACGCGATCGACTTCAAGCACAGACGCTTAGTGAGCGCGAACAGTCTTCCATGGAACAAGAGCGCCTCCAGGCGCAACAACTAAGTGAGCGCGAACACTCTACCATGGAAAGAGAGCGCCTCCAGGCTCAACAGACGAGCGAGCGCGAACAAGCTGCAGACCAACGAGAGCGCCTTCACGCGCAACTCCAAGCGCAAGCCCTTAGTGAACGCGAACACGCTGCAACCGAGCGAGAGCGCTTCTAGGCGCAACAAAGGAGTGAAGACGACCGCATAAGACTGGAGACCAGATGCCTTCAGACGGAAGAGAACATTGAAAGAGGCCGCGCCGATGCACAGCGCGCCGCCGCCAATGCACAGCGCGACGCCGCCCATGCCAGCGCCAATGCACAGCGCGACGCCGCCAATGCACAGCGCGACACCGCCAATACCCAGCGCGAAGCACAGCGCGACGCCGCCAATGCAGAGCGCGACGCCGCCCATGCCCAGCGCGAAGCAGAGCGCGACCGGCTGCAGGCACAGATGATAGAACAATTGATTGCCATGGCGACACCCCCTCGCTCCGCACGGAGCTCCCGGAGATCATCACGACAAGGGTCTAGGGCACCTTCCCCTACCCGACGAAGCGACCCGGGACCCGGCCAACAAGAGGATCCTGTCTACGTCTCCGACCCCCCTCCCCGACCGGTCCACACGAGACCCAGCCACCGGGAAGAACCGGCCTACGTAGCCAAGAGACTGACTAGAAGACTCCAGGACCTAGCAGAGGAAGAGGAAGAGGAGGAATGTCAAGCCGACCAGCAGCAACGTACTCTGGACCAGGAGGCCCAGTACAGCCCCGACCAGCAGCAACGTACTCTGGACCAGGAGGCCCAGTACAGCCCCGACGTCAGCCCAGAGTCACTGCACTACAAACCCCCGACCCAACTCACGGGTGAGTTTGACGTACAGTCAGCACCGAGGAACAGCACCTGGGTACCCGGCCCCTGGTACCCACCAAGTACCAACCCACGACAACACGTACGGGGAGACGTGCCCAGGAGGCCCCTTCCCCTACGCTCACCAATGTGCCAGCCATCCATGGCATCGTACCTTGGCACACCGACGTTCCCAGACTTTACGCGCGAGGACAGAGCACAGTACACGGAATTACGGATGTGCTTGGAGACTATGATGTCCGACGTCCCCGATGAGTCGTACAAATATGCCATCCTCCTCAAGCACCTCAAGGTGCCCAGAGCGCATTATATAGCGCTGGCATATTCCAACTCAAGCACCCCATACTCCGCGGCTCTAGTGGCCCTCGACCAGCGTTATGGACGCATATGGGACTACGTGATACAAGAAATAAGGAATATTGATCGTCTCCCCCCAGCCAAAGACAATAGAGCATTGGATGACCTCTCTATCAAGGTACAATCCCTGGTAGGGATGCTGGGGTCCCAAAAGGAAAAGGGGATACATGAACTATATGCTAACTCTAATGTGGAACGAATACTAGAGAAGCTCCCTCCAGCCCGCCAAGAGCGTTTTCGGCGGCAGAGAGACCACCGCGACCCCAACGGCCCAGAAGCATCCCTCCTAGACCTAGCTGATTTCCTCGCCAGGGAGGTCAGCAGCCTACGACTGGACACGTTCGTGTGGAGTGGACCAAGCCCAAGGGATGGACCTCGGAGATCTGATGATAACCGCCGGTCAGTGACTGTTATGCACCAGGCCGAGTCAGTGCCGCAGCACGAGAATCACAGCAACCCCCCGACCAAGGGGGAGTGGAAGATTGAATGCCAGTACTGTGAAGGGGAACATCGGCTGTATCAATGTGACACTTTCAAGAAGCTGACCACGGACGAGGTGAGTCAGTGGATCAAAGCCAACCGCCGCTGCTTCCGCTGCGCGCGCAGCCATATGGCAGCTGAGTGCCGTTTAAAGAAGAAATGCAGCAAGTGCGACGGCGCCCACTTGGAGGTCCTGCACGACATCAACAAGCGTCCGCCAGGAAACCAAAGTGGGCCCGTCACGGTGATGTATCAGGCCGAGGCGGTGGCACCACTACCGAAGATCCATAGGACCGTCCCCTGGTGTCCTGACTGCTACAGCAGACACTGGGAGTCACGGTGCTACTCGGACGACCGCGAGTCGGCACCACTACAGAAGAGCCAAGGCAACCGACCAACAGGAGTGCTCCACATAGACCCCAAGCATAGCGGGACCCCCCGAGTGCTCATCAAAGTGGTCAGAGTGCTCCTGAGCTACGAGGACAAGGTCCTGGACACTTACGCCGTCCTAGACGATGGGTCTGAAAAGACTCTCCTCCTCGCATCCGCCGCAGCCCGGCTGGGTCTGCGGGGTGCCAAAGGAACAATGGCAATCCGTACCATTAGAAGAGACCAGAAGACCATAAAGGGTGAAAATGTCTCCTTCAAGATAGCAGCGGTGGACCAGCCCGAGAAGCAGTATAGCATCACCAACGTCTTCACCAGCCACGACATAGGCCTGTCACAGTACACCTACCCCATCCCACAGCTGATGGCGAAGTACGAGCACCTACGCAGACTACCTATACCGCTCATCGACGGCGCCACACCGACCCTGCTCATAGGCTCCGACCACGCGGACCTCATTCTCCCAATTGAGGCGGCCCACATCGGACCCAAAGGATGCCCAGTCGCGGTTCAGACCCGACTGGGGTGGACGCTCCAGGGCCCCCTCTACGGACTTGACAGTCAACCCACGTCTACACACTGCCTGCACACAAAGGTGAGCGACACCGGCCACTCTCCCGTACAGCCCGTTGAGAGGCTATTGACATTAGACGAGAGGCCTGTGAGAGAACCATGGGCACAAGAAGAGGGAGTTCCGAACTCCACCCCCCTCAGCTGCGCTCCAAGCGACGTAGCTGACCTCGAACCCAGCACCCCAAGCGACTCCTTGATGAGGCGGCCGGAACCGGCCCCTCCTCAGACGGGGTACAGACCGAACAAGAGGAACAGACGAAGGATGTGGAGACACAGCCAAGCACAGCCCAGTACACCCAGGAGGGCCGACCTGCCTCACCGCCACACCCGACCCGTAGCGAGGCTGATAGAGTTGCCAAGGCTCCCTGACTCCCTTGATGACGATCATGACCCACTGACTTTGTGAATTGCCCTACTCCCCACAACAGACATTGAGTAGTTGACAAGACGGTTAATCTGTCTCTGCTTATCTAATTAGGTGCGGACTAATTAGGAGGCGGCTGTTACAAAGGGTCAGATTAAACCGAATATATATATTTATTGCTTGAGATCCCATGTATAATATTTGTATATCGTTTGATATCCCTTGTATATTCTTTGTATATATACACAGAATATCCCTTTACCTGGGTACAAACCAGACCATAATATTCGCTCTCCTATTGGACAGCGACCCCTAGGCGCCAACGACCATACCCCCAATGGCAAGTTCAAAGGCAACGCCAAGGCATGTCTCAACATGTCCAGGTTTGCGCAGTAATACGAGACAGAACTGAGGTTGGCACTAGATAATTCACCTTACGTATAAATACGTCGCAGGTGGATACAGCAGTAGAGTATCCTAAACGTTGAAGCCTTCACCACGAGTCAACGACCAAGTGAAGTGAGCAACTTTGCGTCTAAATAGAGCACTTAGAACATGTGCGAATCAGATAGTAAAAGTGTCAGAGTTTAGTGAAGTAACATCAAGTTCGACCTAGTTAAATGTGAAGGATAGTACACCGGAGAACCTACACCGGCGAATGCAGAGCCTTTTCTCGCTGGATTATATTGCTTTGGTACTGTGGCTGCTGGAGCAGAGAACCGTCTACCCCACTGTCGTGTGGGATCTACCCCTGTGAGGAGCACCCTCGAGCCCGCCTCTAGGACCAGAGACCATGCTGTCGGGCATACTGGATTATAGCTGTTGCTTTGTCTGCCGATCAAGGGGAGTACGTGTACCGACTCCCGTAGCTGGAGCTTCTTTATTCCTCGTTGACCCAGACTTTGCACCCGAACATTCCTCTACCCTGCCGGCTTACAACCGGAGGGAACCCCCCAGTGTCTCCAGCTGACTACTAGTGTGCCTTATGTAATTGCTATGCTACCGGTGGCGTCAGTTATACCCATCTTACTATTCTCATGGACTTACGCTCTTGACCTACTTTAAGTGTTCTTCGCCTTACAAGCGCAATTATAATTCTCAATCTGTAACCTACCGTTGCTGCTCTAATAATAATAAATCCCTCTAACTAGAACTTTATGTGTCATTGCCGTATTCTTGTGTGGGTGTTCACCAGATATATTCATGTACTGTATGGCCAGTAATTAAAGTACATAACTAAGTAGTGGTTTAATAATACCATACTCTCAATACAGTCAGGGAATTGTACCCCTCAGTTACAAGCCCTATGTCTCCTTCCTCACCCTGTATGAATTCCTGAGACCCAATGGTAGCAGCCAGATGCAGTATTGGGGATCTATCTTCAAGGTGATTGATTGATTGATTGATTCATTTATTGACGTAGGCCTGCAATTTCATCAAATGACAAACATGAGGTCACAATTTATAGCAAGTACCTCATTGTTGGAGCCAGTATCAAAAATACCACTACTAAACAATACGCCACTAATACATTTTCTGTAACCGCTAACTTTCTTTTTTAATCAAATATTTGTATTTCTTTTTATACAAAAAACAAGACAAACACAATACAGTAATAATAATAATAACAAGACCTCACAATACCACAATAATAATAACAACAATAATGACATTAGCAATAAAAAATAAAAAATAATAATAATGGATACCTGGCAACCTGGTCCCCAAGCGGGAATCGAACCCAGGACTTTCTTGCTGTGAGGCGACAGTGTTAACCACTACATCACCCTGCCGCCGTGTAAAGACTATTGATGCAATGCAAGTTCAGCAAGATTTGAAAATATATAGAATACATGTTTATGAACAACCAAGGTATAACAACATGTGAACTAATGACCAAACATATTTTTATTACTGTATACAAAAGTGGCTCCAGGTCCGCTCGATCACTTCACAGATGAGCTGGACATGCTTCTTAGCTCCTTACCGGAAGATGGTACCCCTCTCCTTCTACTGGGCGACTTCAACCTGCCTGACTCATCTCAGTCAGTCATAGTAGTCTCCCTCCTACAATCGCTTGACCTGACTCCCACTGCCATGCCTCCCACCCACAAAGCAGGCAACTCCTTGGATCTCATATTTTCCCGTAACTCCAGCATCATTAACACCACGGTAACTCCCCTACATGTATCTGACCATTCCTTCATATCCTTCTCACTAACTCTCATGCTTAACCGAAAGGTCTTCACCCCAACTCAAACAGTCTCACTCAGACGCAACCTGCCCTCCCTATCCCCCTCCACCCTCTCCTCTGACATACTATCCGCTCTACCTTTGAGTGACACCTTCTCTGCTCTCTCCACAGAGATGGCAACCTCCACCCTCCTTTCAGCCCTGGCATCCTCCTTCGACAAGCTCTGTCCCCTCGTTGAGAAACCTGCCCGCCGTTCCCCACCCAGTCCATGGCTGACAGATCCAGTGAGAGAACAAAGACAGGTCCTGAGAGCAGCTGAAAGGAAGTATAGAAAGTCACGCCTCACTGCTGACATCGACACATATCACAACCTCTTGTTAACATTCTCCAAAACCATCACTAATGCCAAAGCTTCTTTCTTCCACCATAGGATCGAGGCCTCTGCCAAGAATCTTCGCAAACTGCATGCTACCATGTCCTCCCTCCTCACTCCCCCCCCACCCCCCCCTCCCTCATCTTTCTCTGCCGAAGACTTTGCGATCTTCTTTGAGGAAAAAGTGGAGAACATCCGCAGCTCCTTCTCCCAACCCCCACCCATTCCAAATGCTGAATCGAGAACCTCATCCTTCACTCTGTCATCTTTCTCTCCCATTACAGAAGCAGAGACCCTGACACTGGTAACGTCAAACCGTCCGACTACTTGCCAGCTGGACCAGCTACCCTCCCCACTCCTCCAGACCATAGCACCAGACATCCTCCCATTCCTAACTGCAACCATCAACTCCTCACTCAACTCGGGGGTGGTCCCCACCTCCCTAAAACAAGCCAGAGTCACGCCGCTCATAAAAAAACCAACCCTGAACCCTACTGTCATAGGCAACTACCGTCCTGTCTCTCTTCTCTCCTTCCTTTCTAAAACACTTGAACGTGCTGTATCCAACCAACTTACTACTTATCTCTTACAGAATGACCTCCTAGACCCTAATCAGTCAGGCTTCAGGACTGGTCACTCCACAGAGACAGCCCTCATTGCGGTCACAGAGGCACTTCACTTAGCAAAAGCGAAAGGCCTCTCCTCTGTCCTGATTCTCCTAGATCTATCTGCAGCCTTCGACACAGTCAACCACCAGATCCTCCTTGCGGCCCTCGCAGGAATGGGAGTGGCTGGCTCTGCGCTGACATGGCTGTCATCATACCTCAATGACCGCTCCTACCAAGTGTCATGGAGAGGGACCCTGTCGGCCACCCGCCCCCTGCGGACGGGTGTCCCCCAGGGCTCGGTTTTAGGACCCCTTCTCTTCTCCCTCTACACTAAATCACTGGGTAACATTATCACGTCTCATGGCTTCTCCTACCATTGTTATGCCGACGATACTCAACTCTTCCTCTCCTTCCCTCCCTCAGATATCCACGTCTCTGTGCTGTTTGTCCGACATCTCAGCCTGGATGACGTCCAACCACCTCAAACTGAACCTAAGCAAAACAGAATTGCTCCACCTGCCGGCCAAATCCTCCCCCCTAACCGACCTTTCAATCACAGTCGAGAATGCAGCTGTGACTGCGTCCCCGACCGCCAAGAACCTTGGTGTTGTCCTCGACGACCAGTTGAACTTCTCTGCTCACATCGCAGCGACGACCAGAACCTGCCGATTCCTCCTGAGCAACGTCAGAAGGATACGCCCCTTCCTGACAAAAGAAGCCACCCAACTCCTCGTCCAATCAACAGTCATCTCCCGCCTCGACTACTGCAATGCACTGCTCGCTGGCCTCCCGGCCACTGCCACTAAGCCTCTTCAACTCATTCAGAACGCAGCGGCCCGCCTGATCTCAAACCTACCGAAGTCGGCCCATGTCACCCCACTTCTTAGGGACCTGCACTGGCTCCCCATTGCTGCACGAATCCGCTTCAAGGCCCTCGACCTAGCATACCGTGCGGCAAAGGGAACCGCTCCCGCCTACCTCCGGTCAATGGTCTCTAACTACACACCCTCAAGACCCCTACGCTCTGCATCTTCTGGCCGCCTCAGACCTACTCCTATCCAAGCTCCGGGAGGGTCATCAAAGAGAAGTCGCCTATTCTCAGTCCTTGCCCCACAATGGTGGAATGAACTACCCACCCCAGTTAGGACAGCCGAATCACGTCCAATCTTTCGCCGTCGACTAAAGACGCACTTCTTCAACCATTATCTGAATTAAAAAAAAAAAAAAAAAATCTAACCCTAACTAACCGTACTGTCATGCACTTGTCCTAATAAACTAACCTACACTGTAGCACTCAACACTTTGATGAACATTGTTGCTCAGCTGATAGAGTTGTGCCCTTCCTGATGGCTTGTCGTACAGAACTTGTAAGTCGCTTTGGATAAAAGCGTCAGCTAAATGACTAAATGTAAAATGTAAATGTAAATGAGTCAAAAGCCAGTGGTTCAAGATAGATATGAGTTAAAGAAGAAGCTTGCTGGTCGTGTTAAACAGCTGACTGGCCATTCCATGGTCTTACACCTAAGAAATGCAGTGAACCTGCACTTTATCATATTGTTAAAAGTAAACATAATGAAAATTATAAATATGTCACTAAGATAGCGTTGAAAAGAAAGGAGAATGTGCTCCTCAGTTGTAAATAAATAGATCATCTTTTATGTGACCCCTAGCCTGGATCAACTGACCCCTAGCCTGGATCAACTGACCCCTAGCCTGGATCAACTGACCCCTAGCCTGGATCACCTGACCCCTATCCTGGATCACCTGACCCCTAGCCTGGATCAACTGACCCCTAGCCTGGATCAACTGACCCCTAGCCTGGATCACCTGACCCCTAGCCTGGATCAACTGACCCCTAGCCTGGATCAACTGACCCCTAGCGTGGATCAACTGACCCCTAGCCTGGATCAACTGACCCCTAGCCTGGATCAACTGACCCCTAGCGTGGATCAACTGACCCCTAGCCTGGATCAACTGACCCCTAGCCTGGATCAACTGACCCCTAGCCTGGATCAACTGACCCCTAGCGTGGGGCAACTGACCCCTACCCTGGGGCAACTGACCCCTAGCCTGGGGCAAGTTGAGCCAGAGGAGCCTAATTTCTATACCCCTTTAATGCAGATGTATTCTTATAATTTCTATTAGTAGTAAACATCCTGAAATATGGGTAGATGTACTTGTTTTCCTTGTCTCATTCTTCCTTGCAGAGAGGTAATTTAATGTAAAAACGGGCTCATCTTACCCCACTCTGTTGTGTCTTCTAGGGGAAGCAGCGGACGGGCGGCAATGAACTGGGGAGGCACCGCAAACTCGCCCCAATGGACGAGCTCTTCCTGACGCTGATCCGCCTCCGACGGGGACTGCAGTTGAAGGACCTCGCCACCCGCTTCTGCGTCTCGGAGAGCGTGGTGACCCGGGTGTTCGTCACATGGTGCAACGTCATGTACAAGCGTTTCCAGCAGCTGCCCGTCATCTGGCCCAGTGAGCTGGAAGGAGAGAACGAGGGGAATCTGTCCCAGGAGTGTGGAACTATGGGTGTGTATGACGCATGCCGTGCAGTGTTATTATAGGCACTTGACAGTCTCTCCTGGATTATATTAAATTCAATGAAATACATTTTTGTTGTGTATGTCCTGTGGTGTCCACACTGTGGTGTCCTATAAATGGACAGGTGCGTCAAAGAGGAACAATCATCACATTAACAAAGAAAAGTCCCACGCACTGCCTGATGTAGCCCCTGATGTCTACCCTGATGTAGAGCCTGATGTAGACCCTGATGTCTGTCTACCCTGATGTAGAGCCTGATGTAGACCCTGATGTAGAGTCTGATGTAGACCCTGATGTAGAGCCTGATGTAGACCCTGATGTAGAGCCTGATGTAGACCCTGATGTAGAGTCTGATGTAGACCCTGATGTAGACCCTGATGTCTGTCTACCCTGATGTAGAGCCTGATGTAGAGTCTGATGTAGACCCTGATGTAGAGCCTGATGTAGAGCCTGATGTAGAGCCTGATGTAGACCCTGATGTAGAGTCTGATGTAGAGCCTGATGTAGAGCCTGATGTAGACCCTGATGTAGACCCTGATGTAGAGTCTGATGTAGAGCCTGATGTAGAGCCTGATGTCTACCCTGATGTAGAGCCTGATGTAGAGCCTGATGTAGAGCCTGATGTCTACCCTGATGTAGAGCCTGATGTAGAGCCTGATGTAGAGCCTGATGTCTACCCTGATGTAGAGCCTGATGTAGAGCCTGATGTCTACCCTGATGTAGAGTCTGATGTAGAGCCTGATGTAGAGCCTGATGTAGACCCTGATGTAGACCCTGATGTAGACCCTGATGTAGAGCCTGATGTAGACCCTGATGTCTACCCTGATGTAGAGCCTGATGTAGACCCTGATGTCTGTCTACCCTGATGTAGAGCCTGATGTAGACCCTGATGTAGACCCTGATGTAGAGTCTGATGTAGAGTCTGATGTAGACCCTGATGTAGACCCTGATGTAGAGCCTGATGTAGACCCTGATGTCTACCCTGATGTAGAGCCTGATGTAGACCCTGATGTCTGTCTACCCTGATGTAGAGCCTGATGTAGACCCTGATGTAGACCCTGATGTAGAGCCTGATGTAGAGCCTGATGTAGACCCTGATGTAGAGCCTGATGTAGAGTCTGATGTAGAGTCTGATGTAGACCCTGATGTAGAGTCTGATGTAGACCCTGATGTAGAGCCTGATGTAGACCCTGATGTAGACCCTGATGTAGACCCTGATGTAGACCCTGATGTAGACCCTGATGTAGAGTCTGATGTAGACCCTGAGGTAGAGCCTGATGTAGACCCTGATGTAGAGTCTGATGTAGAGCCTGATGTAGAGCCTGATGTAGACCCTGATGTAGACCCTGATGTAGAGTCTGATGTAGACCCTGATGTAGACCCTGATGTAGAGTCTGATGTAGAGCCTGATGTAGAGTCTGATGTAGACCCTGATGTAGAGCCTGATGTAGAGCCTGATGTAGAGCCTGATGTAGACCCTGACGTAGACCCTGATGTAGAGTCTGATGTAGACCCTGATGTAGAGCCTGATGTAGAGTCTGATGTAGAGTCTGATGTAGACCCTGATGTAGAGCCTGATGTAGAGCCTGATGTAGAGCCTGATGTAGACCCTGATGTAGAGTCTGATGTAGAGTCTGATGTAGACCCTGATGTAGACCCTGATGTAGAGTCTGATGTAGACCCTGATGTAGAGTCTGATGTAGAGTCTGATGTAGAGCCTGATGTAGACCCTGATGTAGACTCTGATGTAGAGTCTGATGTAGAGTCTGATGTAGAGCCTGATGTAGACCCTGATGTAGAGTCTGATGTAGAGTCTGATGTAGACCCTGATGTAGACCCTGATGTAGACCCTGATGTAGAGTCTGATGTAGAGTCTGATGTAGACCCTGATGTAGACCCTGATGTAGACCCTGATGTAGAGTCTGATGTAGAGTCTGATGTAGAGCCTGATGTAGACCCTGATGTAGACCCTGATGTAGAGCCTGATGTAGACCCTGATGTAGACCCTGATGTAGAGTCTGATGTAGAGTCTGATGTAGAGCCTGATGTAGAGCCTGATGTAGACCCTGATATAGAGTCTGATGTAGAGTCTGATGTAGACCCTGATGTAGAGCCTGATGTAGACCCTGATGTAGACCCTGATGTAGAGTCTGATGTAGAGTCTGATGTAGAGCCTGATGTAGACCCTGATGTAGAGCCTGATGTAGACCCTGATGTAGAGTCTGATGTAGAGCCTGATGTAGACCCTGATGTAGACCCTGATGTAGAGTCTGATGTAGAGTCTGATGTAGAGTCTGATGTAGACCCTGATGTAGAGCCTGATGTAGACCCTGATGTAGAGTCTGATGTAGAGCCTGATGTAGACCCTGATGTAGAGTCTGATGTAGAGTCTGATGTAGACCCTGATGTAGACCCTGATGTAGACCCTGATGTAGAGTCTGATGTAGAGTCTGATGTAGACCCTGATGTAGACCCTGATGTAGAGCCTGATGTAGACCCTGATGTAGAGCCTGATGTAGACCCTGATGTAGAGTCTGATGTAGAGCCTGATGTAGAGCCTGATGTAGACCCTGATGTAGACCCTGATGTAGACCCTGATGTAGAGTCTGATGTAGAGCCTGATGTAGAGCCTGATGTAGAGCCTGATGTAGACCCTGATGTAGACCCTGATGTAGACCCTGATGTAGAGCCTGATGGCTGTCTACCCTGATGTAGAGCCTGATGTAGACCCTGATGTAGAGCCTGATGTAGACCCTGATGTAGAGTCTGATGTAGAGCCTGATGTAGAGCCTGATGTAGAGTCTGATGTAGACCCTGATGTAGAGTCTGATGTAGAGCCTGATGTAGACCCTGATGTAGAGTCTGATGTCTGTTTACCCTGATGTCTGTCTACCCTGATGTAGACCCTGATGTAGAGTCTGATGTAGAGCCTGATGTAAAGTCTGATGTAGAGTCTGATGTAGAGCCTGATGTAGAGTCTGATGTAGAGTCTGATGTAGACCCTGATGTAGACCCTGATGTAGAGCCTGATGTAGAGCCTGATGTAGACCCTGATGTAGAGCCTGATGTCTGTCTACCCTGATGTAGACCCTGATGTAGACCCTGATGTAGAGTCTGATGTAGAGCCTGATGTAGAGTCTGATGTAGAGTCTGATGTAGAGTCTGATGTAGAGTCTGATGTAGAGCCTGATGTAGACCCTGATGTAGAGTCTGATGTAGAGCCTGATGTAGAGTCTGATGTAGAGTCTGATGTAGAGTCTGATGTAGACCCTGACGTAGACCCTGATGTAGACCCTGATGTAGACCCTGACGTAGACCCTGATGTAGACCCTGATGTAGACCCTGATGTAGACCCTGATGTAGACCCTGATGTAGACCCTGATATAGACCCTGATATAGAGCCTGATGTAGAGCCTGATGTAGAGCCTGATGTAGAGTCTGATGTAGTCCCTGATGTAGACCCTGATGTAGACCCTGATGTCTGTCTACCCTGATGTAGAGCCTGATATCTGTCTACCCTGATGTAGAGCCTGATGTAGACCCTGATGTAGACCCTGATGTAGAGCCTGATGTCTGTCTACCCTGATGTAGAGCCTGATGTCTGTCTACCCTGACGTAGAGCCTGATGTAGACCCTGACGTAGAGCCTGATGTAGAGTCTGATGTAGAGCCTGATGTAGACCCTGATGTAGACCCTGATGTAGACCCTGATGTAGACCCTGATGTAGAGCCTGATGTCTGTCTACCCTGATGTAGAGCCTGATGTAGACCCTGATGTAGACCCTGATGTAGACCCTGATGTAGACCCTGATGTCTGTCTACCCTGATGTAGAGCCTTATGTAGACCCTGATGTAGACCCTGATGTAGACCCTGATGTAGACCCTGATGTAGACCCTGATGTAGAGCCTGATGTCTGTCTACCCTGACGTAGAGCCTGATGTAGAGTCTGATGTAGAGTCTGATGTAGAGCCTGATGTAGAGTCTGATGTAGAGCCTGATGTAGAGCCTGATGTCTGTCTACCCTGACGTAGACCCTGATGTAGACCCTGATGTAGACCCTGATGCAGACCCTGATGTAGACCCTGATGTAGACCCTGATGTAGACCCTGATGTAGAGCCTGATGTAGAGTCTGATGTAGAGCCTGATGTAGAGTCTGATGTAGAGTCTGATGTAGAGCCTGATGTAGAGTCTGATGTAGAGTCTGATGTAGACCCTGATGTAGACCCTGATGTAGAGCCTGATGTAGAGCCTGATGTAGACCCTGATGTAGAGCCTGATGTCTGTCTACCCTGATGTAGACCCTGATGTAGAGTCTGATGTAGAGCCTGATGTAGAGTCTGATGTAGAGTCTGATGTAGAGCCTGATGTAGAGTCTGATGTAGAGTCTGATGTAGACCCTGACGTAGACCCTGATGTAGACCCTGATGTAGACCCTGATGTAGACCCTGATGTAGACCCTCATGTAGACCCTGATATAGACCCTGATGTAGAGCCTGATGTAGAGCCTGATGTAGAGCCTGATGTAGAGTCTGATGTAGAGCCTGATGTAGACCCTGATGTCTGTCTACCCTGATGTAGAGTCTGATGTAGAGTCTGATGTAGAGCCTGATGTAGAGCCTGATGTAGAGCCTGATGTAGAGTCTGATGTAGAGTCTGATGTAGAGTCTGATGTAGAGTCTGATGTAGAGTTTGATGTAGAGCCTGATGTAGAGTCTGATGTAGAGTCTGATGTAGAGCCTGATGTAGAGTCTGATGTAGAGTCTGATGTAGAGTCTGATGTAGAGTCTGATGTAGAGCCTGATGTAGAGTCTGATGTAGAGTCTGATGTAGAGTCTGATGTAGACCCTGATGTAGAGTCTGATGTAGAGCCTGATGTAGAGTCTGATGTAGAGCCTGATGTAGAGTCTGATGTAGAGCCTGATGTAGACCCTGATGTAGACCCTGATGTAGAGCCTGATGTCTGTCTACCCTGATGTAGAGCCTGATGTCTGTCTACCCTGACGTAGAGCCTGATGTAGACCCTGCCGTAGAGCCTGATGTAGAGTCTGATGTAGAGCCTGATGTAGACCCTGATGTAGACCCTGATGTAGAGCCTGATGTCTGTCTACCCTGATGTAGAGCCTGATGTAGACCCTGATGTAGACCCTGATGTAGACCCTGATGTAGACCCTGATGTCTGTCTACCCTGATGTAGAGCCTTATGTAGACCCTGATGTAGAGCCTGATGTAGACTCTGATGTAGACCCTGATGTAGACCCTGATGTAGAGCCTGATGTCTGTCTACCCTGATGTAGAGCCTGATGTAGACCCTGATGTAGAGCCTGATGTAGACCCTGATGTAGACCCTGATGTAGAGCCTGATGTAGAGTCTGATGTAGAGCCTGATGTAGAGTCTGATGTAGAGTCTGATGTAGAGCCTGATGTAGAGTCTGATGTAGAGTCTGATGTAGACCCTGATGTGGACCCTGATGTAGAGCCTGATGTAGAGCCTGATGTAGACCCTGATGTAGAGCCTGATGTCTGTCTACCCTGATGTAGACCCTGATGTAGAGTCTGATGTAGAGCCTGATGTAGAGTCTGATGTAGAGTCTGATGTAGAGCCTGATGTAGAGTCTGATGTAGAGTCTGATGTAGAGTCTGATGTAGACCCTGACGTAGACCCTGATGTAGACCCTGATGTAGACCCTGATGTAGACCCTGATGTAGACCCTCATGTAGACCCTGATATAGACCCTGATGTAGAGCCTGATGTAGAGCCTGATGTAGAGCCTGATGTAGAGTCTGATGTAGAGCCTGATGTAGACCCTGATGTCTGTCTACCCTGATGTAGAGTCTGATGTAGAGTCTGATGTAGAGCCTGATGTAGAGCCTGATGTAGAGCCTGATGTAGAGTCTGATGTAGAGTCTGATGTAGAGTCTGATGTAGAGTCTGATGTAGAGTTTGATGTAGAGCCTGATGTAGAGTCTGATGTAGAGTCTGATGTAGACCCTGACGTAGACCCTGATGTAGACCCTGATGTAGACCCTGACGTAGACCCTGATGTAGACCCTGATGTAGACCCTGATGTAGACCCTGATGTAGACCCTGATGTAGACCCTGATATAGACCCTGATGTAGAGCCTGATGTAGAGCCTGATGTAGAGCCTGATGTAGAGTCTGATGTAGACCCTGATGTAGACCCTGATGTAGACCCTGATGTCTGTCTACCCTGATGTAGAGCCTGATATCTGTCTACCCTGATGTAGAGCCTGATGTAGACCCTGATGTAGACCCTGATGTAGAGCCTGATGTCTGTCTACCCTGATGTAGAGCCTGATGTCTGTCTACCCTGACGTAGAGCCTGATGTAGACCCTGACGTAGAGCCTGATGTAGAGTCTGATGTAGAGCCTGATGTAGACCCTGATGTAGACCCTGATGTAGACCCTGATGTAGACCCTGATGTAGAGCCTGATGTCTGTCTACCCTGATGTAGAGCCTGATGTAGACCCTGATGTAGACCCTGATGTAGACCCTGATGTAGACCCTGATGTCTGTCTACCCTGATGTAGAGCCTTATGTAGACCCTGATGTAGACCCTGATGTAGACCCTGATGTAGACCCTGATGTAGAGCCTGATGTCTGTCTACCCTGACGTAGAGCTTGATGTAGAGTCTGATGTAGAGTCTGATGTAGAGCCTGATGTAGAGTCTGATGTAGAGCCTGATGTAGAGCCTGATGTCTGTCTACCCTGACGTAGACCCTGATGTAGACCCTGATGTAGACCCTGATGCAGACCCTGATGTAGACCCTGATGTAGACCCTGATGTAGACCCTGATGTAGAGCCTGATGTAGAGTCTGATGTAGAGCCTGATGTAGAGTCTGATGTAGAGTCTGATGTAGAGCCTGATGTAGAGTCTGATGTAGAGTCTGATGTAGACCCTGATGTAGACCCTGATGTAGAGCCTGATGTAGAGCCTGATGTAGACCCTGATGTAGAGCCTGATGTCTGTCTACCCTGATGTAGACCCTGATGTAGAGTCTGATGTAGAGCCTGATGTAGAGTCTGATGTAGAGTCTGATGTAGAGCCTGATGTAGAGTCTGATGTAGAGTCTGATGTAGACCCTGACGTAGACCCTGATGTAGACCCTGATGTAGACCCTGATGTAGACCCTGATGTAGACCCTCATGTAGACCCTGATATAGACCCTGATGTAGAGCCTGATGTAGAGCCTGATGTAGAGCCTGATGTAGAGTCTGATGTAGAGCCTGATGTAGACCCTGATGTCTGTCTACCCTGATGTAGAGTCTGATGTAGAGTCTGATGTAGAGCCTGATGTAGAGCCTGATGTAGAGCCTGATGTAGAGTCTGATGTAGAGTCTGATGTAGAGTCTGATGTAGAGTCTGATGTAGAGTTTGATGTAGAGCCTGATGTAGAGTCTGATGTAGAGTCTGATGTAGAGCCTGATGTAGAGTCTGATGTAGAGTCTGATGTAGAGTCTGATGTAGAGTCTGATGTAGAGCCTGATGTAGAGTCTGATGTAGAGTCTGATGTAGAGTCTGATGTAGACCCTGATGTAGAGTCTGATGTAGAGCCTGATGTAGAGTCTGATGTAGAGCCTGATGTAGAGTCTGATGTAGAGCCTGATGTAGACCCTGATGTAGACCCTGATGTAGAGCCTGATGTCTGTCTACCCTGATGTAGAGCCTGATGTCTGTCTACCCTGACGTAGAGCCTGATGTAGACCCTGCCGTAGAGCCTGATGTAGAGTCTGATGTAGAGCCTGATGTAGACCCTGATGTAGACCCTGATGTAGAGCCTGATGTCTGTCTACCCTGATGTAGAGCCTGATGTAGACCCTGATGTAGACCCTGATGTAGACCCTGATGTAGACCCTGATGTCTGTCTACCCTGATGTAGAGCCTTATGTAGACCCTGATGTAGAGCCTGATGTAGACTCTGATGTAGACCCTGATGTAGACCCTGATGTAGAGCCTGATGTCTGTCTACCCTGATGTAGAGCCTGATGTAGACCCTGATGTAGAGCCTGATGTAGACCCTGATGTAGACCCTGATGTAGAGCCTGATGTAGAGTCTGATGTAGAGCCTGATGTAGAGTCTGATGTAGAGTCTGATGTAGAGCCTGATGTAGAGTCTGATGTAGAGTCTGATGTAGACCCTGATGTAGACCCTGATGTAGAGCCTGATGTAGAGCCTGATGTAGACCCTGATGTAGAGCCTGATGTCTGTCTACCCTGATGTAGACCCTGATGTAGAGTCTGATGTAGAGCCTGATGTAGAGTCTGATGTAGAGTCTGATGTAGAGCCTGATGTAGAGTCTGATGTAGAGTCTGATGTAGAGTCTGATGTAGACCCTGACGTAGACCCTGATGTAGACCCTGATGTAGACCCTGATGTAGACCCTGATGTAGACCCTCATGTAGACCCTGATATAGACCCTGATGTAGAGCCTGATGTAGAGCCTGATGTAGAGCCTGATGTAGAGTCTGATGTAGAGCCTGATGTAGACCCTGATGTCTGTCTACCCTGATGTAGAGTCTGATGTAGAGTCTGATGTAGAGCCTGATGTAGAGCCTGATGTAGAGCCTGATGTAGAGTCTGATGTAGAGTCTGATGTAGAGTCTGATGTAGAGTCTGATGTAGAGTTTGATGTAGAGCCTGATGTAGAGTCTGATGTAGAGTCTGATGTAGAGCCTGATGTAGAGTCTGATGTAGAGTCTGATGTAGAGTCTGATGTAGAGTCTGATGTAGAGCCTGATGTAGAGTTTGATGTAGAGTCTGATGTAGAGTCTGATGTAGACCCTGATGTAGAGTCTGATGTAGAGCCTGATGTAGAGTCTGATGTAGAGCCTGATGTAGAGTCTGATGTAGAGCCTGATGTAGACCCTGATGTAGACCCTGATGTAGAGCCTGATGTCTGTCTACCCTGATGTAGAGCCTGATGTCTGTCTACCCTGACGTAGAGCCTGATGTAGACCCTGACGTAGAGCCTGATGTAGAGTCTGATGTAGAGCCTGATGTAGACCCTGATGTAGACCCTGATGTAGAGCCTGATGTCTGTCTACCCTGATGTAGAGCCTGATGTAGACCCTGATGTAGACCCTGATGTAGACCCTGATGTAGACCCTGATGTCTGTCTACCCTGATGTAGAGCCTTATGTAGACCCTGATGTAGAGCCTGATGTAGACCCTGATGTAGACCCTGATGTAGACCCTGATGTCTGTCTACCCTGATGTAGAGCCTGATGTAGACCCTGATGTAGAGCCTGATGTAGACCCTGATGTAGAGTCTGATGTAGAGCCTGATGTAGAGCCTGATGTAGAGTCTGATGTAGACCCTGATGTAGAGTCTGATGTAGAGCCTGATGTAGACCCTGATGTAGAGTCTGATGTCTGTTTACCCTGATGTCTGTCTACCCTGATGTAGACCCTGATGTAGAGTCTGATGTAGAGCCTGATGTAGAGTCTGATGTAGAGTCTGATGTAGAGCCTGATGTAGAGTCTGATGTAGAGTCTGATGTAGACCCTGATGTAGACCCTGATGTAGAGCCTGATGTAGAGCCTGATTTAGACCCTGATGTAGAGCCTGATGTCTGTCTACCCTGATGTAGACCCTGATGTAGACCCTGATGTAGAGTCTGATGTAGAGCCTGATGTAGAGTCTGATGTAGAGTCTGATGTAGAGTCTGATGTAGAGTCTGATGTAGAGTCTGATGTAGAGCCTGATGTAGACCCTGATGTAGAGTCTGATGTAGAGCCTGATGTAGAGTCTGATGTAGAGTCTGATGTAGAGTCTGATGTAGACCCTGACGTAGACCCTGATGTAGACCCTGATGTAGACCCTGATGTAGACCCTGACGTAGACCCTGATGTAGACCCTGATGTAGACCCTGATGTAGACCCTGATGTAGACCCTGATGTAGACCCTGATATAGACCCTGATGTAGAGCCTGATGTAGAGCCTGATGTAGAGCCTGATGTAGAGTCTGATGTAGACCCTGATGTAGACCCTGATGTAGACCCTGATGTCTGTCTACCCTGATGTAGAGCCTGATATCTGTCTACCCTGATGTAGAGCCTGATGTAGACCCTGATGTAGACCCTGATGTAGAGCCTGATGTCTGTCTACCCTGATGTAGAGCCTGATGTCTGTCTACCCTGACGTAGAGCCTGATGTAGACCCTGACGTAGAGCCTGATGTAGAGTCTGATGTAGAGCCTGATGTAGACCCTGATGTAGACCCTGATGTAGACCCTGATGTAGAGCCTGATGTCTGTCTACCCTGATGTAGAGCCTGATGTAGACCCTGATGTAGACCCTGATGTAGACCCTGATGTAGACCCTGATGTCTGTCTACCCTGATGTAGAGCCTTATGTAGACCCTGATGTAGACCCTGATGTAGACCCTGATGTAGACCCTGATGTAGACCCTGATGTAGAGTCTGATGTCTGTCTACCCTGACGTAGAGCCTGATGTAGAGTCTGATGTAGAGTCTGATGTAGAGCCTGATGTAGAGTCTGATGTAGAGCCTGTTGTAGAGCCTGATGTCTGTCTACCCTGATGTAGACCCTGATGTAGACCCTGATGCAGACCCTGATGTAGACCCTGATGTAGACCCTGATGTAGACCCTGATGTAGACCCTGATGTAGAGCCTGATGTAGAGTCTGATGTAGAGCCTGATGTAGAGTCTGATGTAGAGTCTGATGTAGAGCCTGATGTAGAGTCTGATGTAGAGTCTGATGTAGACCCTGATGTAGACCCTGATGTAGAGCATGATGTAGAGCCTGATGTAGACCCTGATGTAGAGCCTGATGTCTGTCTACCCTGATGTAGACCCTGATGTAGAGTCTGATGTAGAGCCTGATGTAGAGTCTGATGTAGAGTCTGATGTAGAGCCTGATGTAGAGTCTGATGTAGAGTCTGATGTAGAGTCTGATGTAGACCCTGACGTAGACCCTGATGTAGACCCTGATGTAGACCCTGATGTAGACCCTGATGTAGACCCTCATGTAGACCCTGATATAGACCCTGATGTAGAGCCTGATGTAGAGCCTGATGTAGAGCCTGATGTAGAGTCTGATGTAGAGCCTGATGTAGACCCTGATGTCTGTCTACCCTGATGTAGAGTCTGATGTAGAGTCTGATGTAGAGCCTGATGTAGAGCCTGATGTAGAGCCTGATGTAGAGTCTGATGTAGAGTCTGATGTAGAGTCTGATGTAGAGTCTGATGTAGAGTCTGATGTAGAGTTTGATGTAGAGCCTGATGTAGAGTCTGATGTAGAGTCTGATGTAGACCCTGATGTAGAGTCTGATGTAGAGTCTGATGTAGAGTCTGATGTAGAGTCTGATGTAGAGCCTGATGTAGAGTCTGATGTAGTGTCTGATGTAGACCCTGATGTAGAGTCTGATGTAGAGCCTGATGTAGAGTCTGATGTAGAGCCTGATGTAGAGTCTGATGTAGAGCCTGATGTAGACCCTGATGTAGACCCTGATGTAGAGCCTGATGTCTGTCTACCCTGATGTAGAGCCTGATGTCTGTCTACCCTGACGTAGAGCCTGATGTAGACCCTGACGTAGAGCCTGATGTAGAGTCTGATGTAGAGCCTGATGTAGACCCTGATGTAGACCCTGATGTAGAGCCTGATGTCTGTCTACCCTGATGTAGAGCCTGATGTAGACCCTGATGTAGACCCTGATGTAGACCCTGATGTAGACCCTGATGTCTGTCTACCCTGATGTAGAGCCTTATGTAGACCCTGATGTAGACCCTGGTGTAGACCCTGATGTAGACCCTGATGTAGACCCTGATGTAGAGCCTGATGTCTGTCTACCCTGACGTAGAGCCTGATGTAGAGTCTGATGTAGAGTCTGATGTAGAGCCTGATGTAGAGTCTGATGTAGACCCTGATGTAGAGCCTGATGTCTGTCTACCCTGATGTAGAGCCTGATGTCTGTCTACCCTGACGTAGAGCCTGATGTAGACCCTGACGTAGAGCCTGATGTAGAGTCTGATGTAGAGCCTGATGTAGACCCTGATGTAGACCCTGATGTAGAGCCTGATGTCTGTCTACCCTGATGTAGAGCCTGATGTAGACCCTGATGTAGACCCTGATGTAGACCCTGATGTAGACCCTGATGTCTGTCTACCCTGATGTAGAGCCTTATGTAGACCCTGATGTAGACCCTGATGTAGACCCTGATGTAGACCCTGATGTAGACCCTGATGTAGACCCTGATGTAGAGCCTGATGTCTGTCTACCCTGACGTAGAGCCTGATGTAGAGTCTGATGTAGAGTCTGATGTAGAGCCTGATGTAGAGTCTGATGTAGAGCCTGATGTAGAGCTTGATGTCTGTCTACCCTGACGTAGACCCTGATGTAGACCCTGATGTAGACCCTGATGTAGACCCTGATGTAGACCCTGATGTAGACCCTGATGTAGAGCCTGATGTAGGGCTGTCGCGGTAACCGCATCACCGCAATCCTGCGGTGTGTCAAGGCCACCGCGGGATGCAGAACAGACAACCGCGTCATCCGCGGTAAAAGAAGAAGAAAAAAAGGGCCGTCATCATTTTTAACTCTGTTCATTTAATGACGATGGTACTTATGGCTGGGTATGAATGAATGAATGATCATTGCATTTATATAGTGCTTTTCTAGACACTCAAAGCGCCCCCCACAATGTAGGGTGAGAATTGCCTCCTTCACCACCACTGGTAGCACCTTGGCTCAATGGCTGCCATACACTGGCACCAGGCACACATCACACTACACAATGGCTGAACGGCTCAGGAGACAGGGATTGATGTCAGCCAATTAAGGGGGAGGGATGATTAGGTGGCCTTGATGTCAGAGACCTGATTGAGAATTTGGCCAGGAACATCAGGGAACCCCCTACTCTTTGCGCCCTGGGTTCTTTAACGACCAAATTCAGTCAGGACCTCGATTTAACGTCTCATGCGAAGGACGGCACTCATAGCTGTCCCTATCACAGCAACAGGGGCATTGTTACTGACAAGTCCAGAGGACAGAGTGCTCCCTGCTGGACAACAACATCACTTTCCGACAACGGCCTTGACCGGGGCTCGAACCGGTGATCATCCGATCATCAAGGAAATGTGCCATCAAGGGATCGAAAAAATCGTGAGGAAACAAATAGTAAGTAAGTAAGTATTGCATTAGGAATTCCTGATGGTAAGGGCAAAGTTTTAAGAAGAAAATGTCCTTGATTGTGCAAAAAAGTTTACGCTTTCTTAAGGTGGATTTTGGAAATGGCGATAACATCATTGGATGTTTTTTTTCTGATGTTGCTACGTTCTGTGTTCAGGTAGAATATTTATTTGCCTCAACCCAATTGATGGAAACGCACCTATGGATGGGCTATGTTCCTTACAATAGGAACAAATTGAGACCCATGTTTAAAACCACTGATCCACATAGAACTATATTACAGTTAGATCACTGATAATTTGTTGGGACTCTTTTATTCAAAGCACCCTACATGACCATTATTCAGTTCAGAACATATACGTAGGTAAATGGCAGAGGTGTGAACTTTGATGACTTCAGACTCGACAAAACCCTAGAAGACTTACAACTTGACTTTAACACCAGTGAATCGTGACGTCACTCAGACTTGAGCCTCATGACTTGAAAGACTTGGTACTCTCCCTGTGCCCAAACTAAAGTGTTAAGGAAGTATGCCATAAAAGGTGTAAAGCGAATCAACTTAATTTCCCTGATTACAGTTCCTTTTTGGACCAAGCCGTCAGCCGCCAATCAAGTTGTGTGTCAGTGCAGAATCATAAACATTTAATATGCTATTAATATATGACTAACTATTACTTACTTTCAAATGGCATTAGGACTTGTTTATGACTCTGCATATAAGGCTTCTGACTTGTGACTTGGTTGAGACTTGCCAATCTTGACTTGGGACTTGAGTGTAAAGTGCTAAACAGCACAGCAAAACACACCCAAACAAAATTGCGGTGCACGCTCATTTGGTGTCCCCTTCAGGCCAGCCTTTGTTCCTCATTTAGTAGTGAGAGAGTTGCACCCTATAGGCCTATATAACTCAAAGATGTCTGAGGAAAAGGAATACCCATAAAGCTACAGCTGTCATTGCTACAGTATATCCTTTGGTAATAAATAGGTTTGAGCTTACAACAAAAATATCCAGTTACACTCCACTGCCCAAATACTTTGACCACTGGCTGCATGTCGAGTACTTGTGGTCTACTGTCAATTCAATGAGCTGCACTGTTGCACTTTATGAGTTTTCAAGTTTGTTCAAATTCAAGTTTGTTTATTAATTGTCACAATAAAATAAACATACTTTACGGTGAAATGCTTGGTTCTTTATGAGCCCCTGAGAGTGTGCTTCATACAGTAAAAAAAAAAAAAGGGTAAGTAACCTGGAGGCGTGTATGCCTTCTACGACGGAACTGCGTTTCCGCGTTCGAGTTTTGCGCTCTGATTGGCCAGGTCATGTGACATGTGCACCAATCGTGAAACAGCAAGTTCTGCGCCTATTTCCGGGTCTAACAGCCTGCAAACTACCTGCCGTTCTATCGCCATGCTCTAAGACAAACTCTAACCTTAACCAACTTCGAAAGAGTGCCTAAGCTTAACCGTCGGAATCAGGGCAGGCGTTCTATCGCCATGCTCTAAGACAAACTCTAACCTTAACCAACTTCGAACGAGCTCCTAAGCTTAACCAGTGTAGAAACTTGCGGTCCCACGATTGGGCGTACATGTCACATGACCAGAAATGACCTGGCCAATCAGAGACGCGGAAACGCAGTTCTGTTGTAGAAGGCATTCAGGCAACCTGGAGGTCCTGGAATTCCTCTGTTCCATATGTGTCAGCAAGAAGGCCTCCTGTTTAACTTTGTAACACTGTATCTGGCTGCACCAACCACACCAAGGCAACTTGATTCTACCTGTAATGTAGACCTAGGTATTGAATAAAGGCAATTCCATCTATTCTACTGTAACAACAATTCACTATTGGAGGGATGACGTTCACCAAACCCAAACCTGAGGAGGGATGCCTCGTCAACTCGGAAATGTATCATGTGACCAAACGGATAAAAAGAAGAACAGTATATTTCAAAGGTGCGGGAAGCAGTCCTTTCTAGTCATTCCATTTCTAGGATGAGGGAACAGAGATGCTCCAACCTTTCAAGTCATAATGTGTGGGATTATACATTTTTTGCCAAACAAATTTTCTAACTTTTATTATGCATGCCGTAGTTGCGCGACATTCGGCAGGGCTTAGCTGGTGCCTTGCCGGAATATGACTGCCCCTTTAACTTTTTATTACAAAGTCTGACATTGACCCAATTTGATATTCCTTCACCTGGTGTCCTCTAGGCTAACTCCTCAAAAGGGGGTCAATGTCAGACTTTGCAATCAAAAGTTAAGGTACCTGTGATGGGTAACTTTTGATTGCAAAGTCTGACATTGACCCAATTTGATATTCCTGCACTTAGTGGCCTCTAGGTTAACTCCTGAAAAGGGGTACACTCGAAACAGCATGGATTATGTGTTTTGGAGATATAACGTTGGATCAATAAACGCGATCAATATTTGGAATGGCGATCAGGAATTGGATTAATCCTTTTGCAGCACTTCAGATGTGAGGTAAGGGCTCTGTTGTAACTATTATAGATAGATCAGATACACTTTCATTGCAGACTCGTAAAGTAATTATAAAATACACACACAGTTAGTTGGTGATAACGTTTTGTTTTATTTGTTTTTATTTGCTTTGATGGAGTTGAAAGTAGCTCCGGACAGCTCCTGCCAAAACAGCATCTGCTCTGCCTGCTACTAAGGCCCATGTTAGACTAGTGTTTTTGTGGTCGTTTTTTGAATACGTTTGAATACGTTTCATGTCCCTTTTACACAGAAATGCGTTTTTTGGCGGATACGTTGTGGCCCTACTGAAACGCTAAATTGTGTTTTCCGTTTTTGAGCAGCGCCAAAACTCGCCGACAACAGTCGTGTAGCCTTCACGGAGTCGTTGTTGCGAAAACGCCCATGCGCAGTAGATACCATCTGCGTGCCCTTCCGGTGACAGCAGAGCTGTCCCAAATAGCTGCAGCTACCATGTGTTGTCAAGTTATTGTTATAAGGACCCCAGTCCAAGCTACAACAGTCTGCATTCCCTTAACAATTGTTTGTATTGAGCCGTATTGTATTGTACCCATATGCAATATGTTAAATAAAGTTTACATCCATTCATTCTGCTAGCATTACCGATTGCATGAGCAGCTGGCTAACGTTAGCTATCAGACCCTGTTAGCTCAGAGCTCCTCTTTCAATCTTTAACAAGCATTAAACAAATGGCCCAGCCATCTATTCACCTTTGTTTAATACACACAGCGTTGTCTCTAATGTTATCTAGCTACTGATGGCTCCCGATATCATCAGTTTGGTGCTGGCTAACTAGCGTGAGCTAACGTTAGCTTCTAGCCACAATGCTATACTGTTATAATGGCATATTCCATCCACGTTAGCATGCAGCTAACAATCCCCCCGCCGATCCTTTTTGAGACTAAACTATCCGCTCTTGGTGGTCACTTGTGTTGATGTTAGTTTTGTCTCATCAACAAATGACAGGCAGAACACACAGTGAATGTATCCGTTTTGTTTATTGCACTTTTATTACACTTTGCTGAAAAAGAAGTGCTGCATTGGCGGCGCCCGCTTGTTGACATTTTCTTTGCAGGAAGTGTATTGGCACATTAAAGTTCTGATTGGTTGAAAATTGCCTTCATGTTCGCCACCTACTGCCACCTACTGCTTTGGCAGTGTACTACATCACTGTGCTCATATGACAAAACGAAAGTACTCGGGTTGCAAACGTATGTCTCACTTGGCTACCGTTGCGTTGCGATCTGGAGAAACCGAAAACGAAACTAAGGTGTAACCGGCGCCTAACATGCCATGTCTTTCAGCACCACTCAGCACCGGACTGCTCCTGCCGAGACAGCGTGCTCTGAACTGCGTGACTGACTTGATTTTGTGTATTAGAAACAGCTGTGAAGTGTTTGGTGGCTGTGGCAGAATGTGAATTGATTTAGATGGTGAAAGAACTAAGAACTGAACTAGAATTGTAAAACTAATAGGAAATAAAATAACTGAAGATTTGATTCAACAAAAAACAACGACTGGACATTCCCTGTTTCATCTTTGCATCAGGCTCTGTGTATGTAATCTTGGGTTGATCAGATGTTTATTTCATAACGATCAGCGTGTTGATGTATCTCTCTGTGTGTGTGTGCGGGGGGCCTTGGCGCTGACCAAATGCTCTGAAAGGCGATTTTCCACGCCGATTCTGTTTGTGCATGAGCACACATATACTATCGATAATCTAGCGTTTATTTGAAAACTATTCATAAATCAGCCGAAAAATTACAACGTGTTTTGTGCATTCCTAAACTAAACACTAAAGGTGCCCCTGCCTACCTCAAGGAACTCCTCACCCCCCAGTCCTCCTCATGCTCCCTCCGCTCCGGCACAGCCTACCTCCCCAAAGCCCCCAGGACTAAACTGCACACCATGGGCGATCGAGCCTTCTGCTCTGCCGCACCAAGACTGTGGAATGCTCTCCCCATCCACCTGAGAGCACCACAATCCGTCGAGGCTTTTAAAAGGGGCCTAAAATCAGGCTTTTGCCTGAATTTTTCTTTTACTTTTATTTTTACTTCTATAAATATTTTTTTCAATATTTTAATCTATTTTATTTTGATGTTCTTCCATTTTATTGGTTGTTTTATTCATTGTAATTGTTTTATTCATTTAACTTTTTGTCTTTATCTCCTGTAGCACTTTGAGATTTTTACAAATGTAAAGTGCGGTACAAATTGAATTTATTATTATTATTATTATTATTATTATTATATATCATCATTGTTTGACGTTTGTATTATTATATTATAGAATGTATTTAATAAGCAAACGTTTGTCAGCAGGGTTTTTGGGCTGTATTCCATGTAAAAACGTTTACTCTTAGTTAGCCAAATTAGCATTTTAGCTAATATGATGAGACATGATCAATGAATTGCTGTTGTCACCATTGCATTTGTTAGACCCCTTATGGACTTGTTTGATAATCAGAAGACATTTTATCATGTTATGCCGATCTGGGAAGCTATTATGCTGCATGCATGTATTTTCTCCTGTTTACCTGCATGTAATGCTATCTGTAATATTATCTGCAGGATATACACCAAGCTCACCAAGTCAAATGTACTTCTATGTGCAAGACATTGTACCTAAAAGAATGCAGCATTCTTTATGTGTGATTCTCAAAATAGACTGACTGGGTCTCATTCCCGAAAATTTTCCAAAGATATATTCTGGAAGACTTATCTTGGAACCACTGAGACATAATCTATGACAAGTACACTCTGAGTCCTGAACGTGCTGGAGATATGTGGCTGAAACGGTCGCAGAAATTATATGATCTGATATCTGCTTGGAGAATGGCATTCTGTCGTAAACTCCAAAGCGCGTTCCCGTTCAGCTCATTTGCATACAAAACACCGCCTCCATAGTTCCTTATAAGGCAACTGGTGACGCAGCTGGTTGCTTTGCGAGCCGCGTGATTACGAAACCTAGCGTCAGTCAGTGCCAATCAGAGAGCGTCTCCGAGAAATGCGGCTAGGTTTCGTAATCACGCTTGCGCCCATCAAAACTAGATTAGATTAATGTATTGGCATCATATACAGCTTGCGGTACACACCTGCCGCAGCGCGCGCGCGCACACAGACACACGCGCGCGCGCGCAGTACTGTATATGAATGAATGAATGACATATAATATATATAGCCTACGGCAGGCGTAATGAATGAACGCAGTATGGCTTATTATTCCATAAGCCTATAGGCTACTGTTCATTCGTAGGCGCACACAAGACTTGTTATGGAATATTAATGCAGTCTATTTCCACCGATTAGCTTTAGTTCTTATTTATTTATCCACTGTCATTTCAGTGTTGGTGTATAGGTTATATAGTGTATTTCAATATAAGTTTAATTGATTAATGATATATTCGAAGGAATGCAGGGTTATAGCTATATCAACCCCCTCCAATGTACAGTAAATGACCAAGTATGGTTTTGTCAATATTCCAATGTACAGTTTTGCTTGTACAGTGTAAGTCTATCCCCCACCCATCCCTACCCAACCTCCTCCAACAGTTTCTACGTCAAATGTACTCTCTTTTCTGGACTCTTTTTGTATCACAAACAGTACTGTATTTGCAAATCTGGTATGTCATAAATGTATAGATGTAGCAGTACTGTCTATCTGTGTCATGTGTGTCATATATGTTATGATGAATTGAAAATGGGGGACCCTGATGTAAACAAGACGAAATTCTTTCTCTGGTCTGCATCCCCTTATATGTAATTGAGTTGTACTGTACTGTACCCATTCTGCAATCTGTTAATAAAGTTTTCAATCAATCAATCAATCAATCAAACAAAGGTCTGTCCCATTGTATACCAATCAATGGGATACATTGCATGTTGACCTGCATTCTTTCAAATGTATATAATTAATCATTAAAACAGATGTGTAACAAATAAGAAATACAAATTCCACAGAAGGCATTAAATTATTATTATTTTCAATCATTTCACAATAATTGCATAATTGTGTTTGAATATCTGAGTAATTATTTGTCCAAAATAGCTGGTTCAGATATGGTTAATCCAGCTGCCCTGTGATCAGATGAATCCATATTATTTATTTTTCCGACATCAAATTCGTAATTTCTTATCGTACAAATATTGTCATATTTATTTTAATTATGATTAAGTAATTAATTCCAAGGAGGCCTGTAGCGTTGACGTGAAGGAATCACTATGAGAACACAGTCTGTCAAGTTATAATAACATTTTAAATTAGTCAATCAATCATGAGATTTGATCGTGGGCTGAGAGCATATTTAAGTGTGCTCCTCAGCACTCTTAGATCTGCTCTCAAATAAGATCTCAGGAAAATTTGAAGACTCCCACTCCCAGCCCTAATATGTCTTAAATAGGCCAAAATCTGGCTAAGACGAAATATTTTGTCGTAACTTCGTTCGAGAATGAGACCCATTCTTTATGAAAATCTAATCCTTTCACATCTCGTGTTTGCATACAGGGACCTGCTGTGTGTACTAGACTCGAGCATTCATTCAACATCCATGACCAGCACTGCAGCATGGCTCTTTTTTACACCAGATGCTTAGAAGAACTACCAAGGATGAAAGTGACGGATGTCCACAGGATTGTAAAAGCGAGCAGTAAAGCATCGAACTCTTTACTGGACAAGGGTTTTAAACTATATGTGTCCAGCTATATCTTCGATTATGAAGGTGTTGTACATTTTTCCGTTACAATTTGTGTTGAAAAAGGACCCCAATGTAAACAAGCTATATTGCTTTCTTGGGTTTAAATCCTCTTAGCAGACCCTGTATTGAACTGTACTGTCATGTGCTTTTTGTATACAAACTGCTAATAAAGTATTAAATCAATCAAAAGTCTAACTATCTTGTTATTCATCATGTCATGTTTCATGCCTGACAGTTTCAAATAAAGACAAGCTGACAGGTGAAGTCAGCATCAGAGCCTGTTGCTACAGGTCACTGAAGAAGAATGAAAAGCCCCACAGTTTAAGAGTAGGGTGAAATGGTGGAAGGGCGGTGTTTGTTCAGGGCTCCAGAGTACTAAACATTTTAGTTGGTTGCACGGTGCGCCTAACTTTTTCATGTAATGCATAATTCAGGTGCAGCTATACATACACACACATAGACAGACCTGCTAAATGTAAGGTGCACTGGTGCGACCAATTATAATTTTTAGATGCATTAACATGTCTTTTTTGGGGTGCATCTGATTCCCAAATGGGTGCCCTCTGGAGCCCTGTGGGTGCTCTCGTCAATCACGTTATTGACTTGACTCGTATGGGCTGTTCATGGCCTAGTTTTCTGTTTATGGCCCGTTCCAGTTCTGTTGATTGCATGTTCATGTTGTTCTCTGTTCAAAGCCTGTTCATGGCTGTGTTCTCTGTTCATGGTCGACCTGCTTGCTGGTAAGTATCACAGCAGTGTTATCATTAGCATATGGAGTTCTGTTGATTGCATGTTAATGAACTTGTTCTCTGTTCAAAGCCCGTTCATGGCTGTGTTCTCTGGTCATGGTCTACCTGCTTAATCATTACTGGTAAGTACCAAAGCAGTGTTATCGAAGTCCAGGGCGACAGGAACAGAAGGAGGAATTAGGTATATATGTAAATATGGACTACTGTTTTACAAGTCTTTCAAGGATAAACACTGAAAAGATTTTTTATATTGAACAATACACACCAGTTATTCACAATAATATAGATTAAAACGAAATTATATTCAAGAGAAAATGTGTAAACCAACTAGCATCACTCATCTGTGTTACAGAAGCCCACTCTACAAGGCACTTGCTGGACCTCTCCCTGACCTCTCTGTGCTCAAGGTGGAAGAGGCTTATAAAACCTTTGCCCCCCTGTCCAGGCCATTAGTCTGTACCATGGGGATGTCTGCAGATAAACCCTTGGTTGACTCTCGCTTTGGACCTGTCCAGGTAGGGGTGGGCAATATGGTGATAAATATCGTTGAGACGATACAATATCTCCACGATATGCCTTTTCAGAGATATCGTATATATCGTGATACACTGAGGGAGCCATATCAAAATTCCTGTTGAATTGTTAATAGAGATTCATTGCAGAATTCATTAGCATCAGCATCAGCTGGGAACTTATGAAAACTCATAGAACAGAATGAAGCTGAGGTAGAGCAAAGAGGGACTGAACAAAACTTGTGAGAACTGGCCGCCCTCTTCATATATTTCACAGTGCCTTTCCTCATTCTGGAGCAGGCATTCTGGAGCAGGGATAGCAACAGTGGGATGTTGAATGCTACTCACAGCAGGTCCCTGTATGCAAAAACGAGATGTGTGTTATGTAGTACGTACGTAGTATTTTGTATGTAGGTAGGTAGGTGTAGTAATAAGACTCAGGAAGCAGGTTACTCTTTTAGCCTTTTAGTCAAGCAGGTTAGCATGGTAGGTTACAGCAGGGTACATTCTGTTCTCTCATCATCAAGCAACGTGTACTCTTCTTCTCACTTCCTGTAGGCATAACATGGCATTGTATCAACTACGCCCCATAGTGGAGACTCTTGGGAAGTACAGCTTTCACATGCATTACAGAACACAACAATGTGAAAGGATTAGATTTTCATAAAGAATCAGTCTATTATGAGAATCACACATAAAGAATGCTGCATTCTTTTAGGTACAATGTCTTGCACATAGAAGTACATTTGACTTGGTGAGCTTGGTGTATATCCTGCAGATAGCATTACAGATAGCATTACATGCAGGTAAACAGGAGAAAATACATGCATGCAGCATAATAAGCTTCCCAGATCGGCATAACATGATAAAATGTCTTCTGATTATCAAACAAGTCCATATGGGGGTCTAACAAACGCAATGGTGACAACAGCAATTCATTGATCATGTCTCATCATATTAGCTAAAATGCTAATTTGGCTAACTAAGAGTAAACGTTTTTACATGAAATACAGCCCAAAAACCCTGCTGACAAACATTTGCCTATTAAATACATTCTATAATATAATAATACAAACGTTTCATTACCTCTCTGTGACGACAAAGTTGTTTAAATAACAGGAGAAAAGTTGCTGAAAACAATGTATTTGGATGGGACCGGAAGAACCATTGTCAACCCGGAAGTCCTACCGGAAATGCCTACTTCACGTTGTGCAAGTGGAGAATACCCTGGGTGAGGCTCGCAAATTAATGCCCCACCCATGTGGACGTCCGGCTGTGGTTGGAAACAGCCCAGCTGGAATTTGAACACCCATCTGCATGATGCAGAGATGCGCAGAACAGCGCTTTAGCCCCCTATACTACCGGAGGCCCCATGTTTAGCCCCCGACACCACCGGAGGCCCCATGAGGCAACATTCTTTAACCATGAGACCTTTTAACTCACCATCAACATCCATCTGACATCAAACAAACTATCATTACACATGGGCAAAACAGAGTCCAATCTCTTCGGTTCAAATAACAAACTCAGCAAGACCGACGGCTTCTCAGTTACAGTGGGTGACAATATTGTCACAAGGAAAGACGAAATTACCTACCTGGGTTCCATCCTAGAGGCAAATCTTTCCTGTGACAAAATGGCATCCAATGTAATAAAAAAAGTCAACCAACGAACTAGATTCTTGTACCGGATCTCCTCTCTTGTAAACAAGAATACCCTGAAGACTCTGGCAGGAGCACTCATTCAAGGGTACTACGACTATGCGTGCACCTCATGGTACCAAAGCACCTCAAAGGCGCTTAAAACAAAATTACAAACATCACAAAACAAACTGGTCAGACTACTACTTGACCTGAACCCCAGAACCCACCTCACCCCTGCCCACTTTGACAACCTAGGATGGCTTAGTGTAACTGAGGGGTACAATTCCCTGACTGTATTGATAAGTATGGTATCATTAAACCACTACCGCTTGTACTTTAACTTCTGGCCATCCAGTACATGATATAGATATGATGAACACTTTCCCACCTGATGAAACGAAGTCCACACAAATGTATAAATCGAATATTTTATATAGCAAAGGGTATATACAACGTTCACTTAATGACATTTATGATTTGAAATGCACTTGTAAGGCAAATGAGTATTCGTAGGTAAATCAACATTGAATGTCCAATCTCTGGTTACGCAGGGAGCAAGTATACAACCTGGTTCTTTAGGGAACTATAGCGATGGTACTTAAATGATTATAGCTGGATACACTAAAGGGGGGTCCCGCTGGTTGTAAGTCAGTAGGGGGGGGGTTAGGAGAGCCGCTGGCGGTATCCCATCTGGCCGACGATTTCTTGGGAGAATTCAGAGTGCTGAACACGGTGCCCACAGAACCTCGGTCCGCAGATGAATACAGCTGGGCCCTCTGGTGGACGGTAGCTGCCGGTCCACAACGAAGAGACGTGAGGCGACCTCACTCGGGGTAGAGCGCCGTCTCACCTGGACTCCTCTCGGGGGGGTAGTTCCAACACTCAGCAGTGTTGGCCGTTATCCATGGCATAATCAAAGCACCCAAAGCATGTAGATAATCCAAGCCGTGGAAGGCTCGCCGTCGTCCGGGTAAAGTAATCCAATGTACAGGTCCACTCGTCCTGGCCCGGAGCTCCTCGGATGCAAGCACCACACGTGGTCTGCCCAGCCTGGTTAAGACTCCAGATAACGTCAGGAACGATGGGGGTACTGCTCACTTTATAACTCTAACCGAACGATGCACCATACATAATAGACTATTATTAACTTAATAGAAATACGTCCCACTCGACGGTATAGTGCCAAACTATGACAATTCAACTATTAATCCACACGATGTCTCAATGCCTATTCTGAGGCCAAGTAGGCCATACTGCACCACACGTGCGTCGTGGGTGAGGCTTCACGTCTGTTACTAGGTTGGAGGGTAAAGGACTAATGGACTAAAAGAAAGTTCTACTTTACTTGCGCCATATATATATGCGCTGTGAACAAATAGTACCATTCGTATTTCGCCAGACGTATTCCTACGCGGAACCGGGCTTGTAACGACATGTTCGTCGGCACGATTGAACTTGAACCAAGGGGCTTGGCTGCTGGCGCCAGGTTCTCGTCCAATGGTAGAATTAAACTATTATGGGCTGTTAGTAGACTAAAGGGATATTCAGTGTATATTGTACAAGGAATATACAGGGGATATCAAACGATATACAAATACTATTAAATATATATCCATAAATAAATATATATATTCGGTTTAATCTGATCCTTCACAACAGCCGCCCCCTAATTAGTCCCACCTAATTAGCTAAGCAGAGACAGATTAACCGCACTGTCTACCACTCAAGGTCCGCTGTAAGGGTCAGTCAACTCACAAAGTCATGGGGTCATGGTCATCATCGATAGTGTCTGGGAGTCTGGGCAGTTCTATTAGCCTCGCCACGGGTCGTGTGTAAGTTCGCCCTTGGACGAGCACTTCAGCTGCTCGGACCTTGCCATCGGCACTGGTGATCACTTTGCTTACGCGGCCAGCCGGCCACATAGCTCTGGGTAGTGACTGGTCGATAATCATGACGACTGTTCCTTCTGTCAAATTGTCTCTCTCTTTTACCCACTTCTGGCGGGTCTGTAGAGACGGTAGGTAGTGGAGTAGGAAGCTGTTCCAAAACTTGTCAGCTAGTACTTGACTGTACCTCCACATTCTTCGGCCGTTCGCTTCTTCAGGCCTGTACATTGTCTGGGGTAGCGCGGGGTCTAGCCGCCCCATCAAGAGTGTGTTGGGGGTGACTGGGTCGACATCTGCTACATCACTGGAGACGTAGCCGAGGGGCTTGGAGTTCAATACTCCCTCGATCTCCGTGAGGACTGTCATTAGGACTTCTTCCGCCACAGTCTGGGCCCCAAGCACGGCGTACAGGGCTGTCTTTATAGAACGTACTTCTCGTTCCCAGGTTCCACCGAAGTGGGGTGCGTTCAGGGGATTAAACTGGAAGTCAATCTGGGATGGAGCGAGGTGGGTCTTAAGTTCTGGGCCCATAGCTTGGAAGCTCTCTCTCAGCTCTCTTTCTCCGCCTTTGAAGTTTGTCCCGTGATCAGACAACAATGTAGACGGTTTTCCTTTCCGTGATGTGAATCTTCGGAAGGCCATAAGGAATGAGTCTGTGCTCATGGTTGAAAGGAGTTCGATATGTATCGCTCTGGTGGTCATGCATTTGAATACAATACCCCACCGCTTCTCGGTTCCTCTTCCTTTCTTTATATACAACGGGCCAAAACAGTCCATGCCTGTGGAGTGGAATGGCTTGTCGCCGAGTCGGAGGCGACAGGGAGGTAGGTCAGCCATCCGGGGTATGCTGGGCTGCGCGCGCCACTTTCGGCAGTCTAGACAGGTTCGCTGGAAGCGTCGCACCGCTTCTCTTCCTTGAAGTATCCAATAGCGACGTCTGATCTCCGCGAAGACTCTCTCTGCTCCTGCGTGGTGTACATCCTCGTCGTATTTCTTTATGATCAGCTCTGTGACCTTGTGTCGGCTGTTCAAGACTATCGGGTACTTAACGTCATCCGGTAGATCGGGGGCTCTCCGCAGACGACCACCCACTCTGATGAGATTATGGGCGTCGCTCTCGGGTGCCAGGTGGAGCAGTCTGCTGTCTGATGGGACGGGCTTTCCTCCCTGTAGACAGTCTAGCTCATCGGGGAACGAGTCTCTCTGGGCTCGTTGTAGTAGAAGAAGTTCTGCTTCTTCGTAGTCAGCTGCTGAAATGTCAGTGATGGACTGAATCTCTGGGTGGTGCCACAGGAATGTCTTTAGCTGCGCACTCTGTAGGGTAATGCAATCATCTATGTTGGGGTCTGTGGAGGCGACTGTGCTCAGTCCACAGAACATAGGTTTCTTGTTCTCAGCCTCCTCTTTACTTGCTTCCCGTGGGGTGGGCGTAGGCCACTCTTCTTCCGGGAGCTTGAGGAATTCTGGTCCGTCACTGTAGATGTTGCGACGGGTGAGGTCATCCAGGGACATTCCCCGGGTGATGACGTCAGCTGGGTTGTGTTTGGTGTCCACATACCGCCAGCTCGCTGCTTCTGTTAACTCTTGAATCTCGGTGACTCTGACTCCCACGAAGACCTTGTATCTGCATGAATCAGACTTGATCCATGTGAGTACTGTCGTGGAATCTGACCACAAGATTGTTCTGTGCACCGGAATGGTGAGTTCACGTTGGATTAACGTGGCTAGATGCGCTCCTGCTAGGGCTGCGCAGAGCTCTAGACGCGGGATAGATTGTTGCTTTCGTGGGGCTATTCTTGAGCGAGCCAGGATGAAAGCAGTGTGTATCTCTCCTCCCTTCTCTTGGGCACGCAAGTAGGCCACCGATCCATAGGCTACTTCGGAGGCGTCACTGAAGACATGTAGATCCATCTTGCATGTCTCTGGCCTCACTGTGGGTGGGAAGTAGCTGCGGCGTATATTGACGCCTGGGAGTGAGCGGAGCTCCGTCTCCCACTCTCTCCATGTGGAGGCAAGGTGTGCGGGTATTGGGTCGTCCCAGCCCTGGTCCTTGTCCCATAGTGCTCGTACAATCATCTTTGCCCTGGTGGTGTAAGGTAGAATACATCCCAACGGGTCATATTGTCTGGCGAGTGTTCTGTACACACTCCGTCTGGTGGTCGGTATCGCCGTCGACCTTCCCTGCTCCGTGGTCAGGGGTTTGTGTCTATAGTGGAGCGAGTCTGTTTTGAAGCGCCAGACTAGTCCTAGTGTCATTTCTTGGGCTTCTCCTGGGATTGTCGCCATCCAGGTCTCGCTGCTAGCAGGCTTGTCCTCTGGGGAGAGGCTGCGCAATACTGGGGGGTCGCTGCTGGCCTGCTGCCGGAGATCAAAGCCGCCTTTGATCAGGGAGGCGCGTAGCAGCGCACGGCGTCGCCAGTCAATCTTCGTTACGTGTCCCGCTGTGATTAGCTTCTCAATCTCAGCGCGGTACACACTCTCTTGAGCGGGGTCTTTGGCTAGGCGCCGCTCTGTGTTCAATAGATACCGCTCCGTGGCGTCTTTCTTTGCGTGAAAGGTGGGCATTCCCTCTCGCCTCAGGAGTGGAGTTGCGTATCTCATCACTCAGCCGACTGTGACTCTCTTTGTCCCTTGCTCGAGTAGGTTGATGGCGTAAATGTCTTCTTTAGAACGAATGTCTTTCTTTTCGTTCTTAAAGGGCATTGTGTCTAGTGTCCATAGCCTCTCGACATGCTGCAGGAGAGTGGTGTCTTCTTCTGTCGTTCTGGAGTGGAGGCAGCTAGTGGCTGCTGTTCGGTTGAGAGATTTGGCGAGGGGGCCTTGTAGTGTCCACCCTAGGCGGGTCTCGACTGCTGCAGGACAGCCTCGGGGTCCTGTATGGACCCGGTCTATCGGGACGATGAGGTCTGCATGGTCGGAGCCTATCAGCAGGGTCGGGGTGGCGCCGTCTATGAGCGGGATAGGTAGTTGACGCAGGTGCACATATTTATCCATCAGCTTGGCGATGGGGTAGGTGTACTGCGATAGTCCTATTTCTTGGCTGGTGAAAGCATTTGTAATCCTATACCGTCGCTCTGGCTGCCCGCTTGCTGCGATAGTGAAGGAGACATTCTCGCCCTTTATCGTCTTTAAATCTCTTCTTATTGTCCGAATCGTCATTTGGTTCTCGCTCCCCCGCAGTCCCAGCTGGGCCGCAGCGGACGCGAGCAGAAGGGTCTTCTCTGACCCGTCATCAAGGACGGCGTAAGTGTCCATGACTTTATCTTGGTAGCTCAATGTCACACGGACTACCTTTAAGAGCACTTGGGCGCCACTGCTGCTGGCGGGGTCAATGTACATGACACTTCCCTTGGTGCTGCTCGATGGTGCAGGTGCAGGCCTTCTTCTGTTACTGTCGTGTAGTATATCTAGATGAGCTCCGTCACACCGACTGCACCTTTTCTTTAGGCGGCATTCGGCTGCCATGTGACTGCGCGCACATCGGTAACAGCGCCTGTTGGACTTTATCCATTGACTCACTTCTTCTGCATTCATCTTTGTGAACAGGTCACATTGTGACAGCCAGTGTTCCTTCTCGCAGTAGGGGCACACCATCTTCCACTTCTCTTTTCTCAAGGGGGTACTGTGGCTCTTACTGCTCGGTACTGACTCTGATTGGTGCATGACAGTCACCGATCTTCTTCCATCGTTTATTCTCCTGGGTCCCTCTCAGCTTGGCGTGCTCCGCACAAACGTATCCAGTCGTAAGCTGCTGACTTCTCTCGCCAGGAAGTCGGCTAGATCGAGGAGGGATGGTTCGGGACCGTTAGGGTCACGGTGGTCTCTCTGCCGCCTGAAGCGCTCTTGTCTTGCGGGTGGCAGCTTCTCTAAAATCCTCTTGACGTTAGAGTTGGCGTATAGCTCGTGCATACCCTTTTCTCGTTGCGCTCCCAGCATCCCTACCAGGGACTGCACTTTTATAGACAGGTCGTCTAATGAGCGATTGTCTGTTGCTGGGGGTAGGCGATCAATATGCCTTATCTCTTGGATTACGTAATCCCATATATGTCCATATCTCTGGTCCAGCGCTGCTAGAGCCGCGGTGTATGGGGTCGTAGAGGTGGCATAGGCTAGCGCTATATTGTGCGCTCGCGGTACTTTCAGGTGCTTCAGTAATATTGCATACTTGTGGCGTTCATCGGCGACATCCACCATCATTGTCTCTAAGCACATCCGGAGCTCCGTGTACTGTGCTCGATTCTCATAGGTGAAGTCTGGAAACGTCGGCGTGGCAATGTATGACGCCGTGGATGGCTGATACATCGGCGAGCGTTGGGGGAGAGACCTCCTAGGCGAGTCTCCTCTTGCGCCTCTCTGTGGGCTGGTACCGGCAGGGTACCATGGCCCGCTGGTCCAGGTGCTATTCCTCGGGGCTGGTCGTGCGTCGTGCTCACCCGTGAATAGAGTCGGGGGTCTGTAGCGCAGCGCCGCGGGGGTATAGCCTGGGCTGTACTGGACCTCCTGGTCCGGTGGAGTACTGTGCTGTCGTCGGGCTTGGTTCTCCTCCTCTCCCTCTTCTTCTTCTATCAGGTCCTCTAGATCCTGTAGTCGTTTATTTAGCTTCTCCGCAGTATATGCCGCTCCTTCCTTGTAGCTGGGTCTCGCTTGGACCGGTCTGGGAAGGGGGTCTGCGGGGGGTATAGGCTTGGTCTGTTGGTCAAGTTCAGGGTCGCTTGCTCGGTTAGGAGACGCTGCCCTTGACTGTTGTCTCGACGAGTTCCTTGAACCCCTGGCGGAGGGAGAGGGTGTTGCCTTGAGGATCCATTAGTTGCGCTTGTAGCTTGTCGCGCTCGGCTTCGCGCTTGGTGAGATCTGCTTCTCTTTGGGCACCGGCAGCGGCGCGCTGGGCGTCGGCCCGGTCTCTTGCCATATTCTCTTCCGTCTGAAGGTGTCTCATCTCCAGGCGTATGCGCTCGTCTTCGCTCCGTTGCTGCGCTTGGAGTTGTTCGCGCTCGCTAAGCGTCTGTGCTTGGAGTCAATCGCGTTCACCCTGAAGTCGATCGCGTTCGGTAGAGGCTGTCAGGCTGACGAGGAACGCCTGTGATAGCATCCTCTCCGCTTCGCTGGGGGAAGACGGTTGTAGAGGTGAGCCGCTCCTGGGTGAGCCGCTCCTGGCTGTACTCGTTGGGGAGTCCTGGAGCTCTATTTCCTCGGCGCTCTCCTCCTCTTCTTCCGTGCAGAGTTCTCTCTCTGTAGGGTTGTCTTCCTCCCGGGGCTGGTCGGGGACTACTTCTTCGGTATTGGCGGGGGGTAAAGGCATGTCAGCTCCCTCCTGGTCCCCACCGTGAGCTTGGTCAGTTACATTAGAACCCACTAGGGCCTCTGTGGTCAGGGAAACCTGGTCGTTAAGGTTAGACATAATTTTACTTTCTACTTTTACCGCGTTTACCGTTTGTCGAAGGCTAGGTAGTTGACTGACAGCGTAATCCTCTAAGTACTGAGGTGGCTGTCGTCTGCGCTGCGGGCGTTCTACGTTAGGAGGACCGTTTCGTGGAGTGTTCATCATAGGCCATTTCAATATTAATAACACTATATTAATATTACACTAGTTACCCTCCGGCTCGAAGGACCAATTGTAACTGAGGGGTACAATTCCCTGACTGTATTGATAAGTATGGTATCATTAAACCACTACCGCTTGTACTTTAACTTCTGGCCATCCAGTACATGATATAGATATGATGAACACTTTCCCACCTAATGAAACGAAGTCCACACAAATGTATAAATCGAATATTTTATATAGCAAAGGGTATATACAACGTTCACTTAATGACATTTATGATTTGAAATGCACTTGTAAGGCAAATGAGTATTCGTAGGTAAATCAACATTGAATGTCCAATCTCTGGTTACGCAGGGAGCAAGTATACAACCTGGTTCTTTAGGGAACTATAGCGATGGTACTTAAATGATTATAGCTGGATACACTAAAGGGGGGTCCCGCTGGTTGTAAGTCAGTAGGGGGGGGGTTAGGAGAGCCGCTGGCGGTATCCCATCTGGCCGACGATTTCTTGGGAGAATTCAGAGTGCTGAACACGGTGCCCACAGAACCTCGGTCCGCAGATGAATACAGCTGGGCCCTCTGGTGGACGGTAGCTGCCGGTCCACAACGAAGAGACGTGAGGCGACCTCACTCGGGGTAGAGCGCCGTCTCACCTGGACTCCTCTCGGGGGGGTAGTTCCAACACTCAGCAGTGTTGGCCGTTATCCATGGCATAATCAAAGCACCCAAAGCATGTAGATAATCCAAGCCGTGGAAGGCTCGCCGTCGTCCGGGTAAAGTAATCCAATGTACAGGTCCACTCGTCCTGGCCCGGAGCTCCTCGGATGCAAGCACCACACGTGGTCTGCCCAGCCTGGTTAAGACTCCAGATAACGTCAGGAACGATGGGGGTACTGCTCACTTTATAACTCTAACCAAACGATGCACCATACATAATAGACTATTATTAACTTAATAGAAATACGTCCCACTCGACGGTATAGTGCCAAACTATGACAATTCAACTATTAATCCACACGATGTCTCAATGCCTATTCTGAGGCCAAGTAGGCCATACTGCACCACACGTGTGTCGTGGGTGAGGCTTCACGTCTGTTACTAGGTTGGAGGGTAAAGGACTAATGGACTAAAAGAAAGTTCTACTTTACTTGCGCCATATATATATGCGCTGTGAACAAATAGTACCATTCGTATTTCGCCAGACGTATTCCTACGCGGAACCGGGCTTGTAACGACATGTTCGTCGGCACGATTGAACTTGAACCAAGGGGTTACAAATACTATTAAATATATATCCATAAATAAATATATATATTCGGTTTAATCTGATCCTTCACAACACTTAGAGTAGACGACAGAGTACAGCAACTTGCAATGGGCCTGGTCTACAAGATACACTATACGACCAGGGTACCCATGTACATGTCAAAATACTTCCCAAAGGTCAGTGAATACCACAACCACTACACCAGAGGAAGCTCAACAAATCATGTAAAACCCAGATTCAGCTCAAACAAGGGACTAAACACGTTTCGCAATTATGCCACAACAATGTGGAACGCCCTACCCAAAGCTGTAAAGGAATGTGAATCACTACCCACATTCAAAACCGCTCTTAAGGAGCACCTACGGGAGGCTGCAATTCGAAACTGGCCACCGTAAATGCCCAAAACCCCCACCACCTCCTAATAGACAGTCTCCTCCCCACCGCATGTATATTTCTCTCCCACCCACCCACCCCCTCCTAATGTACAGTCCCCTCCCCATCATATATACTCTGTCAGGATCTAGGGGTAACAGTACTGTATATTTGAATACCGTTTATGTCACAAATGTATCAGTACTAAATACCTATATGTCCCTATGCCATAAATGTCATGTATGTTGTGTATGTCATAAATGTCTATATGAATTGAAAATGGGGGACCCTGATGGAAACAAGACAAACGTCTTTCTCAGGTCTGCATCCCCTTAACAATTGTATGTATTGAGCCGTACTGTATTGTACCCATTCTGCAATCTGTTAAATAAAGTTTTCATTCATTCATTCATTCATTCATTCATTCATTCATTCATTCATTCATTCATTCATTCATTCATTCATTCATCCATTCATTCATTCATTCATTCATTCATTCATTCATTCAGTGGCTGTGTTCATTGACAATGCCAATTATGAATTTGAACATCTGTGGATCAAGCTAAAATAAAAAATCAGTGTTAGAAAAAGCATATTTGTACATAACTTTGTAGGACTAACTCAAAGATTCTTACATAAATTAAATGAAACAAGACTAAAAGTGCGGAAGCCCTGCCAAAAATGTAAGGTTTGACCTGAGTGTGGCACTAGAGTTAAGGTCATGGTGTCACCAAAATCGATAGGGTTCATCCTTCAGCAAGCACGAGTCTAGACATACTGTAAAACCTGTAAAATCTCCCACCAGGGAATAACAATAATGAAGTTTGTTTTATTAAAAAAATGGTCAGACATCTGTTATTGAAAGAAAAATATATATAACTGAATCTACTTTGCGCATTCTGCTTGTCCCATTCCATATGTCGGTCATGGCAAAGGTGTCGACAGCAAATGCCCTATCTCCAGATGTGTAGTAGTTATGGTCCCTCACCAAGAGCTTCAAGGAGGCAGGCAGGGGTGGAGGTGGAGGCAGGGGTGGAGGTGAGGATCTTGTGAGGAATTCTTGTTTTTTCCTCAATGTATCTCTTGAGGTGGTCAGTGTTTATTTTAGAGAAAACACGACCTCCCTGACCCTCAAGATCTGCACTCTTGTCCACTAGAGCTACTATGTTAAAAGGCCCCAAGTACTCCAGCTCCAACTTTCCCCCCTTTCGCTGCTGGCTACGAACGTTCAATCTCCATACCTTCTCGCCGACCATAAATGGGTTGGATTCACCCTTCCTGGCTTTGATGTTTGTTTGTGTTTTTCTTGTATTTGTCACCTCTCGAGCAGCCTGCAGGGCCTCACTGATGCGAGTTATGTCCTCTGTAGGGCAGTCGTTCTCCAAAACGCTTTCCACGCTGCTGTCAACCTGTTCAAAACAATATTTTTATAAATATTATAGTATACTACATATCGATACAAATTCTAAAACACTAACAAGTTAAAGCAATCAGTTCAAACAGAAAATACCATGTACTCCTCAGGGACCTGTGATGGGTATCGGGCTTCCCTGCCAAACATCATATAGAATGGTGATTGTTTAGTGGTCATCTGTTTTTTGGTCCGTAGACCAAACATGACCGCATCGAGATGGAGGTCCCATGTCTCGGGCTTCTGCCCTACAAGTTTTTTCAGTGATCTGAAATGTGATAGAAAAAGAAAAGGTATTTTTAGTTTAGCTGAGAAATATTAGCAAAACTGTTGTAAGGATGCTGTCTGTGTATGTATGTATTTATTGAGTACATATTGTCAAGTTTGCAGACAACACCACCGTGGTGGGACTAGTCAGCAACAATGACGAGTCGGCGTACAGAGAGGAGGTCCAGTACCTAGTTCTGTGGTGTGCTAATAACAACCTGGCCCTCAACACCAAAAAAACTAAGGAGATAGTGGTGGACTTCAGGAAAAATAAAACAGGCACGCACAGCCCCATCCACATCAATAATAATAATAATAATTTAGGACCTGCTCCGAGGTCATCAATTGGCACACATGCGATGCATGCATGCAATTCGTATCTGCGATTAACCCATCCCGTCGTCCTTCCCCCCCAAGGGCAGCCGGGAGCAGACAGGCGTCAACGTGAGCCGCGCCAGGGGACCAATCCAAGTGCTCCTGTCCGTCTTCGTCAAGGACGCCACAGCGTTAGCGATCTTGTTGTTGTGCATGTTTTTCCATTGGGTTTATCTTATCGGGGGGGAAACCCTTGCGAGCACGGGGAGAACATGCAAACTCCACACAGAAAGGCCTGGGAGATACCCCACCTGGGTAACTGGCATCATGGAAACCTGGTCCCCAAGCGGGAATCGAACCCTGGACCTTCTTGCTGTGAGGCGACAGTGTTAACCACTACACCACCGTGCCGCTTAATCAATGGAGAGGAGGTTGAGCGGGTCTGTAGTATTAAATTCCTGGGAGTCCACATCTCTGAGGACCTGTCCTGGACCACCAACACCTCGATCCTGGTCAAGAAGGCCCACAAGCGCATCTTTTTCCTGAGGAAGTTGGCCAAACTCCACCTACCCCCTCCCATTTATACAGACACACACACACACACACACACACACACACACACACACACACACACACACACACACACACACACACACACACACACACACACACACACACACACACACACACAATCATTGTCAGTCATGTCTGGAAGTCCAGTACTCATAGTCCTCATATGCAATATAATATACTTACGAATATGCCACTGCATTTTGCTCACCTTTGTATGGTGCCGTTCATCTTCTCCATAAGACCATTTGTTTGTGGATGATAAGGGTCACAGAGGCTTCTTTTAATGCCAAGTATTTGGCAGACATCAGCGTTGATCTGTTATTGTAAAAGAGAAATACATTTATCTCATTTAAATACATTGAATTGTCAATAGAGTAATGGTATTTTAGTCTGCCCCACAATGTGTTTGTAGCTACATTTCAAGTAGTTTTCATCGTATTTTCATCGTACCTAATTAACAAACTCTTTTCCCTGGTCTGTGAGGATCCTCTTGGGAGCCTCAAATTGGTAAAAGAACTTCAGGATGCAGCCAGACACCTGAATGAATGAATGAATGAATGAATGAATGAATGAATGAATGAATGAATGAATGAATGAATGAATGAATGAATGAATGAATGAATCAATGAATCAATGAATGAATCAATGAATGAATGAAAACTTTATTTAACAGATTGCAGAATGGGTACAATACAGTACAATATACAGTACCTCTTTGGCTGTCTTGGTTTTAAGAGGGTAATGCTTGTGCCCATTTGGTCATGTAATCAATCATGACGCATATATAGCTATACCCCTCTGTTGTCTTCGTCAGCTTGTCTATAAGGTCCATTCCGACAAGCTCAAATGGGTGCGTGACCTAAAAGACATGAATAGGTTTTTTTTTAAATTTTTTTGCTGTCTCAAATAAAGAGTATTAAGACAGGCACAAGATGAAGGAATTAGGAAAAATATTTGATGTTACGGACCCTGTCCTTATGTATGTATATAGAGGGAGTAATGTATGTTACGGACCCTGTCCTTATGTATGTATATAGAGGGAGTAATGTATGTTATCTGTTGTGTGTGTGTATATAGGCATGTTTTGGTTGTTCTGTTTTTGTCTCCCTCCTGTGTAACATATCCCATTCTCAGGTGTCTCCCAGTTGCAGCACCAGCAGCCAGCTGGTCAATCAGCAACTCACCCCAGTACAACGGCAGGTGAAGCTGATCTGCAATCAACATCCACTCTCCCTTTATACATCCCATTTTGTGGAGTGTTAGTTAGCTCCCTGGTTCATTGGTTGTGGTAACTATTCTGTGTCTTTGTGGGAGAGCTCTTTGTATCTGTTTGTAATTAGAGCGGTGGCTCTTTAGGGTGCTTTTGTACCAGATCTGGTTAAAGCTCGGTTTGAGGGGGAGCTCCAGTAGCTCACCACGTACCGCGAGTGCTATTTCAGCGCCGTGGACAACCGTGCTCGTCACGGATCTGGGGCTGAGCGCGTTCGAATCCCGGACGGCAGCCGTGCCTTTCCCAGAGTGTCTTCCCCCCCATCTGAACCCTTTCAGCCTGCTTCTGTCGGTCGAACTTGACCAAGTATGAATGCGATGAAAAAGCGATAAACGCTAAAAAGAACCAGCTGACTGGTCAAAGTTTAAAAAAAAAAAAGCTCGGTTTGAGTTCTTAGGTATCTTTTGGTACCAGAGCTGGTGAAAGCTCTGGTTCATTATTGTTAGCATAGGAAATATTGTTGTGTATTTGGTGTAGAGCTGGTACCTGAAGCTCTGGTTCATTGCATTGTGTTTAGGAGTCTTTATAGTTTGTGTACATTTCTGTTAACCCTAACCTGTGTATACTTGTTTTTCTTTTTTGTGTCACCCAGCCTATGGTGATTGCTTTTCTTTATATTAATCTTTTGTTTCGCACACAGGGACATTGAGGACAGGAAGATCAATCAATCAATCAATCAATCAAATGTATTTGTATAGCACGTTTAAACATGACGCTTGTCAACCAAAGTGCTTCACATAGCTAAGCTAAGTACAAAGAAAAGTATAAAATAAACAGAAAAATAAAATAAAATCAATCAAAGATACCCTGGGGTCTACATTTTTGCATCATGTAGGTGACTTGATGTTAAAGACACCAGCCTTAGAAGTGAGCACCGCCACCTGTACTTTTGGGCATCAGCACCTGTAAGGGGGGGTGGGATTTAATTTCCTTTTGTATTTTCATTTGGTGCCACTGGTAGTCCTCCTTGATCTCTGTGTTGCTGTGTTTATAAATAAATACTATTTTGCAAACTGTTTCCCTGGTTTTGTGTCACTGCACCCTCACCTACCCTGTCTGTGGCCTTGTGTTGCGTCTCCCTACTGGGGTACGTAACATTTGATATTTTACAATTATTGGGGTGTAAACCCTTTCCTCCTTAATCGCGATTCCACTGGCCTGGCAACACACATTGGGCCACCTGAATGACAAGAAGGAAGAAAAGGGTGTGAATTACTAGAAGACATACTTTTGAGAATGTTTTTTTTTGTTTGTCTTAATCATCTCTTAAATATAATCACATGTAAGTCCCTTCATACATTTTAGGCTCATGTACATTTACATGTAATATATATATATATTTTTATGAATACTTTTTTTTTATGAATACCATTATTAACTTCAGTCCTCAATGTACATATCAAATATTAATTCATTTTCATGGTTTTAACCCCTTAAATACCAGTTTTTGTGATTAAAACGTGGCTTTTTTTCAAGACAAAAAACACTAAAAGTTAATTAGTTTCCATCCCATAAATGCTAATGGGATTTCTTTTGGGGTGGAATTATCAGAGCCTGGAGTTTCAAAGATTGGCAGCAAAATTTATTTTGATACATTTAAATGTTTTGTGCAGTGACACATTGTACAATATAATCTGTTTTTTGCACGTTGACCGGAAGAAACCCACTGACAATCGACGGCGTTATTAGATCCATAGCTATAATATAAAATATAGGTTTAGCTCTACAAACAAGGTGAGCTCTTACATGGGGTTAATGGGTGGCAAGACCTATGCACTTCCCGGAAGGGGCGTGGCACCCAATGTGTTAAGAAGAGTAGTGCGGACATAGGGTTGTTTTAAATTATAATTCCTTCTTTTTTCAAAATAATTTTTTTAGCATTTTTACAGCTTTTATTGGTCACGCAGGACCGACAGAGGAGAGGGCGAACGGGAGGAGAGGTGGGGAGGACATGCGACAAATAACGACGGGAGCTGGGATCGAACCCGGGTCGGCCGCGTAGGTGCGCGAGGCACTATGGTATGCGCCACGAGGGCGCCCTATAATTCCTTCTTAAATCATATTTTCCCTCTCGTCCCTAAATATTTTTTTTATATTATCTGGCAGTACATTATTTCTTGCTTTGAACATAATTTGTGCAGTTATGAATTTCACTATGTCCATAATTTTACCTTTTGACGGGGATGTTTGAGATTGTACATCCTTTGCTGTCCATCACGGAAAAATTATGTGATGGTCTTCTGACCGGAAGCAGCTGGTGATGTCACATCTGAAGCAGTGGAGGCACGGTATTCTTGGAACCTAGGGGAAGATGGGATGCACACTTTAGCTTGCTGATTCCAAACTGTGTCAAGTAATTTTTCTCACAACAAAAAATTTGTATGTATAATATGTAATAACAATACAAATTATACACATTATACACATAGCTGTTTGAACCATTACCAGTTAAGTGACATATTTAGTCATCTATATAGGCTAACTAGCATGCCCATATTAGTAGATTAACTAATGTAATATAGCTGGATGAATGAAAAGTATGAATAATTTATAAGAGACTGACAGGACAGGGATTAATGAGCTAAACCTAGTCATGTATTGGTTTAATTATGTTGCATGCTACCTAGCTGAGCGTTAACTCTATCCTCCATGAGTCATGTTTATACTGTAGTTGGGTCATGGAGGGTGTGATATTGTTAGAAGACAGAGCCAGGGCGGCTGGGTGGCGCAGTGGGCAAGGCGCTCGCCACCAACGCAGGAGATACTGGTATTGAGCCCAGCTCTCTGTGTTGCTTCCGGCTTGGCCGGCCGTCGTACTAACACAATTGGCAGTGTTAGAGGGTGGGAAAGCCGGTGGGTGGGTCCTGGTCGTTGTAAACAGCGACTCCTACAGTTCGGTCGGGGCGCCTGCTCAGCGAGGAAAGGATCTAAGGGGGGTAGTGTGATCCTTCCACACGTTACACCCTCTCAGTGAGAGTCCACGCTCCCAGGTGAAAAGAAGCGGTTGATTGGCTACACATGTGTCGGAGGAAGCATGTGATAGCCTCCACTCTCCTGTTACGATTCCTGGAACGTTTCGTTGGCATGTCGGTGGTAGAGATGAGTAGAACCCGGAATGCAGATGGGAATACGGAGAAACATAAGGTTGACAGCACACAGGACGAGGGTAACATGAACAATGATCCAGCACAGGAAGGCAGGGCAGACAACACTAATATACACAGACTAATTGACACATGAGGGTGATTGGGAACAAGACACAGCTGCGTGGAAAAGACAGAACAACCTGGGGTAAAATACTGAAACATGACGACACTAAATAACACATAGATACAGACACAGGGGAGAATTCACTAGACTAGACAATGGGGCACAACACAGACAACAGATAAGTGAGCATGACAGAGAACAAATTAATAAACAGACAGGCACAAATGCAGTAGTGTATTGTTCATGAGTGGTGCTGACAGTCCGATGACCGGTCCAGTAGGACCGGGGGGGTGACACTCTCCCAGACCGACCGTAGGTGCGCAGCGACCAGGAAGGGGATTGGGAATTGGCATAACGACTAACATTGGGATGGGAAAAAAACGAAAAAAATAAAAATAAAAAAAAGACAGAGCCAGACCATACTATTCAAAAGCTATTCATGTCTATTTATTTTTATTTGGTACACCCAATGCTGCATTATATGCAAAGAGAAAAATATCCACATATTTACAGTCAGCCAGCCAGCTAACAGTCCAAGTAACAACGCGAGCAATATTCTGTACACATGTTGTGTGGGCGACAATGGAAAATACGTACATGTGACGTAGCTAGCTTTTAATGCTGCATTGATCTATTTGTAACATGAAATACGTCTCGGACTGGTATCGGGCCGAATGGGGTTTTAAAGATTAACGTCATCTATAAATAAATAACTTGGTTCTAATTCATAGCTGTCAACATTTGGATTTGAGAAAACGTGCACATTTTAGCCCCACCCCTTCTCCTGGCCCCGCCCCCTCAGCCCGCCCCCTCCCACCCAGCCCCGCCCCCTCCCAATGGAGCTGCCTCGTCGCTGCCATCTGCTGGTCAAAACCTGTATGTACCCAGCCATTCGTTGTAGGGTAAACTTTTCCTACTTAGAGTGTAAATGCTATGTAAATTATGGTTTTGTTGAACATTTGTATTTCACAGGAGAGAAACTGTATTCAAAGAAAGCTATTAAAATAGTCTTTGAATCTAAATATACTTTCTTTGTGTTGATTTTACATTAATTCCATGATTTTACTCAAGTAAATATCTGTTACAAGCTTTGGTTTTATGTAGAAAAATGCTGTTTTTAATCTAGATTAATCTAGATTGATTACAGAAAATTGTGAGATTGATTAGTTAATTTTTTTTATCTATTGGCGGCGCTGGTGTATTATTATATATATATATATATATATATATATATATATATATATATATGTCAGAGAATCAGCCCCTTGCGTCCTTAGTGTATAGCATATGACATGGTGTATGTTTGTTCATTGATGTGACAGTGTCTGGCAACATACTATTGTTCTTTTTATTTCTTTGTGTTTGTGATTTGTCTTGATGTGTTTGTGAAACTATAAAAGCAATCAATCAATCAATGTATTACCATAGTGTCTTTATACCTTCATCACTGTAGGCTACATATTAATACTACAACTCGTTAAAGCTATAAAGAAATACCTATGGTCATTAATTTAGCAGTGGGAATATCATTTTGGAACAGTGTGTGTGTCTACAGAGAAATGTGAGATAGAAAAAAAGCCAATGCGATTTTGTGTTTTTCCTCAATATCTCTGCAATGCCTGCGAGTTACCAGTAACTGTATTTGTCATACCATGACAATTCACGACAACTTTTAAAACGGATCAATTATTATTTATAAATCGCATTCAGGAAATTGGGCGTCAGAGTGAAGGAGGGGGACGTGTGAATGAATGAATGAATGAATGAATGAATGAATTAATGAATTTATTCACACACACACGATACATTTTACATGCGAGTATCCTCATGTGATATCAATGTCGTAAATTGTGTCCATGTGCCAGGTCTCCCAATAAGCTATTTAAAGCTTTTGGAGGGAGCCTGATCACAGATACAAACAGAATATAAACAACAAAACAATAACAAAAAACAAAACAAAACAATACAACGTGGGTAGGTTTACACACCTACCTACTAACTGACATATAACAGGGATACATAATACAGACAATTTTATTCCTAAGTTATAATTTTAATTAGAGATATGATTTTAGCAGTTCCTCTTTCAGTGATTTTTTAAAGGTTTTAAAGGTATTAGTCATTTTTAGACTGTGATTCATGTTTTTTTTTTTTTTTTTATCTTTCTTCCCCTCCTTTTTCCCGATTTTTCTCCCATCCCACCCTTCCTGGTTGTTGCGTACTTTCCCCTACTGTTGGTCCCGGAGACCGGAGACTGTCACATGCTTTCCTCCGACGCATGTGCAGCCTGGGGCAGGCCAACCTGGCCGCGCAGGTTCTCACCGGGGAGAGTGTAGCGTGTGGGAGGCCACACTATCTCTCCTCAGTTCCAACCCTCGCTGAGCAGGCGCCCCGACCGAACTGTAGGGGTCGCTGTCCACAACGCCCAGGACCCACCCTTCAGCTTTCCCACCCCCTGATACAGCCAATTGTATCAGTGTGAGAGGCCAGCCAAGCTGATAGCAACGCCGGGAGCTGGATTCGAACAGGCGAATCCTAGTGTCTCCCGGTGTTGGTGACGAACGTAATCTCCGTGCGCCACCTGCCCCCCCCTGTGATTCATGTTGTTGACAACTTGATACATAATTGATGCGTTTTGATGAATGTTAAATTCAGCGAGCCTCAGGAGACCAAAGCGATGGAACAGAGGCTTTGAGGGCGCTCTATACCCGGACCATGACAGCACTCGTAGTACCCTCTTTTGTAGGCTTTCTAGTTTCTTGAGATGGCTGGGGTATGTGTTGCACCATATGACGTTACAGTAATTGATGAGGGGTTCAAACAGGGTTTTGTATAAAGTGAGAAGGGCAGGCAAGGGAAGAAAATGACGTATTTTGCAGAATAAGCCAACATATTTGGACAGTTTTGTTTGTAGATATTTTATGTGGCATTTGAAGTTGAGTGACTCATCGATGATGACCCCCAGGAATTTTGTGGACACCACTCTTGACAGCTCCTTTCCATTTATTTTTATGCACATGTGGTGTGTGCGCATCCAATTTGAGTGGAAGACAATGACATTTGTTTTGCTGAGATTTAGTGATAATTTGTTGCATTTGAACCAGGTGTCCACTTTTTGTAGTTCTGTATTGAGTAGATCTTGGAGCTCGAGTGGATTTTTATGTGACAGAAACAAATTAGTGTCATCAGCGAATATTACTATGTGCAGTAGTACAGATGAGTTGACAAAGTCATTTATATAGAGAATAAATAGTAAAGGCCCTAGAATTGACCCCTGGGGGACCCCATATTTGATGTCCATTTTTATTGATTTTTTATATCGACGTACTGTTGCCTACCATGTAAATAGCTACTGAACCAGCGTGAACCTTACAGGGGAGGTGCAGAGCAAACGGCTGTTCACCAAGACATTTACACATTCCTGCATCACATACACAGTAACTTTGTATTGTTTTATCCACAGAAGATTTGCAAACCCTTTGTTCCAGAGACAAAAGCCACAGAGTGGGCAATCAAGAGACACTGGCTAAGTTGATTTGACACCCTCGGTGCCGCATCAGTCTCTCCCCTGATCTCTGAGCAAATCCGCTCGCTGTTCTGTTCTTATTCTTCTTCGGGTCGCAACGTCTCCCGGTCTGACTTCCTGTGATAACGTTCTAATCTACACTGCTGCCACCTGTCGTCACGGAGGGGAATTGCAGCCATTTTGTAAAAATTAATAAGTACAAAATACGTGCCGATACGTGAACCGTGAATATGGCGTGAAGAGGGTTGAAAAAACAGGAGAATCCCGGGGAAAACGGTAGTGTTGACAGCTATGTTCTAATTATGATTCTGTTGAGCTTAACTAGCTAGCTACTGATGGTACACAAATTGGCAAGCTATACCCGTATAACTTAGCTAACCTTAGCTAGGGTGACCATATTTTGATTTCCAAAAAAGAGGACATGCTGGCCCCAGCCTCGAGATACTTAATGATACTTTGCACAATCGAAGCGGGCATGGCCACCTTCATTTCACTATATGTCTTGTGTATGTATGTGATGAATAAACCTCTTGAATCTTGAATCTCTACTCAAAGTTTACTCAAAGATGCCTTATTGTTTTAACTTCTTAACATGCACCCAGAAACGTGGCAATTTTCTTTACTTGAACTTAAGGACTGCATACTTTTTTTTGCAAAGCTTATCTTTATACTTTATGCTTATAGCTAGGGAGGTGTAGTGGTTACGTCATTGTTGTTTCCGGCTGGTCCACCTCGCTTGAAATTGCACTGTAAATTTTCCAATGGACACATTTGTAAATCGTCTCGTTTAAAACAAATAAAGCATGAACATTGGCATGGTGTACCTTTCTGTGTGTATTCATCCACAATCTATAGCTCAACATGAAACAATTAGCAATTAATCGTAAAATAATTACGTTGAATTTTATTTCAACCAAAAAAGCTTAAACAATAATGTTAGTGATAGAAGGGAACACATTTTGTGCAAAAATGGAAAGCTTGCCAATGTTCATGAGGCAGAATTATTACAATAGCAGATAATACATTTTCCCAATGATAAATCCCTAAACGGGTGGACCGTGCGGTCCAAAGTGACATCAGACTACACCTCCCTATAGCACATGCATAAGCCTGGTCTCTTTTGAAAGATAACATTCTGAAGTTACTAATGCAAGAAAGGAAAATCACTTTTAGTGCTAATGAAATAGAGTAGCATATGTCTGAACTTGAGTTGAACTTGAACTTGTGTACTCACATTTTTCTGTAGTGGTTGCAATATCCCAAATTTAACCACATAACATGCGCCCAGAAAAGTGGCAATTTTATTTTACTTGAACTTGAGGACTGCATACTTTTTTTTGCAAAGCTTATCTTTATACTTTATGCTTAGCACACGCATACGCCTGGTCTCTTTTGAAAGATAACATTCTGACGTTTGTATAAGCTGGAAAACACAGCAAATCCATAGCCTGAAGTCTTATGTAGTACAGGTCCATATTTTATAAAAAATCTGTTCAGAAATGAGTCTTGAGACATCCGGGTAAACCGTGTGCCAAGAAAAAAGCTCTCCATCTGTCCATTTCCTGATCCAAGTAAATTCATTCGGAATTTATATCACTTGATCCTGTCTTCGTTTGTCAATTTTCACCTACAGTAGATCCCTGATTCGCACACCCCAACGTGGGATATCACTGGAAAGCTATACACTCATTATTCTATTTATTTACTGTTCTGTAAAAGTCTTGTTGAATGTAATGTTTTATGTTTTGTGTGGACCCCAGGAAGACTAGTTGTTGTCATGCAACAGCTAATGGGGATCCTAATAAACTCAATAAACTCAAACTACAAATTACAACGCTGACCAATCATTTTCGCATTCGGCGGATGATTGACTTCTGGAGCTTCGGGAGTCCGGGGTGATAATCTGGCGTAAAAAGACGCTCGCCTGACATAGGCATGTAACTCGAGAACCGATGAACGGATTTTGTCAAGTGAGATGGCATTCGAACGGCAACAAATAGTGCTTTAATTCTGTAATTTATATGTTCGGCGAGAAATGCAGCCCGAGCCTTCAGACGCTCGCAAAATGCTGTGAAACTGAAACTGAAACTGAAAAACCCGGACATTTTCATGAATTTATAAACCCCCCCGCCCCCCCCCCCGGACGCCCGGGACACGACGTGAAAAGAGGACATGTCCGGGCAAAAGAGGACATTTGGTCACCCTAACGTTAGATAGCTAGAGCTAGCTAGCTAACGTTAGCTAAAATATACGGGTATATCTTGCCCATTTGTGTCAGTAGCTAGCTAGTTAAGCTCAACAGAATAATTTTTTTTAATTTATATTATAGATGACATACATTTTTAAAACCCCTATAACACTTTGATTACCGGCGATGCGGTGCGCCTTACCGCCGTTGAATGCCAGCACCCACTTCAATGATAGCATTGTGAACGCATAATCCTTGTCTTAAATTATGGCTATGTGTCTAATCTGCCCGTCGTTTATCAATGACTTGTTTGCAGTCAACATTGTCGAGGCGGATTGTTTTTTAATCGGTTAATTTCCGTTTTATAGCATTTTGAAAAGCCCTTGTTTTTCAGGAAAATATAAAGATTCTGTGATAAACAGCATTTACTGGAATATTCTGGCATACACAAAAACGTTGTAATGTTTCGGCCTATTTATGAATCGTTTTCAAATAAACGCTAGATTATCGATAGTATATGTGTACTTATGCACGCTAGAGAAGCGATCTGAAAAATATATTCTCTCATTTCCTGATCAGCGCGCACACACAGACACACACACACACACACGTTGATATATAGGTCAAAATAGATCCGATTATCCCAAGACTGGTAAAATAAATTGCTTACCTCAGATCAGATGTTATCCAAAAAGATGATTCCAATTCCTGATCGCCATTCCAAATATCGATCACGTTTATTGATTCAGCGTTGGGTACTGGAAATACATAATCCACGCTGTTCTGAGGGTCGGCGAAGACTTTGATCTCTTCAGTTGCCTCGCCGGAAAAGTAACATGAGGAGGCTGGACCCCCCCCCCATCAGTCTAAACCAGGGGTCTCAAACTCAATTTACCTGGGGGCTGTAGTGTATTGAGCTATGCGGGTACCCGTACTGGGAGTAACCCGGATGTGGGACGAGAGACTGCATTCTGTATATGCATGAAGCTGGAGAAGAGACATTAAATGAGGGAGTCGATGTTAGACTAAATCTGGTCGTCCTGTCAAGTTATTTTATAACACAAGACAAACATCACATGGTGTCAGAAGAAACTCGGGAAACTCGGCAAGAATGGCACACTTTAAGCCACCGCCGAATTTGAGTCTGGAGGGGAATCTCGCGGAGAATTGGCGAACGTGGCTGCAGCGTTATGAGCTTTTCTGTGTCGCTACGGGAGTAGCAGAGAAGTCAGAAACAGTGCAGTGCGCGACATTCCTACATGTGGCGGGAGACGAAGCCATAAAAGTGAGTAACACGTTTGTGTTCGCGGACGGGCAGAGGAACCAGATTGCCATATTGAAACGGAAGTTCAAAGAATACTGTGAGCCTCGGAAGAATATGCCATACATAAGGCATATGTTTTTCACCCGTGTACAAGGTCCGTCAGAAACTATAGATGCATATGTCACAGACCTGAAAAATAAAGCAAGAGACTGTGAATTTGGCAACCTATACAACTCATTGATACGTGACAGAATTGTCTGTGGGATACGTGACGATCAAGTAAGAGCCAGATTGCTCAGAGAGGCGGATCTCACGTTAGAAAAAGCTCTTGATGTGTGCCGTGCCAGTGAAATAACATTCACCCAGATGAAAGCATTACATGAGGAAGTTGAAGTGCACAAAGTTAGCACAGCAAGGCCATACAGAAAAGGAGGAAACTTCACAAAAGAAAGCCCAATGAGTAGTGAAAGGAAAGTGGACTGTGACCGATGTGGATACAAACATGAACAAGGGAAGTGCCCAGCCTATGGACAGACATGCAGGAAATGTGATAAGAAAAATCACTTTGCAAAAACGTGTCGTGCAAACAGTCAACTCAGAAATAAGAAAATGCATGTTGTGGAACAGAATCATGACAGTGACAGTGAGACAGAGGAAATGTTCGTTGGAACAGTAGAAATGAGAAGCATTAAAGAAATTGAAAAGGAAAAAAGGGACCAAGACAGATGGTCTGAAGAGCTGCTAATAAACAAGAAAAGAGCCACTGATCTCACATCCACTGCCAAATAGACCATGGGAGAAGGTTGGCACCGACATGTTTCATAGCAAGGGCTCAGAATATCTGCTATGTGTCGACTACTTCTCAAAGTACACAGAGATAATGAGGCTGACCGACACCACCAGTAAGGGTGTTATAACTGCCATGAAGTCCATATTCGCCAGGCACGGGATTCCAGATATTCTGGTCAGTGACAATGCCCCTCAGTACGCCAGTGCAGAATTCAAGAGCTTTGCAGAGAGCTGGGAGTTCAGTCATGTCACCTCAAGTCCACACTATGCTCAGTCAAATGGACAGGCAGAAAAAGCTGTGCAAACTGTTAAAAGGATGCTCAAAAAGTCTGGTGACCCTTACATAGCGCTTCTGGAATACAGAAATACACCACTGGAAGGTGTGGGCCTGTCACCTGCCCAAATGCTGATGGGGCGTCGGTTGAAGTCAAAACTGCCAGCGTCCACCTCACTGCTCACCCCTGAAGGTGTACTTAATATTCACAACAAGTTGAAAGAAAAGCAAGCTAAACAAAAAAGCTACTATGATCGCCACGCTAAACACCTACCTGTGCTGCGTGCTGGAGAGAATGTGAGGATGCAGTCTGGAGACACTTGGAGGCCAGCTGTAGTTCTGAGGGAGCACGAACAACAACGTTCCTATGTGGTGCGTACACCTGAAGGAAGGATGTTCAGAAGGAACAGGAGACATCTCAGGGAGACTGCTGAGAGAGAGTTTCCATCTGCTGCTAAGGAGCAAGATCTGAATGGGGATATGAACTGTGACAACCCAAGGTTTGTTGATCAGGACAGTTCACACGCACAGACCCCAGCGCACACTCCACAGGGAAGCAGTGACACTACTGACACTATCGCACAACCTTTTCGCACTAGATCAGGGAGACTGGTCAAAACTCCAACAAGGTTTAGAGAGTAGGGAAACAAAAAGTGGACTCTGCTCATTTATGGTGCACTGTAACTGATTCATTTAATGTTCACTGGATGACTTTGTGGTTACAAAAACTACAGTTTGTGTTGTTTTAAATGCAGGAGGCACCTTTGGTTGTTTATGTGCCGTATAGGCCCACAGTGCTTAGTTTTATTATTTTCTATCCAAGAACTATTTCTCACTATGTTCTGTGATTATTCAGTTGTTGACAACTTGTTAAAAAAAAAAAAAAATTCTGAAGAATGTGGAACTTAAGAAGGGAGATGTAGTGTATTGAGCTATGCGGGTACCCGTACTGGGAGTAACCCGGATGTGGGACGAGAGACTGCATTCTGTATATGCATGAAGCTGGAGAAGAGACATTAAATGAGGGAGTCGATGTTAGACTAAATCTGGTCGTCCTGTCAAGTTATTTTATAACACAAGACAAACATCACAGGGGCCGCTGGAGGTAGACTCTGGGTGAGGCTGGGCCGCATCAAGTATTCCACAAAAAAAGGGTTTCAAGTATTCCAAAAAAAAGTACAACTGATCCAATCTTCTCAATATTTAGCAATAACATTTCAGAACATGAACAGTTCTTCAGAACATGAACGGTTCTTCAGAACATAGGCTTAAGTGGTGTCAGTGGACTCATCCACATGCAGCTATGGAAATGCACTGTGCATTTTTTTTTATTCTATCACAAAGCTGTTTAATCAAATCACCAGCCAGTATTTCAGTTATTCTGGTTGCTGTGCGATCTGAGGGGGATTTGCTTTTGTTTGCCTTCAAACATGGTCTCCATAACTTCAGTCATACATTATTTTATTATGTATGCATCTGAGAGAGAGAATGGCTTCTTGTGTTTAGCAAACACCCATGGTTGCTTTTTCTCGTTGTGACATAGATTTAACAATAATTCTGCTTGCAGCTTGATATGATGATTTCATTCCATTTATTTGTGTGGTTCTTTGAGGGAAGGTTGCATCAAACTAACTGTGTTTTGTTTCGTAGTGGCGTTTCATATTGCCACTCTTCACAAGAGCTACCGTTTCTTGGCATATTAGTCACATTGGTTTGGTGCTGGACTCTGGCTTTGAATTGCAGTCGACTTTTCTTTTACTGGCCATCTTTGAAGATCCCATATTTTTCTGCTGCCTGCCTGCTGGCGAAACTAGCTACATTTATCTCACAGAGATAAAACTGGGAGCGAGGCTACTGTAGATGCGCTGTCAACTCTCTGCTCTGACTCGGACTGAAAGAAGACCCGCCCTACTCCCCTACTCTGCCTCTGATTCGCAGACTGTGGGTGGGGGGGAGAAACTCTGACAGGACGCTGAATGTGATTGGACCAGACCTGTACACATACAGTGGCAGTGCAGCCGGACATGCAGAGCACTGCTTGCAGAGGAGATTTAGCGAGGATGCATTTGCCTTCCACTTTACTTGGTATCACTCCGGAATCACGTTTCAACCAAGTCACTAACGTAACGTTGCTGTCATGAGTCTGCGCTATGGTAGCCTACAAGTGATAAAATAAATAAAACGTCCAACTCGCGGGACGACTCGTCAACAAGTTGCGCGCAGGCCGCATTAACACTAAACTTTGATATCAAGTAGGGGGCCGCAAAATATCATCCCACGGGCCGCAATTGGCCCGCGGGCCGCGAGTTTGAGACCCCTGGTCTAAACCAATGGGGTGCAGTTACACAGGGAGAGACGATAGGGGGCGGTATTTTCCCAATTGAGCTCAGAGAGAGTCTGCAACACTAGCGTGAGGCTCGATTGATGAAATATGAATTCAAATCGCTAATAAATAAAAAAAATACGACAAACAAATGCTATATGTCGTTGGTGGCACTCAACTGGCAGCATGAACTAATGACAAATCGCGTCCCTGGCACTCAAAGTGTTAAGCCCGATCGGCCTGATACCGGTCCGAGATGTATTTCACGTTAGCTAGTTAGCTAACGTTAACTGATCACCAACCATATCATCAACTTATCTCACTTACTTTTCTGGGTGCATCTTTGACAGATGTCAAGTCAAGTCAAGTCAAGAGTTTTATTTGTCACGGCATACGAGTATACAATGAAATGCGGGTGGTCTTGCCCGCAACGATGTGCAAATACAGTGGGTACAACATATAATAGAATCCAATACAAATACAAAAACATTGTGCAATAACAGGTAACAGGTAACATGGTGTGACATCAAAATCGGTATCTGTACATAGTTATTTACAGAGCATATAGGACATGCTAGGTAGCTTTGGTAGTGCAATACACTGTTACTGTTGCTACTACTGATTTAAAGTGGCCTTTCCTTTTGGCAATAAGTGTGAGTGTGTGCGTATGAGTGTGTGCCCGCTCATGTTAAAGTGTTAAGTGGCTGCTAGTGTGTGTGCTCATGTGTGCTTATGTGTGGATAGTTCAGTGTTCTGTGGTACTCAATGTTCATTGTTCAGGACTCTGATGGCCTGGGGGAAGAAGCTAAGCCTAAGCCTCTCTGTCCTAGTAGCTGGGGTTCGCAGGCGTCTGCCTGACCTCAGCAGCTGAAACAGGCTGTTATTGGGGTGGTGGGGGTCTTTCATTATTCTGCAGGCTCTGGATTTGCACCTCTTGTTGTATAGAACCTGCAGGGGAGGTAGTGCAATACCCGTGGTACGCTCGGCTGAGCGCACCACTCTCTGTAGGGCCTTCTTGTCCTGTGCTGTGCTGTTTCCATACCAGGCAGTGATGTTTCCGGTCAGGATGCTCTCTATCGCTCCTGAGTAGAAGGACTGGAGTATCTTCCCCGATACTCTGAACTTCCTTAACTGTCTCAGGTGGTAGAGGCGCTGTTTCGCCTTCTTTACTACTGTGTCTATGTGTGTTGACCATGTCAGATCCTCTGAGATGTGGACCCCCAGGTACTTAAAGCTGCTCACCCTGTCCACGGTAGCCCCGTTAATCATCAGTGGTGTGTGCGTCTCCTGCTGTCCTCTCCTATAATCCACGATCAGCTCCTTGGTTTTACCAATGTTCAGGAGCAGGCTGTTGTCCTGGCACCAGCGTTCCAGTACCTCAACCTCCTCCCGGTAGGCCTTCTCGTCGTTGTCCGAGATCAGCCCCACCACCACCGTGTCGTCTGCGAACTTCACTATGGAGTTGGAGCTGAACTTGGCCACACAATCGTGTGTGTAGAGTGAGTACAGCAGGGGGCTCAGAACACAGCCCTGGGGGGACCCGATGCTCAGGGTGATGGTGTTGGAGGTCTGACCCCCCACCCTGACCGCCTGGGGTCTTTCGCTCAGAAAGTCCAGTACCCAGGCGCTCAGGGCGGAGCTCAGACCTAGCTCGATCAGCTTGTCCACCAGTCTGGTGGGGACTATGGTGTTGAACGCTGAGCTGTAGTCAATGAACAACAGTCTCACATAGCCCCCCTTCTGACGGTCAAGGTGAGAGAGGGTGCTGTGCAGTACCTGGGAGACCGCGTCGTCGGTGGACCTGTTTGTCCTGTATGCAAATTGCATAGGGTCCATATCACATGATCAGATGTCTGTTGATCCCGATCTTCTCTATGGTTCTCTTCAATAGTTTGTTTACATATCGAACATTTAGAAGTGCTCTTGCTGGAATTTGATGTAAAATCTGTGTAAGCAAAGCGCATGATTCGGGGAGTCTCTTTAGGCATCTTAAGTACTGAATATGAGGGTATCGACATGAATCTGCATGTAGGTGGAACACACGTGTCTGCCCTTGCACAAAATTCAATTATGTTACAGTATTAATATAGCCATCTGTCAGGATGGAGGTAGGTGAGTTCCAATTGTTGTAGGCAATCACAGAGACGGAGAAGGTATACTCTTGAACAGGTTCGACTTTAATAGTAAAGAACACAAAGAGTAATACTAGGATACTATGCCGAGGGGCAAAGGTAAGAGGGAATAAGATAATGGAGCTTAGTGGTGGTCCAGAGCTGGAACCGCCCGCGTTATCTCCAAACGCCTATAGTGAAGACCTGACGAATAACAAACAGAAGGAAGGAATGTTAAATAGACACCAAATACCAACATTCCACACACACACCCGTGACAGCCAATCAGAAGCCAACCCCTAAGTGACAGCACTAAATGACAGGGAAAACAAGTGACAGTAGTCAGGTGACAGATGACAGAAATGGTGGGTGGTTTCCGACCGTAGTCAGTAACCAGAATGTAACAGTACCCTCCCCCGACGAATGGCACCAGACGTTCACCCGGGGGCCTCGGGATTCAACCGTCGGAAATCAACGATCAGGCTGGGATCTAAAATGTCCCTTTGAGGCACCCAAGAACGCTCTTCTATCCCGTACCCCTCCCAATCCACCAAGAACTGAAACCCCCTACCCCTCCGCCTACAACCCAGTATCCTCCGCACCGTGTAAATGGGCTGACCACCAATAAACCGAGGCGGAGGAACCATAGGCAGTGGCGGGGCCAAGGGCGATGAGAGGAATGGCTTCAACAGGGACACATGAAACGTCGGATGAACCCTCATAGAGCTCGGAAGCCGTAGCCTGTAAGCCACAGGATTCACCCGACGCACCACTTTAAAGGGGCCTATAAAGCGAGGAGCCAGCTTCCTGGATTCCACCCGGAGAGGGAGATCCCGGGTGGAAAGCCAAACCCGCTGCCCAGGACGGTAAACCGGAGCCGGACGACGCTTGCGGTTAGCCTGCCGCTGGGTACTAACTGAAACCTTCTGCAGCGCCGCCCGGACCCGCTTCCACGTCCTGCGGCAGCGAGCCACATGTGCCTGGGCCGAGGGCACCTCCGCCTCCTGCTCCTGCTTGGGAAACAGAGGAGGTTGAAAACCATACTGACACTGAAAGGGAGACATACCGGTAGAGGAGGAGAGGAGGGTATTATGCGCATACTCAGCCCAGGCCAACCTCCTACTCCACGTTGCCGGGCAACCGGCAACGTAACACCTCAAGACCCCCTCCAGAGGGGAGCTCCCGTAGCTCACCGCATATCTCAGCGCTATTTCTGTGTCGGGGAAAACCGTGCTCGTCATGGATCTGGGGTACACGAGTTCGATTCCCGGACCCGCCGTATTTTCTCAGAGTGTCTTCCCCTGCTCTACATCCCATTTCAACCTGTTTCTGTCGGTCATGCTTGACCAGAAAAGCAATAAACGCTAAAAAAAAAAAAAAAAAAAAAAAAAAGACCCCCTCCAAGTCCTGGTTGACGCGCTCCGTCTGCCCGTTCGACTGCGGATGAAACCCAGACGAAAGGCTGACGGAGGCGCCGAGACCGGCGGCAAACGCCTTCCAGAACCTGGAGGCGAACTGAGGACCCCGGTCCGACACGATATCCATCGGAAGCCTGTGGACCCGAAAGACATGCTGTATCACCAGATCAGCAGTCTCTCGGGCCGATGGAAGCTTGGGGAGAGGAACAAAGTGAGCCGCCTTAGAGAACCGGTCCACCACCACCAAATTGGCGGTGAACCCATCCGAAAGGGGGAAGCCAGAAATAAAGTCCAGGGATATGTGCGACCAGGGCCGTTTAGGAATAGGAAGTGGCCGGAGGAGACCTGCTGGTGCACGGCGAGAGGTCTTACTGCGCGCGCACACCGGGCAGGCCGCCACAAAGGAACGCGTATCCCCCTCCACTGTCAGCCACCAGAACCTCCTACAGATAAATTCCAGGGTCCTGGTGGCCCCAGGGTGGCTGGTGAGGGATGAGGCATGTGCCCACTGCGTGCCGCCTTGGGTACATACAACCGCCCCGGAGGGCCCCCACCAGGATCGGGCTCCCGCGTCAGTGCCGACCTTACCACCTTATCTATGCCCCAAGACACGGGTGCCAAAATCAAGGCCGGTGGAATAATGGGATGGGGCTGCTCCTCCCGACCAGGAAGATCAAACTGGCGCGATAACGCGTCGGATTTGATATTCTTGGAACCGAGCCTATAGGAGATGGTAAATCGAAATCTTGTGAAGAATAACGCCCACCTGACCTGGCGAGCGTTAAGGCGTTTAGCCCCTTGGATGTAAGCCAAGTTCTTATGATCGGTCCAAACAATGAAAGGATGTGCCATCCCCTCCAACCAATGTCTCCATTCCTCCAATGCCAACTTGATAGCCAATAACTCCCGATTACCCACGTCGTAGTTACGCTCGGCTGGTGACAGACGGCGAGGGAAAAAAAGCACACGGTGCACTTTCCCATCCTTTAAGCATCTCTGAGAGAGCACCCCCCCCACCGCGATGTCAGAGGCATCCACCTCCACAATGAACGGAACCTCTGCATCGTGGCGGATCAATACAGGAGTGGAGGTAAACCGACGTTTGAGGTCGCAGAAGGCCGACTCTGCCCTAGGCGACCATTCAAAGCCAGGGAGAGAGGACTTAGTGAGAGCTGTTAACGGATTGGCTAAGGCGCTAAAGTTGCGAATAAAGCGCCTGTAAAAATTTGCAAAGCCCAAAATACGCTGTAACCCCTTGAGCGACAAAGGCCGTGGCCAGTCCAAGACTGCACTCACCTTGGCCGAATACATGCGCAGATCACCCTTCGTCAACACAAAGCCCAGGAAGGAAACGGTATCAGTGTGAAACACACACTTCTCAGCCTTAAAGGGGAACTATTTTACTATTTCTTTCACTATTTGGGCACTTTTACACAATTCCTGTGAGTCTATGGAACACCTCTGTAATATATATATTTTTTTTATTCATTGTTTTGTATTTCTAATCAAGTCCTCAAAAACAGCATTTTTCTACCTCAAGATCTCGAGCTGTTTTGAGCCTGGGCTCCTAAACCACTGAGCACCGTCGTGTTCGCCTGAACATTAACATGCAGCAGTGACTATATGACATCACATATAGGCACATTTTCAAATGACTCAGTTCAGTGAGGGTGAATATTGTGAGAGGAGAATTGGAAGAATGCGCCAATATGAGAATTTTGAGACATAGATCATATTAATATAAGTTCACATAGCTAGGAAACAATGCTAAACACTCAAAAAGGCCATTTATAAGATAGTTCCCCTTTAACGAATAGTTGATGCTTGAGGAGACGGTCTAGCACCTCTCGAACGTGCAGTTGGTGTTGCACCATATTGCGAGAAAAAATTAGGATATCATCTAGGTAAACAAACACCGACACTCCAATCAAATCTCGCAGCACGTCGTTAACCAGGGCTTGGAAGACTGCCGGAGCTTTAGCCAAACCAAAGGGCATGACCAAATACTCATTGTGACCATTAGGCGTATTAAATGCAGTCTTCCACTCGTCTCCTTCTCTAATCCTGACCAGATTGTATGCATTACGTAAATCAAGTTTAGAAAAGACCTGCGCCCCCTGTAAGCACTCAAAGGCAGTGTCCATGAGAGGTAAAGGATATCGGTTCTTGATGGAAACGTCATTCAATCCCCTATAATCAATGCACGGACGCTGATCCCCATCTTTCTTATCAACAAAGAAGAAGCCAGCGCCGGCAGGTGATGTGGAAGGACGTATGTGCCCCGCAAGCAATGCCTCCTCAATGTAGGTGTTCATGGCCAAGGTCTCGGGGCGTGAGAGAGAGAACATTGGCCCGCAAGGCGGGGAGGTACCGGGTAGGAGATTAATGGGACAGTCGTATGATCTATGAGGCGGTAGTGCTTTAGCACGCGTCTTGCTAAAAACGTCCGCTAGGTCCCAATAGATCTCAGGAACCCCTATCAAATCGGGATTAGAGGGTAGAACAGAATCTGCTACGCTCCCCACCATCCTGGAGAGAGAAGAAGGAGACAAAAGAGAAGAGGGGGGGGAGGACAAGGGAATGGACAAACTCTTGCCGACAACCGACTTCACGTCGACCTCCGTTGAGAGCTTGCCCGTGCTCTAATTAATATGACGTATACATGAAGACAACCAGGGATGACCCAACACCATAACAGAATAGGGGGAGACAATGACAAATAATTGAACCCACTCCCACCCCCCACCCGCCACCCGGATGTGTATAGGAACAGTGCGCTGAGTGACGCTCCCACTGCCCAGGGGCTGACCGTCCAGGGCGTAGATAGGAATAGGAACCCCCAACTCCTCTACCGGGATTCCCCATTCCCTCACCAACCCCAAGTGAATGAAATTGCCCGCCGCCCCTGAGTCAATGAGAGCCTTAGTTCCCCTAACGTCACCCCCACAGTTAACCGCCACCTCCAGAAATGTACGTGTGTCTGATGGTAGTGCTGGGATGAGCCCACCTGCTGGCGCCCCCTCGAGGCCCGGCGGAGCACCTCCTCTTCCCGACTGGCGCCGAGTTGAACCAGCCTGGTCCCGACAGCTGCCGAAACGATGACTGTTGCGGCCGCACCGGAAGCAGCGTCGCTCCTCGACTGAGAGCGACAGCGCCCCAAGCTGCATGGATTCATCACCCAGTGGCCCACTCGTGTAATGCAGGAAAGTATCAACACCGGGAGGAGAAGGGACACGTACCTGGGTAGTATTTCCACGCTCCCTCTCTCGCTCCCGATGTCGGTTGTCCATCCGTATGGCGGTGTTGATGAGCACTTCCAGCTGCTCAGGGATCTCACGCACGGCAAGCTCGTCCCTCATCCGTGCGGAGAGTCCCTTGACGAACAAGACCACACAGGGAATTTCCGGCCAAGCTGCCTCCCGAGCCACGATCCGAAATTCGATGGCGTAATCTGAGACCGTGCGGAGGCCCTGCCGGCAGGCGAGAAGCCGCCCACCGGCCTCGAAGATCGAGAGTACTCAGGAAGTATCGAATACTCTTCTCAACTCCCCGGTAAAGGCGTCCACACTGTCGCAGATTGCCGCCCCGCTCTCCAATTCGGCCGTAGCCCAGGAGAGTGCTCGACCGGTGAGGAGGGTGATAATATATGCGACCTGTGATCTGGAAGAGGGAAATGAACGTGGCTGCAGCTGGAAAACGAGTGAGCGTTGGGTGATGAACTCTCTGCATCCCTCCGGTGCTCCCGCGTAGCGGCCTGGTGGGGGTAGCCGTGGATCCTGGATCCGCTCCTGGTGCCCAAAAGCTCTCCGACTTTCCTCGGTGTTGAACGCCGCCTCTCCTGCCGCCGTCTCTCCCACCGTTGTCCTTACCCCAGCCACCTCAACTTGTGCCTGCTGGGCTGTGAGTAGTGCCGAATGTGCCGTCTCCTGCAACGCGCTGACGATCCCGCCCAGCCAAAGCAACTCGGCGCTGACCAGCTGCTGGTGTCCCTCCATGCGCTCTTGTGCACTCTTCTGTGCCCGGAGCATCTCCATGATCGCCTCCATGGAACTCTGATGGTCAGGTCTTCTGTCAGGATGGAGGTAGGTGAGTTCCAATTGTTGTAGGCAATCACAGAGATGGAGAAGGTATACTCTTGAACAGGTTCGACTTTAATAGTAAAGAAAACGTCTCACTTAGTGCCCTCTCTAAACTGGTTGGCGCGGCTAAACCTTCAACCTGTCTGTTTGACCCTCTCCCAGCAACTCTCATCAAAAAACTCTTCCCAACTCTAGGCCCTGCCCTACTCAATATCTTCAACACCTCTTTGTCTACTGGCATGGTGCCCCTGGCCTTTAAATCAGCCGTCATTAAACCACTACTTAAAAAACCGAACCTCGACCCTCTAATCTTGAAAAATTACAGACCTATCTCCAATCTCCCATTCCTATCCAAAGTGTTAGAACGGATCGTCGCAACGCAACTTACTGACCATTTATCAAACAATAATCTTAATGAATCATTTCAATCTGGCTTTAGAGCCTTACACTCCACCGAAACGGCGGTTACCAAAGTCACAAATGACTTACTGCTCTCTCTTGACTCAAACCTCACCTCTGTGCTCTTATTGCTTGATCTCAGTGCAGCCTTTGACACTATCGATCACTCGATTCTTCTAGGTCGGCTTGAGAACCATGTTGGCATTCGGGGTCTCGCACTAGCTTGGTTTAAATCCTATTTAACTGATAGAACACACTGCGTGGTCTATAATGATTTAACATCTGAGACCCTCCCAGTGCAATGTGGTGTCCCACAAGGCTCTGTCCTGGGCCCTTTGCTATTTTCGATTTACATGCTACCCCTCGGCGATATCATACGCAAATTTGGCATAAACTTTCATTTTTACGCTGATGACACCCAATTATATATACCTATTAAGCCAAATGATTCCTCCCAACTACAAAACCTTGAGGCCTGCTTGCTTGCCGTCAAAAAATGGATGTCGCAAAACTTTCTACTCCTTAATGCAGATAAAACTGAGATGTTAATTGTTGGCCCCCCAAACCACAGAGGCCTGTTTCAGGACATCTCCCTCAACTTTGATACCTGTCATGTATCCCAGAGCTCCACCATAAAAAACCTCGGAGTAATTTTTGATTCCTCCCTCTCATTTAATGCACATATAAAAAATGTCACCAAAATTGCATTCTTCCATCTTCGTAATATCGCAAAAATACGCCCCATTTTAACTCTGGCTGATGCTGAAACCCTGATTCATGCTTTTGTCTCATCACGTCTGGACTACTGTAATGCACTTTTTTCAGGCCTACTTAATTCAAGCATCAAAAATCTTCAACTCGTGCAAAATGCGGCTGCACGGATACTAACTAGAACTAGAAAATTTGATCACATCACACCAGTTTTGTCCGCCCTACATTGGCTTCCTATCCAAGCCCGCTCTGACTTTAAAGTGCTACTCCTCACCTACATGGGCTTAAATGGGCTTGCACCGCTCTATCTATCCGATCTCATCTCCCGATACTCGCCCGCTCGTGCTCTGCGCTCACAAAATGCGGGGCTTCTATCGACCCCTAGGGTTAAAAAGAAATCCGCCGGCCACAGAGCCTTTGTCTACCGCGCTCCCTACCTGTGGAACAAATTACCTGCCGTCATCAGGGGCGCCTGCTCTGTCGAAGCTTTTAAATCCTTGCTTAAGACTCATCTTTTCTCTCTCTCCTTCAACCTACCTTGATCTCACCTGGTCGGGGACTGACCTTTAGATTAATCTGTGTAGTTTAGTTATGGTACAGGGTACTACATGGTACCACTGGGTAGTTTACTATAGGGTAGTTTAGTTAGGGTACAGGGTACTACATGGTACCACAGAGTACTACATGGTACTGCATGGCATTACAGGGTACTACATGGCTTACATAGCTCTACATGGCACTACATGGAACTACATGGCACTACGGGGTACTACATGGTACCACAAGGCACCACAGGGTACTACATGGCTCTACAGGGTACTACAGGATACTACGGGGTACTACATGGCACTATGGGGTACTATAGGGTACTACATGGCACTACGGGGTACTACATGGCACTACAGGGTACTACATGTCTGCTCCTTTGCAGCACCACAAACATGGGAACTCTCTAACTCTTCCCCCCCCCCCCTCTCCCCCCCTCCCCCCCCCCCCCCTCCCTCCCCCTTCTCTCTGAGTACCCGTCTCCTGGCGCTGACCAAGGTGATGGATGCCTCGGGGTCTTGGCCAAGCTTGTAGTGACTGCTCTACATGCACCTCCGAGGCCTTGGATCAGCTATTCACCGCCGTCTGTCCGTGGTCCTGTCAACTGATTAACAGACTGTTAACAGATTAACAGTCAACGCGGTTTCATTGCTGGGTTAAGTACCTCTATTCTATTCACATAATACGCTTACTTCATATATCTACTCCATTCACATATATGCCTACCACTTGTATCTATTGCTATGTCCGCCTACTACAATCTCATGAGCTGTCTAACGCCTGTCCCGTCTCCCTGTCTTCCTATGAAAAACTATGTTTTTATTTCATACTTATCTTGTCATGCACAGTCTCTGGAGCGCAACAGTAAGAAGCATTTTGTACAAAAGTATTCTGTACTTCTGTATGACAACTATTAAAGAAACTATGACTTGCTGTCCTGGAGTATTGACCGGAGTGTTGGACGTCCCGTGACGAAGGCCGGGAGATTGCGACCCCCTCTGCGTGCCCCCCTGTCTCCGGAGGTCTCGTAGTGGTGACCGGAGTGCCGGATGTCCCGCGATGATGTCGAGGAGTCCGCGACCCTCTCTGCGCCACCCCCTATCTCCCCGTCTCCGGCTGTCCCTGAGCAACGACCGGAGTGTTGAATGTCCCGTGACTAAGACGGGGAGGACGTGACCCTCTTTGCGCCGCCCCTGTGCCTCAAATAGATCCGCTATCAACTCTATCTTTAATCTTTCAAAATGTTCAGTTGCTATCGCTATTTGCTCTATCTTTAATTTTTCAAATTGTACAGTTGCTATTGCATGCACTCATCTGTGTTTCACCACACACATGAGTGCATGCTTACCAACTGTCCGTCTGCAACACTACTATCACCAACATCTAAGAAGGGAGATCCCCCCTTGAATGGCCCTTCTAAGGTTTCTCTCCTCCACACCGCCTGTGGAGCTTTTTTCCCTATTGTTAGGTTTTAGTGAGTTTTTCCTTACCTTCGGGTGGGGTATGTCTGGGAGTGCTTGCATTCTTTCATTTATTTGCATTCATCTAAAAAATGTTTGGACCCTATTGTGTTCTTGTTCTGTTCTTGACTTATTGTTATGTTGTCTTCTTGACTTGTTTAAAGAAGACCTGTACGGCCCATGGGGACATTAACGTGTGTTGTCGGGCCCTATAAATAAATTTGATTTGATTTGATTTGAACACAAAGAGTAATACTAGGATACTATGCCGAGGGGCAAAGGTAAGAGGGAATAAGATAATGGAGCTTAGTGGTGGTCCAGAGCTGGAACCGCCCGCGTTATCTCCGAACGCCTATAGTGAAGACCTGACGAATAACAAGCAGAAGGAAGGAATGTTGAATAGACACCAAATACCAACATTCCACCCCTGTGACAGCCAATCAGAAGCCAACCCCTAAGTGACACCACTAAATGACAGGGAAAACAAGTGACAGTAGTCAGGTGACAGATGACAGAAATGGTGGGTGGTTCCTGACCGTAGTCAGTAACCAGAATGTAACAGCCATCAACATCTTATGCAAAAATGATTAGGGGCTATTACAAAAGAAAATAGTCGTCCGAGTCTGAATGCAGTAAATGCTCGAGTTCGAGTCATCAGTGCTTGAGTCCGAGTCGAGTCACGAGTCCTGAAAATCAGCCCAGGACTCTGACCCGGGTCCGAGTCTTGGACTCGAGTACTACAATACTGGTGCATATGTAGCCGGTTCGAATTGGCTTGCCCTGAGCGAGTCTCAAACCCGAGTCAGCCGCACCAGGGTGACATCACAGACCGCTATACCAAGAGGTGAATTCACTTCTTGGTAACGTGTCTGTATGCCTTTTTTTAAGGGGGAGTGAGTTTAACTTGCAGTACCGCTACGTGCCACAGTCACTTCACAACACTTGAAGTCCATCGTGACTGTGGATATACTTGCGGTACCTCCATTACACTCACCCCCTGTTTCTCAGGAGGAATCTGGAATCTCTGGAGAAGTTCAGCCGGTCGTCAAGGACAACACTAAGGTTCTTGGCGGTCGGCGATGTGACCACGGCTACATTCAGGGCCCCTCTCCATGATACTTGGTAGGAGCAGTCGTCAAGGTAGGATGTCAGCCATGGCAGCGCAGAGCCAGCCACTCCCATTCATGCGTGGGATGCGAGGAGGATCTGATGGTTGACCGTTTAGAAGGCTGCCAACAGGTCCAGGAGAATCAGGACAGAGGAGAGGCCCTTCGCTTCTGCTAAGTGATGAGCCTCTGTGACTGCTATGAGGGCCATCTCTGTGGAGTGACCAGTCCTGAAGCCTGACTGATTAGGGTCTACTCTAGGAGGTCATTCTGTAAGAGATAATCAGTAAGTTGGTTACAGCACATTCAAGTGTTTTAGAAAGGAAGGAGAGAAGAGATGGGACGATAGTTGTCTATGACGGTGGGTGTAACTGAGGGGTACAATTCCCTGACTGTATTGATAAGTATGGTATCATTAAACCACTACCGCTTTATGTACTTTAACTACTGGCCACACAGTACATGATATAGATATGATGAACACTTTCCCACCTGATGAAACCAAGTCCACACAAATGTATCCGTCGAATCTTTAATATATAGCAAAGGGTATATACAACGTTCACGTAATGACATTTATGATTTGAATGCACTTGTAAGGCAAATGAGTATTCGTAGGCAAATCAACATTGAATGTCCAATCTCTGGTTACGCAGGAAGCAAGTATACAACCTGGTTCTTTAGGGAACTATAGCGATGGTACTTAATGATTATAGCTGGATACACTAAAGGGGGTCCCGCTGGTTGTAAGTCAGTAGGGGGGGGGGGGGTTAGGAGAGCCGCTGGCGATATCCCATCTGGCCAACGATTTCTTGGGAGAATTCAGAGTGCTGAACACGGTGCCCACAGAACCTTGGTCCACAGATGAATACAGTTGGGCCCTCTTGTAGACGGTAGCTGCCGGTCCACAACGAAGAGACGTGAGGCGACCTCACTCGGGTTAGAGCGCCGTCTCACCTGGACTCCTCTCGGGGGTAGTTCCAACACTTACCAGTGTTGGCTGTTATCCATGGCATAATCAAAGCACCCAAAGCAAGTAGATAATCCAAGCCGTGTAGGGCTCGCCGTCGTCCGGGTAAGGTAATCCAATGTGCAGGTCCACTTTCCTTGCCCAGAACTCCTCGGATGAAAGCACCACACGTGGTCTGCCCAGCCTGGTTAAGACTCTAGATAACGCGAGGAAAACGATGGGGGTACTGCTCACTTTATAACTCTAACCGAACGATGCACCATACATAATAGACTATTATTAACTTAATAGAAATACGTCCCACTCGACGGTATAGTGCCAAACTATGACAATTCAACTATTAATCCACACGATGTCTCAATGCCATTCTGAGGCCAAGTTGACCATACTGCACCACACGTGTATCGTGGGTGAGGCTTAACGTCTTGCCACTAGGTTGGAGGGTAAAGAACTAAGGGCTAAGGGAAGTTCTACTTTACTTGCGCCATATATATATGCGCTGTGAACAAATAGTACCATTCGTATTTCGGCAGACGTATTCCTACGCGGAACCGGGGCTAGTAACGACATGTTCGTCGGCACGATTGAACTTGAACCAAGGGGCTTGGCTGCTGGCGCCAAGTTCTTGTCCAATGAGAGAATGAAACTATTATGGGCTGTTAGTAGACCAAAGGGATATTCAGTGTATATGTACAAGGAATATACAAGGGATATCAAACGATATACAAATACTATTAAATATATATCCATAAATAAATATATATATTCGGTTTAATCTGATCCTTCACAACAGCCGCCCCCTAATTAGTCCCACCTAATTAGCTAAGCAGAGACAGATTGACCGCACTGTCTACCACTCAAGGTCCGCTGTAAGGGTCAGTCAACTCACAAAGTCATGGGGTCATGGTCGTCATCGATAGTGTCTGGGAGTCTGGGCAGTTCTATTAGCCTCGCCACGGGTCGTGTGTAAGTTCGCCCTTGGACGAGCACCTCAGCTGCTCCGACCTTGCCATCGGCACCGGTGATCACTTTGCTTACGCGGCCAGCCGGCCACATAGCTCTGGGTAGTGACTGGTCGATAATCATGACGACTGTTCCTTCTGTCAAATTGTCTCTCTCTTTTACCCACTTCTGGCGGGTCTGTAGAGACGGTAGGTAGTGGAGTAGAAAGCTGTTCCAAAACTTGTCAGCTAGTACTTGACTGTACCTCCACATTCTTCGGCCGTTCGCTTCTTCAGGCCTGTACATTGTCTGGGGTAGCCCGGGGTCCAGCCGCCCCATCAAGAGTGTGTTGGGGGTGACTGGGTCGACATCTGCTATATCACTGGAGACGTAGCCGAGGGGCTTGGAGTTCAATACTCCCTCGATCTCCGTGAGGACTGTCATTAGGACTTCTTCCGCTACAGTCTGGGCCCCAAGCACGGCGTACAGGGCTGTCTTTATAGAACGTACTTCTCGTTCCCAGGTTCCACCGAAGTGGGGTGCGTTCGGGGGATTAAACTGGAAGTCAATCTGGGATGGAGCGAGGTGGGTCTTAAGTTCTGGGCCCATAGCTTGGAAGCTCTCTCTCAGCTCTCTTTCTCCGCCTTTGAAGTTTGTCCCGTGATCAGACAACAATGTAGACGGTTTTCCTTTCCGTGATGTGAATCTTCGGAAGGCCATAAGGAATGAGTCTGTGCTCATGGTTGGAAGGAGTTCGATATGTATCGCTCTGGTGGTCATGCATTTGAATACAATACCCCACCGCTTCTCGGTTCCTCTTCCTTTCTTTATATACAACGGGCCAAAACAGTCCATGCCTGTGGAGTGGAATGGCTTGTCGCCGAGTCGGAGGCGACAGGGAGGTAGGTCAGCCATCCGGGGTATGCTGGGCTGCGCGCGCCACTTTCGGCAGTCTAGACAGGTTCGCTGGAAGCGTCGCACTGCTTCTCTCCCTTGAAGTATCCAATAGCGACGTCTGATCTCCGCGAAGACTCTCTCTGCTCCTGCGTGGTGTACATCCTCGTCGTATTTCTTTATGATCAGCTCTGTGACCTTGTGTCGGCTGTTCAAGACTATCGGGTACTTAACGTCATCCAGTAGATCGGGGGCTCTCCGCAGACGACCACCCACTCTGATGAGATTATGGGCGTCGCTCTCGGGTGCCAGGTGGAGCAGTCTGCTGTCTGATGGGACGGGCTTTCCTCCCTGTAGACAGTCTAGCTCGTCGGGGAACGAGTCTCTCTGGGCTCGTTGTAGTAGAAGAAGTTCTGCTTCTTCGTAGTCAGCTGCTGAAATGTCGGCAGTGGGCTGAATCTCTGGGTGGTGCCTCAGAAATGTCTTTAGTTGCGCACTCTGTAGGGTGAGGCAGTCATCTATGTTGGGGTCTGTGGAGGCGACTGTGCTCAGTCCACAGAACATAGGTTTCTTGTTCTCAGCCTCCTCTTTACTCGCCTCCCGTGGGGTGGGCGTAGGCCACTCTCCTTCCGGGAGCTTGAGGAACTCTGGTCCGTCACTGTAGATGTTGTGACGGGTGAGGTCATCTAGGGACATTCCCCGGGTGATGACGTCAGCTGGGTTGTGTTTGGTGTCCACATACCGCCAGCTCGCTGCTTCTGTTAACTCTTGAATCTCGGTGACTCTGACTCCCACGAAGACTTTGTATCTGCATGAATCAGACTTGATCCATGTGAGTACTGTCGTGGAATCTGACCACAAGATTGTTCTGTGCACCGGAATGGTGAGTTCACATTGGATTAACGTGGCTAGATGCGCTCCTGCTAGGGCTGCGCAGAGCTCTAGACGCGGGATAGATTGTTGCTTTCGTGGGGCTATTCTTGAGCGAGCCAGGATGAAAGCAGTGTGTATCTCTCCTCCCTTCTCTTGGGCATGCAAGTAGGCCACCGATCCATAGGCTACTTCGGAGGCGTCACTGAAGACGTGTAGATCCATCTTGCATGTCTCTGGCCTCACTGTGGGTGGGAAGTAGCTGCGGCGTATATTGACACCTGGGAGTGAGCGGAGCTCCGTCTCCCACTCTCTCCATGTGGAGGCAAGGGGTGCGGGTATTGGGTCGTCCCAGCCCTGGTCCTTGTCCCATAGTGCTCGTACAATCATCTTTGCCCTGGTGGTGTAAGGTAGAATACATCCCAACGGGTCATATTGTCTGGCGAGTGTTCTGTACACACTCCGTCTGGTGGTCGGTATCGCCGTCGACCTTCCCTGCTCCGTGGTCAGGGGTTTGTGTCTATAGTGGAGCGAGTCTGTTTTGAAGCGCCAGACTAGTCCTAGTGTCATTTCTTGGGCTTCTCCTGGGATTGTCGCCATCCAGGTCTCGCTGCTGGCAGCCTTGTCCGCGGGGGAGAGGCTGCGCAATACGTGCGGGTCGCTGCTGGCCCACTGCCTGAGATCAAAGCCGCCTTTGATAAGGGAGGCGCGTAGCTTGAGTAGGAGAGCCTCGGCTTCTTCTTGGGTCGAAACGCTTTGTAAACAGTTGTCCACGTAGAAACTGTTCTTCACACTGTGTCTCGCTGTGATTAGCTTCTCAATCTCAGCGCGGTACACACTCTCTTGAGCGGGGTCTTTGGCTAGGCGCCGCTCTGTGTTCAATAGATACCGCTCCGTAGCTTCTTTCGTGGCGTGAAAGGTGGGCATTCCCTCTCGCCTCAGGAGTGGAGTTGCGTATCTCATCACTCCGCCGACTGTGACTCTCTTTGTCCCTTGCTCGAGGAGGTTTATGGCGTAAATGTCTTCTTTAGAACGAATGTCTTTCTTTTCGTTCTTAAAGGGCATTGTCTCTAGTGTCCATAGCCTCTCGACATGCTGCAGGAGAGTGGTGTCTTCCTCTGTCACTCTGGAGTGGAGGCAGCTAGTGGCTGCTGTTCGGTTGAGAGATTTAGCGAGGGGGCCTTGTAGTGTCCATCCTAGGCGGGTCTCGACTGCTGCAGGACAGCCTCTGGGTCCTGTATGGACCCGGTCTATCGGGACTATGAGGTCTGCATGGTCGGAGCCTATCAGCAGGGTCGGGGTGGCGCCGTCTATGAGCGGGATAGGTAGTTGACGCAGGTGCACATATTTATCCATCAGCTTGGCGATGGGGTAGGTGTACTGTGATAGTCCTATTTCTTGGCTGGTGAAAGCATTTGTAATCCTATACCGTCGCTCTGGCTGCCCGCTTGCTGCGATAGTGAAGGAGACATTCTCGCCTTTTATCGTCTTTAAATCTCTTCTTATTGTCCGAATCGTCATTTGGTTCTCGCTCCCCCGCAGTCCCAGCTGGGCCGCAGCGGACGCGAGCAGAAGGGTCTTCTCTGACCCGTCATCAAGGACGGCGTAAGTGTCCATGACTTTATCTTGGTAGCTCAATGTTACACGGACTACCTTTAAGAGCACTTGGGCGCCGCTGCTGCTGGCGGGGTCAATGTACATGACACTTGCCTTGGTGCTGCTCGATGGTGCAGGTGCAGGCTTTCTTCTGTTACTGTCGTGTAGGACATCTAGGTGGGCTCCGTCACACCGACTGCACCTCTTCTTTAGGCGGCACTCGGCTGCCATGTGACTGCGCGCACATCGGTAACAGCGCCTGTTGGACTTTATCCATTGACTCACTTCTTCTGCATTCATCTTTGTGAACAGGTCACATTGTGACAGCCAGTGTTCCTTCTCGCAGTACGGGCACACCATCTTCCACTTCTCTTTTCTCGAGGGGGTACTGTGGTTCTTACTGCTCGGTACTGATTCTGATTGGTGCATGACAGTCACCGATCTTCTTCCATCGTTTATTCTCCTGGGTCCCTCTCTGGAGCTTGGTGTGCTCCGCACGAACGTATCCAGTCATAAGCTGCTGACTTCTCTCGCCAGGAAGTCGGCTAGATCGAGGAGGGATGGTTCGGGACCGTTAGGATCACGGTGGTCTCTCTGCCGCCTAAAGCGCTCTTGTCTGGCGGGTGGCAGCTTCTCTAAAATCCTCTCGACGTTAGAGTTGGCGTATAGCTCGTGCATACCCTTTTCTCGTTGCGCTCCCAGCATCCCTACCAGGGACTGCACTTTTATAGACAGGTCGTCTAATGAGCGATTGTCTGTTGCTGGGGGTAGGCGGTCAATATGCCTTATCTCTTGGATTACGTAATCCCATATACGTCCATATCTCTGGTCCAGCGCTGCTAGAGCCGCGGTGTATGGGGTCGTAGAGGTGGCATAGGCTAGTGCTATATTGTGCGCTCGGGGTACTTTCAGGTGCTTCAGTAATATTGCATACTTGTGACGTTCATCAACGACATCCACCATCATTGTCTCTAAGCACATTCGGAGCTCCGTGTACTGTGCCCGATTCTCATGGGTGAAGTCTGGGATGGTCGGTGTGGCAATGTATGACGCCGTGGATGGCTGATACATCGGCGAGCGTTGGGGGAGAGGCCTCCTAGGCGAGTCTCCTCTTGCGCCTCTCTGTGGGATGGTACCGGCAGGGTACCATGGCCCGCTGGTCCAGGTGCTATTCCTCGGGGCTGGTTGTGCGTCGTGCTCACCCGTGAATAGAGTCGGGGGTCTGTAGCGCAGCGCCGCGGGGGTATAGCCTGGGCTGTACTGGACCTCCTGGTCCGGTGGAGTACTGTGCTGTCGTCGGGCTTGGTTCTCCTCCTCTCCCTCTTCTTCTTCTATCAGGTCCTCTAGATCCTGTAGTCGTTTATTTAGCTTCTCCGCAGTGTATGCTGCTCCTTCCTTGTAGCTGGGTCTCGCTTGGACCGGTCAGGGAAGGGGGTCTGCGGGGGGTATAGGCTTGGTCTGTTGGTCAAGTTCAGGGTCGCTTGCTCGGTTAGGAGACGCTGCCCTTGACTGTTGTCTCGACGAGTTCCTTGAACCCCTGGCGGAGGGAGAGGGTGTTGCCTTGAGGATCAGCTGCTCCATTAGTTGCGCTTGTAGCTTGTCGCGCTCGGCTTGTAGTCTGTCGCGCTCGGTTTCGCGCTGGATGAGAGCGAGGTCGCGCTCTGCTTCTCTTTGGGCACCGGCAGCGGCACGCTGGGTGTCTGCTCGGTCTCTTGCCATATTCTCTTCCGTCTGAAGGCGTCTCATCTCCAGGCGTATGCGCTCTTCTTCGCTCCGTTGCTGTGTCTGGAGTCGATCGCGTTCACCCTGAAGTCGATCGCGTTCACCCTGGAGTCGATCGCGTTCGGTAGAGGCTGTCAGGCTGACGAGGAACGCCTGTGATAGCATCCTCTCCGCTTCGCTGGGGGAAGACGGTTGTAGAGGTGAGCCGCTCCTGGCGGTACTCGTTGGGGAGTCCTGGAGCTCTATTTCCTCGGCGCTCTCCTCCTCTTCTTCCGTGCAGAGTTCTCTCTCTGTAGGGTTGTCTTCCTCCCGGGGCTGGTCGGGGACTACTTCTTCGGTATTGGCGGGGGGTAAAGGCATGTCAGCTCCCTCCTGGTCCCCACCGTGAGCTTGGTCAGTTACATTAGAACCCACTAGGGCCTCTGTGGTCGGGGTAACCTGGTCGTTAAGGTCAGACATAATTTTACTTTCTACTTTTACCGCGTTTACCGTTTGTAGAAGGCTAGGTAGTTGACTGACAGCGTAATCCTCTAAGTACGGAGGTGGCTGTCGTCTGCGCCGCGGGCGTTCTACGTTAGGAGGACCGTTTCGTGGAGTGTTCATCATAGGCCATTTCAATATTAATAACACTATATTAATATTACACTAGTTACCCTCCGGCTCGAAGGACCAATTGTAACTGAGGGGTACAATTCCCTGACTGTATTGATAAGTATGGTATCATTAAACCACTACCGCTTTATGTACTTTAACTACTGGCCACACAGTACATGATATAGATATGATGAACACTTTCCCACCTGATGAAACCAAGTCCACAGAAATGTATCCGTTGAATCTTTAATATATAGCAAAGGGTATATACAACGTTCACGTAATGACATTTATGATTTGAATGCACTTGTAAGGCAAATGAGTATTCGTAGGCAAATCAACATTGAATGTCCAATCTCTGGTTACGCAGGAAGCAAGTATACAACCTGGTTCTTTAGGGAACTATAGCGATGGTACTTAATGATTATAGCTGGATACACTAAAGGGGGTCCCGCTGGTTGTAAGTCAGTAGGGGGGGGGGGGGTTAGGAGAGCCGCTGGCGATATCCCATCTGGCCAACGATTTCTTGGGAGAATTCAGAGTGCTGAACACGGTGCCCACAGAACCTTGGTCCACAGATGAATACAGTTGGGCCCTCTTGTAGACGGTAGCTGCCGGTCCACAACGAAGAGACGTGAGGCGACCTCACTCGGGTTAGAGCGCCGTCTCACCTGGACTCCTCTCGGGGGTAGTTCCAACACTTACCAGTGTTGGCTGTTATCCATGGCATAATCAAAGCACCCAAAGCAAGTAGATAATCCAAGCCGTGTAGGGCTCGCCGTCGTCCGGGTAAGGTAATCCAATGTGCAGGTCCACTCGTCCTTGCCCAGAACTCCTCGGATGAAAGCACCACACGTGGTCTGCCCAGCCTGGTTAAGACTCTAGATAACGCGAGGAAAACGATGGGGGTACTGCTCACTTTATAACTCTAACCGAACGATGCACCATACATAATAGACTATTATTAACTTAATAGAAATACGTCCCACTCGACGGTATAGTGCCAAACTATGACAATTCAACTATTAATCCACACGATGTCTCAATGCCATTCTGAGGCCAAGTTGACCATACTGCACCACACGTGTATCGTGGGTGAGGCTTAACGTCTTGCCACTAGGTTGGAGGGTAAAGAACTAAGGGCTAAGGGAAGTTCTACTTTACTTGCGCCATATATATATGCGCTGTGAACAAATAGTGCAATTCGTATTTCGGCAGACGTATTCCTACGCGGAACCGGGGCTAGTAACGACATGTTCGTCGGCACGATTGAACTTGAACCAAGGGGCTTGGCTGCTGGCGCCAAGTTCTTGTCCAATGAGAGAATGAAACTATTATGGGCTGTTAGTAGACCAAAGGGATATTCAGTGTATATGTACAAGGAATATACAAGGGATATCAAACGATATACAAATACTATTAAATATATATCCATAAATAAATATATATATTCGGTTTAATCTGATCCTTCACAACAGTGGGGTTCATGGTTGGTTTGGCGGTGTGACTCTGGCTTGTTTTAGGGAGGGAGAGTTGAGGAAGGAGTTGATGTCTGGTGCTATGGTCTGGAGGAGTGGGGAGGGTATCGGGTCCAGCTGGCATGTAGTGGGACGTTCAACTTTACCAGTGTCTAGGCCTCTGCGTCTGTAATGGGAGAGAAAGATGACAGAGTAAAGGATGGGGTTCAGTATTTGGAATGGGCGGGGGTTGGGAGAAGTAGCTGCGGATGCTCTCCACTTTTTTCTCAAAGTCGCAAAGAGGGAGGAGAGGGTGGAGGGGGAGTGAGTAGGGAGGACATGGTGGCATGCAGTTTGAAAAGGTTCTTACTTAGCAGAGGCCTCGATCTTATGGTGAAGGAAGGAGGCTTTGGCAGTAGTAATGGTTTTGGAGAAAGCTGACAAGAGGTGATAGGTGCATGTCACCAGTGGTGTCCTCACACTCCAAGTGAGATAGATTAACTTCACAACTGCAAATATACCCTACCTTCAGTATTTTAGCCTGGTATCACCCTCAGTACCTGCAGTAATTTAGCCTGGTATCACCCTCAGTACCTGCAGTAATTTAGCCTGGTATCACCTTCAGTACCTGCAGTATTTTTGCCTGGTATCACCCTCAGTACCTGCAGTATTTTTGCCTGGTATCACCTTCAGTACCTGCAGTAATTTAGCCTGGTATCACCCTCAGTACCTGCAGTATTTTAGCCTGGTATCACCTTCAGTACCTGCAGTAATTTAGCCTGGTATCACCCTCAGTACCTGCAGTATTTTAGCCTGGTATCACCTTCAGTACCTGCAGTAATTTAGCCTGGTATCACCCTCAGTACCTGCAGTATTTTAGCCTGGTATCACCTTCAGTACCAGCATCAGTATCTGTGTATCCACATCAGTATGCATGGGACAGATGTGGATACACAGATACTGAGATATGAGTCTACTGTATAACATACTGAATCTTAACATGCACTCTTTAATTCTTCATAGTGTGAAAGTGCGGTCAAGACTGATCTAGAAGTTGATCTAGACCACAGGGAACTGAGGGACAAATCTCCACAAAGTGAGGAGACATCTGTGACGAGAGACAAGGCGTCTCCCTCCTCTGCCATAGAGGTGTTCGACTCTTTCGACAGATTCCTAAAGGCCAAGAACATCAACTATGTGCATTGTCCCATTTTTTCTGCCCCAGAAGAGGAGGACTGCGACATTCAGACCGGCGATCAGAACCCGAGGCCACAGATGACCCCTTCATGTGAAACTGAGTCTGAGCCTGAATGTGATGGGGAGCTAAGTACCTCTGAAACTGAACACAGTTCTGATTACTCAACATCTTCACCTAAATGTAACTATTTAACGGTGTCCAAAAAGCTTCTGAAAAGCTTCCAAAGAGCTCCCTCCAAGTCCGATTGTAAGGATGAAGAAGGCGAGGATACGTCAGACGTATTGCAGAGTCATCCGTTACCAGAGTCTGACTTGGAGAGTGACAATGGCGATTTTGCAAAGAATGTACGCAAGTGCCAAGAGAGGAGACTTCCAACCACAACCTAAGCCCTCCAGAGAAGGCCCCTCCATGTCAGAATGCAGGTAGGTGAATTCCAATGGTTGAAGGCAATCACTGAGACAGAGAGTGTTTACTCTTGAACAGGTTCGACTTTAATAGTAAGAACACAGAGTAAATTCTAAGAGAGAACAAGTGCTAAAAGCACAAGTGTAAGATAAGGTAAATGGGAGCTTATTGGAGGTCCAAAGTAGAACCGTCCGCGTTATCCCCGAACGCAATTAGTGAAGACCTGACAATGGACAAGCAGAAGAGAGGTATGTTAAATAGAGACCAAATACCAACATTCCACACACACCCCCGTGACAGCCAATCAGGAACCACCCCTAAGTGACAGCACTAATTGACAGGGAAATGACAGGTGACAAGCCCAGTGACATATGCCAGGAATGTGGGTGGTCACCGACCGAGGTCGGTGTCCAGAACGTAACAGTACCCTCCCCCGATGAACGGCACCAGACGTTCACCTAGGAGCCTCGGGATTCAGCCGCCGGAAATCAACGATCAGGCTGGGATCTAAAATATCCCTTTGAGGCACCCAAGAACGCTCTTCTATCCCGTACCCCTCCCAATCCACCAAGAACTGAAACCCCCTACCCCTCCGCCTACAACCCAGTATCCTCCGCACCGTGTAAATGGGTTGACCGCCAATAAACCGGGGCGGAGGAACCACAGGCAGTGGCGGGGCCAAGGGCGATGAGAGGAATGGCTTCAACAGGGACACATGAAACGTCGGATGAACCCTCATAGAGCTCGGAAGTCGTAGCTTGTAAGCCACTGGATTAACCCGATGAATCACTTTAAATGGTCCTATAAAGCGAGGAGCCAGCTTCTTGGATTCCACCCGGAGAGGGAGATCCCGGGTGGAAAGCCAAACCCGCTGCCCTGGACGGTAAACTGGAGCCGGACGACGCTTACGGTTAGCCTGCCGTTGGGTACTAACCGAAACCTTCTGTAGCGCCTTCCGAACCTGTTTCCACGTCCTGCGACAGCGAGCCACATGTGCCTGGGCCGAGGGCACCTCCGCCTCCTGCTCCTGCTCGGGAAACAGAGGAGGTTGAAAACCATACTGGCACTGAAAGGGAGACATACCGGTAGAAGAGGAGAGAAGGGTATTATGCGCGTACTCAGCCCAAGCCAACCTCCTACTCCACGTTGCCGGACTACCGGCAACGTAACACCTCAAGACCCCCTCCAAATCCTGGTTGACCCTCTCCGTCTGTCCGTTCGACTGTGGATGGAACCCAGACGACAGACTGACAGAGGCGCCGAGGCCGGCGGCAAACGCCTTCCAGAACCTGGAGGCGAACTGAGGACCCCGGTCCGACACGATATCTACTGGCAGCCCGTGGACCCGAAAGACATGCTGTATAATTAAATCAGCAGTCTCCCGGGCCGAAGGAAGCTTGGGGAGAGGGACAAAGTGAGCCGCCTTAGAGAACCGATCCACCACCACCAAAATGGTGGTGAACCCGTCCGAAAGGGGAAGACCAGAAATAAAGTCCAGAGATATGTGTGACCAGGGTCGTTTAGGAATAGGAAGTGGTCGGAGGAGACCCGCCGGTGCCCGTCGAGAGGTCTTACTACGTGCGCACACCGGACAGGCCGCCACAAAGGAACGCGTATCCCCCCCCCACTGTCGGCCACCAGAACCTCCTACGGATAAATTCCAGGGTCCTGGTTGCCCCTGGGTGGCTGGTGAGGGATGACGCATGTGCCCACTGTAGCAAGCGTGAGCGCGCCACCTTGGGAACATACGACCGTCCCGGAGGACCCCCACCAGGATCGGGCTCCCGCGTTAGCGCCGACCTTACCACCTTCTCTATGCCCCAAGACACGGGTGCCAAAATCAAGGCCGGTGGAATAATGGGATGGGGCTGCTCCTCCCGCCCAGGAAGATCAAACTGGCGCAACAACGCGTCAGGTTTGATATTCTTGGAGCCGGGTCTATAGGAGATGGTATATCGAAATCGTGTGAAGAACAACGTCCACCTGGCCTGGCGAGCGTTAAGGCGTTTAGCCCCTTGGATGTAAGCCAAGTTCTTATGGTCAGTCCAAATAATGAAAGGATGTGCCGCCCCCTCCAACCAATGTCTCCACTCCTCCAGTGCCAATTTGATCGCCAATAACTCCCGATTACCCACGTCGTAATTACGCTCGGCTGGTGACAGACGGCGAGAAAAAAAAGCACATGGGTGCACTTTCCCATCCTTTAAGCATCTCTGAGAGAGCACCCCCCCCACCGCGACGTCAGAGGCATCCACCTCCACAATGAACGGAACCTCCGCGTCATGGCGGATCAATACAGGAGCGGATGTAAAACGACGTTTAAGATCGCAGAAGGCCGACTCAGCCCTAGGCGACCATTCAAAGCCAGGGAGAGAGGCCTTAGTGAGAGCTGTTAAGGGATTGGCTAAGGCGCTAAAATTGCGAATAAAGCGCCTGTAAAAATTTGCAAAGCCCAAAAACCGTTGTAACCCCTTGAGCGACGAAGGCCGTGGCCAGTCCAAAACTGCACTCACCTTGGCTGGATCCATGCGCAGATCGCCCTTCGTCAACACAAAGCCCAGGAAGGACACGGTGTCCGTGTGAAACACACACTTCTCAGCCTTAACGAATAGTTGATGCTTGAGGAGACGGTCTAGCACCTCCCGAACGTGCATTTGGTGTTGCACCATATCGCGAGAAAAAATCAGGATATCATCTAAGTAGACAAACACCGACACCCCAATCAAGTCTCGCAGCACGTCGTTAACCAGGGCTTGGAAGACTGCCGGAGCATTAGCCAAACCAAAGGGCATGACCAAATACTCATAGTGCCCATTGGGTGTGTTAAATGCAGTCTTCCACTCGTCTCCCTCTCTAATCCTGACCAGGTTGTATGCATTACGTAAGTCAAGTTTAGAAAAGACCTGTGCCCCCTGTAAGCACTCAAAGGCCATGTCCATGAGGGGTAAAGGATATCGGTTCTTGATGGAAACGTCATTCAATCCCCTATAATCAATGCATGGGCGCTGATCCCCATCCTTTTTATCAACAAAAAAGAAGCCAGCGCCGGCAGGGGAAGTGGAAGGGCGTATGTGCCCCGCAAGCAATGCCTCCTCTATGTAGGTGTTCATGGCCAAGGTTTCGGGGCGTGAGAGAGAGAACATTCGCCCGCGAGGCGGGGAGGTACCGGGTAGAAGATTAATGGGACAGTCGTATGATCTATGAGGCGGAAGTGCTTTAGCACGCGTCTTGCTAAAAACGTCCGCCAGGTCCCAATAGATCTCAGGCACCCCTATTAAATCGGGATTAGAGGGTAGATCAGAATCTGCCACGCTCCCCACCATCCTGGAGAAAGAGGGAGGAGACAAAAGAGAAGAGGGGGGGGGAGACAAGGGTTTGGGCAAACTCCCGCTGACGATCGACTTGACGTCGGCCGCCGTTGAGAGTTCGCCTGTGCTCCAATTAATGACACGAACACATGACGACAACCAGGGATGACCCAACACCATGACAGAATAGGGGGAAAAGATGACAAAAAAAGTAACCCATTCCCACTCCCCACCCTCCACCCGGATGTGTAAGGGAACTGTGCGCTGGGTGACGCTCCCACTGCCCAGGGGCCGACCGCCCAGGGCATAGACTGGTAAGGGAACCCCTAAGTCCTCCACTGGGGTTCCCCACTCCTTCACCAATCCCACGTGAATAAAATTGCCCGCCGCCCCTGAGTCAATGAGAGCCTTAGTTCCCCTAATGTCACCCCCACAGTTGATCGCCACCTCAAAAAATGTGCGAGAATCCGTGGTCTTGGCAGGAATGAGCCCACCTGCTGGCGCCCTCTCGAGGCCCGACGGCGCACCTTCCATCCCCGATTGGCGCCGAGCCGATACAGCCTGGACCCGACAGCTGCCGAAGCGGTGACCGGTGCGGCCGCACCGGAAGCAGCGTCGCTCTTTGATGAAGCGCTGCCTCTCGTCGTCCGAGAGCGACAGCGCTCCAAGCTGCATGGATTCATCACCCAGTGGCCCACTCGTGTAATGCATGGAATTATCAACACCAGGAGAAGAAGGAAAACATACCTGGGGCTGGGTGTTGTTGACATGCTCCTTCTCCCTCTCCCGGTGCCGATTATCCATCTTGATGGTGGTGTTGATCAGCACTTCCAGCTGCTCGGGGATCTCACGCGCGGAGAGAGCATCTCGCATCCGCGCTGAGAGTCCCCTGACGAACAGAACCACGCAGACGTTCTCCGCCCAAGCTGTCTCCCGAGCCAAGATCCTAAATTTGATAGCATAAGCTGCGACAGTGCGGAGGCCCTGCCGGCAGTCGAGAAGACGACCACCAGCCTCGAAGATCGAGAGTACCCGGGAAGTATCGAATACTCTTCTCAATTCCCGGGTAAAGGCGTCCAGACTGTCGCAGATTATCGCCCCTGCCTCTAATTCCGCCGTAGCCCAGGAGAGAGCTTCGCCGGTGAGCAGTGTGATAATATACGCTACCTGCGCTGTCTCCGATGGAAATGATCGTGGTTGCAGCCGGAAAACGAGTAGACACTGGGTGATGAATTCCCGACAACCATCCGGTGATCCGTCATAGCGAGCGGGCGCCTGCAGATGTGGTTCGCGGGACCGCTCCTGGACCCCGAACCCCCCCCGACTTTCCTCTGCGTGGAGCGCTGCTTCCCCCACCGCCGACTGCACACCAGCCACTCCTTCTTGGGCTTGTCGAGCTGTGGCCAACGCCGACTGCGCCACCGCTTGGGATGATCCGACGACCCCATTGAGTCGGATTAACTCGGCGCTGACCAGCTGCTGATGTTCCTCCATCCGTGTCTGGGCTGCTCCCTGCGTCCGGAGCATCTCCATGATGGCCTCCATGGAATTCTGATGGTCAGGTCTTCTGTCAGAATGCAGGTAGGTGAATTCCAATGGTTGAAGGCAATCACAGAGACAGAGAGTGTTTACTCTTGAACAGGTTCGACTTTAATAGTAAGAACACAGAGTAAATTCTAAGAGAGAACAAGTGCTAAAAGCACAAGTGTAAGATAAGGTAAATGGGAGCTTATTGGAGGTCCAAAGTAGAACCGTCCGCGTTATCCCCGAACGCAATTAGTGAAGACCTGACAATGGACAAGCAGAAGAGAGGTATGTTAAATAGAGACCAAATACCAACATTCCACACACACCCCCGTGACAGCCAATCAGGAACCACCCCTAAGTGACAGCACTAATTGACAGGGAAATGACAGGTGACAAGCCCAGTGACATATGCCAGGAATGTGGGTGGTCACCGACCGAGGTCGGTGTCCAGAACGTAACACTCCACTTCAAATCCCACCTTTTTAGCCATGTACGCTGCTTTCTCCGCAAAGCCTGCCTCTTGCTATTTGGTCAGGTCCAATAGGTACCTGAGATACGTATGAGGAGGATTAGCACAAGGGATGACATATGTTATGAGGAGGACACATTAGCTGAAAGACGCAAAATGAATACACAACATTTGTAACTGGAACTGGAATTTAACAAAAATAAGGTCGATATATTTTACTGAATGTGCTAGGATTATGAGTATGCAGAAACAGTTATGGAAATACTGTACAGTCTGAGAAGTATTTGTGACAGATGAATGACTAAACTGTACTGCAGGTGACCGAATTGTCACTGTGGTGACGAGCACCTCAAAAAGAATTCGGTCTCCATGTGGAGTTATGGGTTTAGGTATTGTGGCAATTCCAGGTGTAGGGGTGGCAGAATAAACAACACACAGACAGGTTGCAGTTCCCAAAATAATAGTTTATTTTCTAATAAACAATAAAACGTTTCACACGTCTCACTCTCTCTCTGGCTTTATATTAATTATCCTGTCGGCCGGGCGGCGTCTCCGCTCCGTGGCCTGTCTCCTTCCACTGCTACGAAAGAGTGAGAGGGTGCTCTTGGGCTCCATTAAGTTCCCCCTCCTCAACAGGCGCACCGTGCCGTGATTCGATAATCAATCTTGTTGACCTTATAGCGACAGGTGCGTCCGGAAGCGGGCGCCCAAATATGGGTAGCGCCCAGCCATTGGGTCGCTACGTAGCATCCTTCAATCACCAAGCCCAGTGGTGGCTTGGGGTTGCCACAGTATCTAGCTACATTGTGTGTGTGTGTGTGTGTGTGTGTGTGTGTGTGTGTGTGTGTGTGTGTGTGTGTGTGTGTGTGTGTGTGTGTGTGTGTGTGTGTGTGTGTGTGTGTGTGTGTGTGTGTGTGTGTGTGTGTGTGTGTGTGTGTGTGTGTGTGTGTGTGTGTGTGTGTGTGTGTGTGTGTGTGTGTGTGTGTGTGTGTGTGTGTGTGTGTGTGTGTGTGGGAATTGAAAGTCTGATCACATTGTACATTTAGAGAATTGTCTCATCTCTAGACTCTGAACGTGAGCTTGTTTGGCTGCATCATGTTAAACTTATTTATCTCACTGAGTTATGTACGTTTTTATTATTTAATTTTGGTGGTATTTGGGGGTATTTTCACGAGGTGACATTATCTGGGAGTAAGATAAGTCCTGTAAATATGTTTATGATCAGTCTATGGGCCGTGATCACAGCAGCAGCACACAGGGGCCAAGATCCATTATGATTGTAGGCCAACAGATGTCAGTATTTTCCAGGTCTCTATTCCACACAAGTCTGCTGGATGGAGAGAGACACCCAAGAGGAAACTATGAGGAACGAGGAAAGACAGGAAACAAGACCCTTCTACCTTTACTGTACAAGTGCATTGGTTTAGTGCACTTCCTACTTCCGGTTGCTGCTAAACAAGTACAAGTGCATTGGTTTAGTGCACGTTATGAGAGCTAACGTTGCTACCTACTAGATATTGGTTTAGCATTGGTTTAGTGCACGTTATGAGAGCTAACGTTGCTACCTACTAGTTATTGGTCTAGTGCACTTCCTACTTCCAGTTGCTGCTAAACAAGTACAAGTGCATTGGTTTAGTGCATTTCCTACTTCCTAACTGGCTAACGTTATGAGACATAACACAAAGACGCTATGGCTTGGAAAAGCCTGATGGATCCATGAGGCTTGGATAAGCCTTGTGGACCCAACTCTTTAGATGAGGGAACGGGTACATACGCACACAATACGCTACCACTGATGGATCCGTAAGGCTTGGATAAGCCTTATGGACCCAACTCTTTAGATGAGGGAACGGGTACATACGCATACAATACGCGACCACTGATGGATCCATGGGGCTTGGATAAGCCTTATGGACCCAACTCTGACCACTAATAAAAACGTAACTACACTAACGTTATAAGAGCTAACATTGCTACCTACTGTACAAGTGCATTGGTTTAGTGCAGTTCCTACTTCCGGTTGCTACTGAACGGACATGTTTGTGCGGACCTGTTCTCCCAAACTGGTCAGCAAATGACTGTTTTCATTTTTACGTTATTATTATTATTATTATTTTTTAAACATTGATCTTAACTGATCACTGTGACTTTATTGCTTTTATCGTTATATATGCCTATGTTTGTGTACAGCACTTTGAGCTACATGACATGTATGAAAGGTGCTTTATAAATACTTACTTACTTACTTACTTACTTACTTACTTACTTACTTACTTACTTACTTACTTACTTACTTACTTACTTACTTACTTACTTACTTACTTACTTACTTACTTACTTACTTACTTACTTACTTACTTACTTACTTACTTACTTACTTACTTACTTACTTACTTACTTACTTACTTACTTATCTCTCACATCCAGCATGCCGTTAAAAGTATGAGATGGGAGGGTAGAGTCCCAGTGAAATCGTATCTGGGAAAAAACAAACAGAGGTGGTTCTTGAATCAAATCTTCATTTGAATTTAATTTTGTCATTGGATAGTAGTTATGCTGCTATACTATTTGTATAATTTTTTTTTGAAAACTTAAATACATTTTTAAAATAAAGGAATTAAATAAAGGATGTCTGTAAAAGATAATTATTTAACTATACTTACCAACTCACTGAATCATTAGGCCACCATGTAGCATGTACTGTTACCAGTACTACTATACCTGTGCCTCTTCAATGTCATGCTTCCCTACTAGCAGTGGCGGACTCAGGCTGTTTGAAGGGCAGGGGCGAAAATAAAAAAAAGGGCACCTACTGCACAACATGGGAATTCATCAGTAAGCAAAAAGCTATGATGCGTCATGTATGATGAAATAGTATTCATCCTTGATTAAGATTAACATTAGAATAACATAGACAATCCAGATTAATAGTATAACCACACCTCTATGATAAAAACACACAGGGAACAATACACCTTTAACATTTTTATTTCATAAAACAGTTTAACAGTTAAAGTTAATTCGAGTGCCGTTGAGCTTCTTCCTTTCTCTCTCCTCCCCCTCTCCTCCTGTCCTCTCCTCCCCTTCTCTCCTCCTATACTCCCCTACTCTCCTCCTGTACTCCCCTTCTCTCCTCCTATACTCCCCTTCTCTCCTCCTGTACTCCCCTTCTCTCCTCCTGTCCACTCCTTCTCTCCTTCTGTCCTCTCCTCTCCTTCTCTCCTCCGGTCCTTTACTCTCCTTCTCTCATCCTGTCCTCTCCTCCTGTTCTCTCCTTCTCTCCCTCTCTCTCTCCCTCCCCCTCCCTATCTTCCCCATTCTCTCCATTAAACTTACTATATTGTACCACCTGACTCCTCCCTCCTGCCATCCTCTGTCCTCTCCTCTATCACCTCTAATTAAAATATGTTGGTTATTTTCATGGACAGATTTGTATGTGCTGGCTCTCCATTGCTGCAATGGAAGGGAGATGGTGGGTGGGGGAGTCATAGCAGAATTCGTCTTTTGGTCCTCTGTTTATATATGTCAATGACCTCATTATGATCAATTGGGATATCCCTCTCAATCGAAAGCAGCATAAGATCAGAAAGCCTTTTTTCCCCACATCGGTTTCTGAGCTGGGTTTTGATCAGCTTCAGTTTAGAGAATGATCGCTCTACTGAAGCAGTGGTCTTGTAGCATATGTTTTGAGGAGCATGGTTATATTTGGGAAAACATATTCCACATCATTGTCTTTAAGGCACTTAAGTGCAGCTTTGACATTGTTGGAGGGGAGAGCATATGAAGAGTGGAATACCTTGAGTTCGGTGACAACATTCTCTTCCTCTACATCATAAAACTGGCACACATCTCTGACAGCCTGTGTCGTTTGTCATGCCCTTCCAGTGACTTGAGATGGTAAGGCAGTGAAGACCTGATAGGATTGACCCAGTAGGCGTGTCATCCTTCCCTTTGAATCTTCGGTGTAGCTCATGCCTGGGAGAGTATGTCAAGAAAGGTAAAGAACACCTTTCCCCGGTAGTGCTCCTCCAAGTCTTGGACTTGGTAGTCCTCCGTAGCAGATTGAGAGCTATACCTGTACCTTTGAGGTACCTTCCTGCGTCTTGTTTGTCCAGGTATTTCTTCTGGCACCTCAATGCCTGCTGCCTCTGCTTGCCCTTTTGCTTTTGAGAAAAGGACCTTGAACTCCTCATCCTTCCTCATTGCTTTCACTCTTTGTACTCCCTCCACAATGGTGTATGATGCTGACAAGTAAAGGTATTTTCTCTGAAGTGAAGCAGATGCGATGGCAGTCTCATTGAAGACAGGTGTGGCAATCTCCATGCATAGCATACATTCAAAATCTATGCTACGCAAGAGCATCCGGGCATCACCTGCTGCAGAGTCTGGTGGATCACTATCAGCCATGTTCTGAAGCAGCTTCACCACAGCAGAAAGGACCTTCTTCAGGGATCTCAGAGCATCTTCTCTACACGCCCACCGTGTGTCAGACAGCCTTTTCAGTTCACAGAGTCTTTGGCCAGGGTACATGGTCTATTGCATTTTCACAAACGCAGCGTGGCGTTTTGGAGATCTGGATATGAAAGTGTACAGATTTTCAACTAAATTGAAAAACCGAACAAAATGCTGGCTTGATTTGGCACTCTCCACCAAGACCAGGTTGAGACAGTGGGCATGGCAGTGCACGTATAAAGCATTCTCATTGTGGCTCTGAATTCGCGACTGCAGACCGTTGTAGCTTCCGCTCATATTTGCGGCTCCATCGTAGCCTTGGCCCCTAATGTCTTCCACTTTTAATCCATTCTCCTCAAGGAATGTCATCACAACATTCTCCAATTATTTTGCTGTTGTTCCACTCACATCACAAACTTGTAAACATTTCTCCTTGATTTCCATCTGATGGACAAAGCTAACAACAAAGGACACTTGTTCGACATGAGAAACATCAGTTGTCTCATCCAAGAGAATGGAGAGTATTTTGGAATCTTCCATTTCTTTGAGAATTACTCTTCTGACATAGGTGGCAATTGGGCACTGATTATGTCATTCTGTGTCTTGTAGGACAACAGTGATGTCTGTGGTTTTTTCTGTTGAGACTGGATGTGATTGATTTTATCAAGGTGCATTTTGATGGTGGAGTCATATTTTGCAAGTAGCTGTACAAGTTCAAGGAAATTCCCTTTGTTCAAAGATGTACCACTTTCATCATGACCCCTGAACGCCCCATCTTGCCGTGCAAGATACAATGTGATGTCTACCAGTCTTGTCATTAGCTCCCTGTTTCTTTGTCGTTCTCTTTTGGCTTGGCCTTCTACGTCTGCCCTACTGAAAGCCTCTTCCAGTGGTCTCTGTTTGAAGTTGCTCCATCTTACTATGCCGTGGGGCACATGGTCAAGTTTAGACCATTGGAAGGGCACCAATGGGCACGTCCTCTCATTTTCAACACTCAAAAAGGGCATTTTAGCGCGATGTTTTCAACTGTGGGGGCACATGGTCACGTTTAACCATTAGAGGGGCACCAATAGGGCACGTCCTCTAATTTCTTTCACTCAAAAGGGCACTTTTGCGTGATATTATTTAACCGTGGGGCACATGGTCAAGTTTAGACCATTGGAAGAGCACCAATAGGGCACACCTTCTATTTTTCACCACTCAAAAGGGCACTTTAGCGCGCGTTTTTCAACCGTGGGGGCACCAATAGGGCACGTCCTCTCATTTATTTCACTCAAAAGGGCACTTTTACGTGATATTATTTAACCGTGGGGCACATGGTCAAGTTTAGACCATTGGAAGAGCACCAATAGGGCACACCTTCTAATTTTTCGCCACTCAAAAGGGCACTTTAGCACGCATTTTTCAACTGTGGGGGCACCAATAGGGCACATCCTCTAATTTCTTTTACTCAAAAGGGCACTTTAGCGCACGTTTTTAAACCGTGGGGGCACCAATAGGGCACATCCTCTAATTTATTTCACTCAAAAGGGCACTTAAGCATGCGTTTTTCAACCGTGGGGGCACCAATAGGGCACATCCTCTAATGTCTTTCACTCAAAATGGCACTTTAGCGCGTGTTTTTCAACCGTGGGGGCACCAATAGGGCACATCCTCTAATTTCTTTCACTCAAAAGGGCACTTAAGCGCGCGTTTTTCGACCGTGGTGGCACCAGGGGGAGCGGTCGCCAGTGTTCCCTAGTGAGGACAGAGATGAGAGGTTGTAGAGATCCTTCGGCTTGATGACCAGCTGTCTGTGAAGCCTCTTCACCTCAACTTCCATCCTCCTGTTGTTGAGAGACACCTCCTGAAAACTCTGAAGCACCCTCTCCCACCTTGACCGTCAGGAGGGGGGGCTATGTGAGACTGTTGTTCATTGACTACAGCTCAGCGTTCAACACCATAGTCCCCACCAGACTGGTGGACAAGCTGATCGAGCTGGGTCTGAGCTCCGCCCTGAGCGCCTGGGTACTGGACTTTCTGAGTGAAAGACCCCAGGCGGTCAGGGTGGGGGGTCAGACCTCCAACACCATCACCCTGAGCATCGGGTCCCCCCAGGGCTGTGTTCTAAGCCCCCTGCTGTACTCACTCTACACACACGATTGTGTGGCCAAGTTCAGCTCCAACTCCATAGTGAAGTTCGCAGACGACACGGTGGTGGTGGGGCTGATCTCGGACAACGACGAGAAGGCCTACCGGGAGGAGGTTGAGGTACTGGAACGCTGGTGCCAGGACAACAGCCTGCTCCTGAACATTGGTAAAACCAAGGAGCTGATTGTGGATTATAGGAGAGGACAGCAGGAGACACACACACCACTGATGATTAACGGGGCTACCGTGGACAGGGTGAGCAGCTTTAAGTACCTGGGGGTCCACATCTCAGAGGATCTGACATGGTCAACACACATAGACACAGTAGTAAAGAAGGCGAAACAGCGCCTCTACCACCTGAGACAGTTAAGGAAGTTCAGAGTATCGGGGAAGATACTCCAGTCCTTCTACTCAGGAGCTGTAGAGAGCATCTTGACCGGAAACATCACTGCCTGGTATGGAAACAGCACGGCACAGGACAAGAAGGCCCTACAGAGAGTGGTGCGCTCAGCCGAGCGTACCACGGGTATTGCGCTACCTCCCCTGCAGGTTCTATACAACAAGAGGTGCAAATCCAGAGCCTGCAGGATAATGAAAGACCCCCACCACCCCAATAACAGCCTGTTCCAACTGCTGAGGTCAGGCAGACGCCTGCGAACCCCAGCTACTAGGACAGAGAGGCTTAGGCTCAGCTTCTTCCCCCAGGCCATCAGAGCCTTGAACAATGAACATTGAGTGCCACAGAACACTGAACTATCCACACACAAGCACACATGAGCACACACACGACACGCACGCTGTGCACGCTCACACACTAGCAGCCACTTTAACACTTTAACATGAGCGGGCACACACTCATGCCGCACACACGCACACTTATGGCCAAAAGGAAAGGCCACTTTAAATTAGTATAACAACAGGAACAGTGTATTGCACTACTAAAGCTACCTAGCATGTCCTATATGCTCTGTAAATAACTATGTACAGATACCGAGATGTCACACCATGTTACCTGTTACCTGTTACCTGTTTATTGCACAATGTTTTTTTTTTTTTTTATTGGATTCTATATATGTTGTACCACTGTAATGCACATCGCTGCGGGCAAGACCACCCGCATTTCATTGTATACTTGTATGCCGTAACAAATAAAACTCTTGACTTGACTTGCTTCTTCCTGTGGACTCTCGTCCTGCCGACGGTAGTGTAGTCTGGACCACCTTCCTCTCCACACACCTGACCGCTGCCACCAGCTGGTCTCTGATGCCCTGTCGACGTCTTCTTCATCGCCATGGATGCCAAGGAGATCCATCACATAAGACAGGCGACCGGTGAAACAAGTACCACAGAGGCGACCGGTGAAACAAGTACCACAGAGGCAACCGGTGAAACAAGTACGAGCAGGCTGGAACTGATGGAGAGCGAAGCAGACTCGGAGACCGGAAGAGTAATGTCGGAGACCATGAGGTTTTAGATTGATCCGGTCAGAAGCTGCAGGAGATTGTGAACGAACTCGGTGAAGTTACCTCACTTATTCCTTGATTGATTTGAGGGTTGACATTGTGATAATTCTTTGGGTCATAATAATGCATAATACATAATGTACACCTCATTAATATACTTAAAGGAGCACGTTGACGATTTTCAACCTTAATCCTATGGTTCTGTGAGACAGGACATGTGATAATCGGGACATGTAACTCACCAACGTTTTCTGTGTCTCAAGAACTCTGCTGTATCAGCACTAGGGTTGGGTACCGAACTCGGTACTTTTAAGGTTACCGACCGAATTACGTCAGTAGTACCGAGTACCGATTCACATTAGATCAATCAGTGCCACATTTTGGTACCTTATGACCCGCCCAGTTAGAAAATAATCAGAATTCCAATGACTCACAATTGTTATTTCATAATAGACACAGACCAGCCTGTATATACAGTAAAACGTACAGTAATAAGTGTAAAATTGTAAAAAGTCGATTTAAAAAAGTAAAAGTCCAGGAAGATTATTTCAGAGTTGTACTGTCACTCTGTGCTCAGTGATGCAGTGAGGCACAGTGATGCATAATATAGTCTGATGGCTGTCGGAATGAAGGACTTCCTGTGCTATTCAGTGTTGCATTTTGGAAGTCTTCTATCAGCCAAGTCCGTGTGTAGTGGATGAGAGGGGTTGTCCATGATGGTGTGGAGCTTCAAGTTTCAAGTTTCAAGTTTGTTTATTAGTTGTCACAATAAAATACATGTACTTTACGGTGAAATGCTTGGTTCTGTATGAGCCCCTGCGAGTGTGCTTCATACAGTAAAAAAGTAAGTAAAAGAGGAATATACAATATGTAATATACAATACAATATACAATCTTAAGCATTTTCACCAGCCAAAAAGCTCACACACACACACACACACACACACACACACACACACACACACACACACACACACACACACACACACACACACACACACACACACACACACACACACACACACACACACACACACACACACACACACACACACACACACACACACACACACACACACACACACACACACACACACACACACACACACACACACACACACACACACACACACACACGAGAGTCCAGTCCCAGCAGATATGTTGTCCTCTGTCTCTGTGTCTCTCCGCAGGGAGAGAGAGTCGAGTACATCAGTGTAGCAGCTGTATGATTTTCATGATTATGAAATTGTCACGTCAAGCTGGTGTTGCCTACTACTCAGTAGTGGGAAGGATGTAGCCTGTATATCTGCAGTCAGAACAAAACCTTGTAATAACTCTATAACTAATAACTGTTTTCAGGAATGAAGAAATGTACCCTTATTTTCACCCAGTAGTTATTTTTAATTGTACATGAGGTTCTGAGTGGTTGTTAATGGATCCTAGGATCATGAAACTTACTGAGCACATAAACCTTAAATTCATAAAAAAAAATTAAAAAAAAACATGAATGAAGAAAAATAGTTAAAAGGTTTTGTTCTGAAAACAGTGACATGGTAACCAGGTCACATAGGAGGATGCCATATTTCTTAAAACACCTCAGTTAGTTGTATAGAAAACACAATATTATACAGAACTTTGTACTTGATACAAATGTACAGCACATTCAGCAACGTCAGTGAATTAATTAATTGTTCCCACATAAATATCAAGAATTCATGTAAGGTGTTATAGTGTAATAATAGCTTCATCCAGAGAGGGGCGCCAGAGCCCACAGATCTTTACTTCAGGGATTTTCAGGGGACCATGTGACGTGAATGAATGAATGAATGAATGAATGAATGAATGAATGAATGAATGAATGAATGAATGAATGAATGAAAACTTTATTTAACAGATTGCAGAATGAGTACAATACAGTACGGCTCAATACACACAATTGTTAAGGGGATGCAGACCAGAGAAAGACGTTTGTCTTGTTTACATCAGGGTCCCCCATTTTCAATTCATAGTGTCATTTATGACATACGCAACATATATGACATCATGACATTTATGGCATAGGCCATAATACATGACATACAGGTATATAGTACTGTTACATTTGTGACATATACGATATGCAAATATACAGTACTGCTACCCATAGATCCTGACAGAGAAGCTTCTATCCCCAGGCCATCAGGTTGCTCAACGAACAATAACACTATACAACAACCATCAAATGCACTCACAGCACACACATCCACACGCACACACTCACTTTAAACAAACAACTCACTGCAGCACCCACTTACACACTTTAGAACACCTAAACACACTTTATATTTATTGGCAAAGAATTTGCACTACAACCCATACCTCAGTACACCTTACTGTAAATTGTACCTAAATTGTACCTCATCCCATTTCTGCTTTGCACTATATAGTATATTGTATATTAGTATATTGTATAGTATATTGTATGGTAACTCAGTTACTTCTACTTTGCATTGAACATTGTACATATGTACATATTGAACACTTGTGTCTACGTACATGACTTCTATTTTATACTGCTATACTTATTTTATTTTATACTTATCTTTTTTGTCTAGCACAGTCTCTGGAGCGTAACAGTAAGAAGCATTTGGTATAAAAGTATTCTGTACTTCTGTATGACAACTAATAAAGAAACTTGAAACTTGAGTATACATATGATGGGGACGTGCAGCATGTCTTTTTGCATCTACAAGAATATCTCCTCATCTTTGAGTTTCTGACGTTTGAAACTCCACTCTTCTGTGGTCAGTGGCTGTTGGTCTTCTTTATACAGTTATGTGAGGGCTATGCACGCAAGTATGCAGTGGTGGAAAGTACGTATTTTTAATCAAGTACTGTACTTAAGTAAAATGTTCAAGCTACTTGTACTTTAATTTTAGGGAACTTTATACTTTTAGTCCACTACATTACAAAGGAAATATTGTACTTTTTACTCCACTACATTCACCTGAACTCATCAGTTACTAGTTACTTTGAAGAAAAAAGTTGCGCCTAGAAAACATGACAAAAATGTATGAAGATTATATACTTTCATATTTGAAGCCTGTCGACGTCAAGAGGACGTAATCAGAGCAGCATAACTGGACCACATACCACATTAACATCACCTCTAACCAGAGCAGCATAACTGGACCACATACCACTTTAACATAACCTCTAACCAGAGCAGCATAACTGGACCACATACCACTTTAACATAACCTCTAACCAGAGCAGCATAACTGGACCACATACCACTTTAACATAACCTCTAACCAGAGCAGCATAACTGGACCACATACCACTTTAAAATTACCTTTAGAAGTCAATGGATTGAGAATTGAATGCTCCCAAGCACTGGAATACATAACCATCATGTAGAATGCATACGTTTACTTTAGATACTTAAGTACATTCAATTGGAAATACTTCTCTACTAATACTTAAGTAGAATTTTAATGGAGGACTTTTACCTTTACCAGAGTACTCATTTATCTGGGTATTTCTACCTCTACTTAAGTAAAGGAACTGTGTAATTCTTCTTCTGACTGTGGTTTGAAAGAAAATGTGTTTCCCCGTCATCCATCTCTTCTGTGGTCAACCCGCCAGTATGTCATTCTCTTTCATCTGTGGCTGCTGTCACCACTTCCTCCTTCACCTCCTTTCTCTCATTCTATTAAACCTCCATCTTCCACCATCCTCCTCTTCCTCTATGCTATTCCTCCTCTCTATCCTCCCCCTCCTCCTTCTTCTCCTCCTATCATACCAGTTAGGGCAAAATATCCTAACATGCCAGTGTATACTGTTTACTTTACTTTACTCATAGTAGGCTATATATTCAGATCCTTATTATTTATTGCCCATATTTATTGTTAATTATATTTTTTACGCTGCTTATTATTATCATTATTTTAGTTTTTCCCCTCATATTCTTTTAATATTCAGATACAATTGTATTGCCTATATTTATGTCTTTCTACTATTACCCTGCCCATACATGTACCTCCCCTCCCCCATGCTGCTATGACGCCCGATTTTCCCCCAGGGGATCAATAAAGGAATATCTTATCTTATCTTATCTTATCTTATCTTATCTTATCTTATCTTATCTCCACATCCTGCTCTTCTTCCTCCAACTGTTTGTTTGTTTTATTAGGATTCCCATTAGCTTTTGTTTTATTAGGATCCCCATTAGCTTTTGTTTTATTAGGATCCCCATTAGCTTTTGTTTTATTAGGATCCCCATTAGCTTTTGCGTAGCAGCAGCTATTCTTCCATGGGGTCCAATCATTTACATGGTGACACTGACGACACAAAACATATTCATCACAATATATTGACAAAACACATAAAAAAAAACAATAAATAACACGCTTAAACAAAACAAACACACTGCAATTAGACAAAGCAAATAGACAGGCTCCGACGGAATTCATCATGATCTAATTAATAGATCAATATAATTGAACATAGATAGCATGTAACCTTACTCCCCAATGATGATGTCACAGCAAACACTCAAACACCTGTGGAAAACCTCAACAGAAAATTCAAATGCGAAGGAAAATATATATATATATATATATATATATATATATATATATATATATATATATATATATATATATATATATATATATATATATTCGGTACAGCCCTATTAATGACCAAAATGCATAAACAAATTAAAATCTTTAAGCTTTTTCTTAAAACCATACATATTATTATGTTGCGTGATATGATATGGGAGTAAATTCCATTTGACCATTGTTCTGTATATCACTGTAAATTTATTATTATTATTATTATTATTATTATTATTATTATTATTATTATTATTATTATTATTATTATTATTATTATTATTATTATTATTATTATTATTATTTTATGTTCTTACTTCCAGAGGTTGGGAATTAGTTGTTTTGTTTTCGTTTGAGTTAACTGCTTTCCAGAATTTTGCCGCGTTTGAATAAGAACTAGTAATTAAGTCTAGATAATAGTTTGTTTTGGCATTTCTCACAGCTGAGGTGCATTTGTTTCTGAGTTGTCTGAATGATGACCAACATACAGGATCACTGGTGCGTCTGGCTCCAGGCCATGGCGCTGTTCCTTTCACTAAACAACGTTGACAACTCGTTTGAGAACAACCGTCTACACACCAATAACTTCCACTATCGGTGGAAGGTGGTAGTCCTGCCACCTTCAGAAGTTTTTTGATGACTCTGCGATAGTGGGATGTATAAAGGATGGTGATGAGGAGGTACCGGGCACTAGTAGTGGACTTCGTCACATGGTTGTGAAAAGAACCACCTCCAGCTAAAATGTGACAAAGACCAGGGAACTGACTGTGGATCTGGGGAGGAGGAGGAGTACATCTGTGACCCTCGTTTCCATCAGGGGGGTCGATGTGGACATGGATTACAAATACCTCGGAGTCCACATCGACAACAAACTGAACGGGTCAAAACACGCAGAGGCACTCTACAAGAAGGGCCAGAGCCGACTCTACTTCCTCAGAAGGCTGAGATCCTTCAACGTCTGTACAAGGATAAGATAAGATAATCCTTTATTGATCCCCTTGGGGAAATTCGAGTGTCAAATAAGCATGGGGGGGGATACAGGGTGGGGGATGCATAGCTTCACAGTCCTATACAGTCCAGTATCTATATACACTAGATACACTTAAGGTATAGATACTGTAACTGAGGGGTACAATTCCCTGACTGTATTGAGAGTCTGGTATATTAAACCACTACTTAGTTATGTACTTTAATTACTGGCCATACAGTACATGAATATATATGGTGAACACCCACACAAGAATATGGCAATGACACATAAAGTACTATTTAGAGGGTATTTATTATTATCAGAGCAAGCAACGTTAGGTTACAGATTGAGAATTATACTCGCGCTTGTATGGCGAAGAACACACGTAAAGTAAGTCAAGAGCGTAAGTCAATGAGAATACTAAGATGGGTCTAAACTGACGCCACCTGTGGTATAGCAATTACATAGGGCACACTAGTACCAGCTGGAGACACTGGGGGGTTCCCTCCGGGTGTAAGGCCGGCAGGGGTAGAGGAATGTTCGGGTACAAAGTCTGGGTCAACGAGGAATAAAGAGGCTCCAGCTACGGGAGTCGGTACATGTACTCCCTTGATCGGCAGACAAAGCAGCAGTTGTAATCCAAGTATGCTCGACAGCATGGAAGACAGCTAGCCAGCCTCTTCCTAGAGGCGGGCTCGAGTGATGATCCTCACGGGGGGTAAATCCCAAACGATAGTGGAATCCACGGTACAGTACTCTCCTCCAGCGGTAACGGTCCCAAAAGCAATATAATCCAACCAGAAATGGTTCTGCAATCGCCGGTGTAGATTCTCCTGTGCACTATACTTCACATTAAACTAGGTTGAACTTGACGTTACTTCACTAAACTCTGACACTTTTACTATCCTATTCGCACATGTTCTAAGTGCTCTATTTAGACGCAAGGTTGCTCACTTCACTTGCACGTTGACTCGTGGTGAAGGCTGTACTAGTAATGAACGAACTGCTGCTGTTTACACCTGCGCCGTATTTATACGTAAGTGACAATCTAGTGCCAACCTGGTCACTCTTTGGTTCTGAATCACTACACTGCCAAAGGCATGTTGTAACATGCCCCAAACTCGCCCACTGCACCTGTCTGAGTACGAGATTGCCTGGAGCCTGGGGGGGGTGTCCAATAGGAGAGCGCATATTACTCTGGTTTGTACGCAGGTAAAGGGATATTCCGTGTATATACACAAATAATATACAGGGGATATCAAACGATATACAAATATTATACAAGGGATATCAAGCAATAAATATATATATTCGGTTTAATCTGACCCTTTGTAACAGATACAAATACAATATAGTAATATAAAAAGTACAAACACAAGATAGTCCAGTGGTGATGTTGAGGATGTACGAGTCGGTGGTGGCAGGCGCCTTCTTGTACCCTGTGACCTGCTGCGGCAGCAGACTGAGAGCGGGGGACACAAACAGGCTGGATAAGCTGGTCAGGAAGGCCAGTAACGTGGTAGGGGTGGAGCTGGACTCTCTAGTGGTGGCGGAGAGGAGGAGCCTTGCTAAGCTCCACGCCATCATGGACAAGCCCTCCCACCCACTACACACAGACTTGGCTGATAGAAGGAGCATGTTCAGTGTTAGATTAAAACTTCCAAGATGCAACACTGAACGGCACAGGAAGTCCTTCATTCCGACAGCCATCAGACTATATAACGCATCACTGTGCCTCACTGCATCACTGAGCACAGGGTGACAGTACAGTCTGGCATAATCTTCCTGGACACTTTACACTTTACAAATGTTTACACTTATTACTGCACATTTTACTGTATATTTCTGTGTATTTTTGGCTGTATAGTTTATATTTAAGATTTTAGAATGTATATACGGTACATACCAGAATGTATATCCCGGACCGTATTTTATTCTTTAACTTTATTCTTATTTTTATATATTATTATATTCTTATTCTTATTTTAGTCTTATTGACTACCTAAATGTTTACTGTGAGCGATCTGCAGTGCCAAAGCAGACATGGTCGGTTAGCCTTCGGGAGAGGTGTTAGTTGGACAATGCCTAGGCTAACCGGTCATGTCCGCTTCCATTCATTGTGCTAAGCTAGGCTAACATGCAGCCAGATAGCTTACTACTGAATGCACAGAGAGGAAACAGGTATCTATCTTCTTGTCTCTCTCTGGAGAAGACGGTAAGCTCATTTCCCAAAATATTGGCGTGTTCCTTTAAGTCAAAGTACTTGTGCTGTTGCTGTAAAAAAAGAAAAAGAAGATAAAACATCACGGGTAAAGAAACATTGTTTTCTTATTCTCCTCAGTTTACAGAAACCCGGTGGTGTGAGCATGAGGTAAGCAATCATGCTCACCCTCTCCCCATGTCATCTTATTGGCTGATCAAAATGATCTCTAGCATTCTAGCACGTACTGTCCTCAACACACGCTGTACTTTCCAGCACATTGTGGCTGCAAGAGGTTTTGTGTGTCTGTCTGTCTGTCTGTCTGTCTGTCTGTCTGTCTGTCTGTCTGTCTGTCTGTCTGTCTGTCTGTCTGTCTGTCTGTCTGTCTGTCTGTCTGTCTGTCTGTCTGTCTGTCTGTCTGTCTGTCTGTCTGTCTGTCTGTCTGTCTGTCTGTCTGTCTGTCTGTCTGTCTGTCTGTCTGTGCGCGTGTGTGCATGTTGCTCCCTACGACTGGCTGTCTAGTGCCCACTTGATGCTCTCTGAATGGATGTCAAGTGGCCGTACAACACAACTGATTGCGGTTGACATTCAGCAGTGGGTGGAAGGTGGAGCGTAGATGTTAGTTGCCCTGGGCCTGATCTGGGGTCAGTTTTCTATTTGGTTAGGATTAGAATAGAGAATATCCAGATGTTTTTAAATAATTTCATCACTTTTTTTGGGGGTCATTTAAAATGAGTGTCGCGTAGATCCCCCAATTAATTGTAGCCTATACATGGTTGAATCTAAACAGTCCTGATTTCAAATGAACGAAAATCTTTACATTTCAAGAAAATGAACAGGCGTTTTACTCATATTGCTTCTGCACACAGCTGTGGATCTGTGACACGCAACCTGCCGCCTCAAGCCAGGATCTACAAGCGAACCTACGGAATGTGCACAGTCATCTGTAATGTTTGCACATGTGTGTGTGTGTGTGTGTGCTCGCGTGTGCATGTCCATTTGTATACGTCGATTTCACACATACATGGGGCACATATACACAGAGACACGCACGTAGGCTACAGTAATACATCTGCCCCTGTAAACTGTGTGTCTGTGCAGATTGCAATGCTGCTTAAGAGGGTTTGAACTGGATTGGAGGTGCTGATATATGGCTCACAGACACAGGGCTGAACCCTGCCACATGATAAAGCCTGACAAATCTCACACACACACACACACACACACACACACACACACACACACACACACACACACACACACACACACACACACACACACACACACACACACACACACACACACACACACACACACACACACACACACACACACACACACACACACACACACACACAGTGAAGGTACATAAAAAAGAATTGCACACACACGCACCCACATTTCATGAACTCTGTGACTGTTCCCCTCCTTCTCTCATCAACACTCACGTATCAGGCTTCTGGACTCAAACTGGTGAATCTGTGCATGTGTGCGTGTGTGTGTGTGCACGTCTGCGTGTGTGTGCGCGCGCGCGTGTGTGTGCTTGTGTGTGCACGTCCATTTGTATACGTCCATTTCGCACATATAGACAGAGACATATATTGAAATTCTTTATTCAGAATAACCCCTTGAGATGTAGCATGACATGCAGACATCTTTCAGAGAACTGTCTTTTATATACCACCTTGGAACAAGGATGACACATTCTCTCTCTCTCTCTGCATACAGGCCCACGCACACACATTTCTGATGATTCTGCACATTCCGCAAGAAATGGTAAAAGCTATCTGGAGACCTATAATCTTGCCTTCTGTCTGTTTGATTTGTAGGCCCCTGGCCAGCCATATTTTCCAGTCACACACTTGGCAGAACTCCTGTCATTGTGAAAGACGGAGCGCCAAACAGCTGTTTAATGTTTAAAATGCCGCGTTGCGGATGATGACAACAGTCAAAAGTACAAAGTACAAAGTGTATGTGACATTGCATCAGAGATAACATGATTTGGAAATGTAGCCATTTAAATACAAAAGGAAAAGGACATCAAATATCAGGAAAGATACAGGTGGATCAGTTCAAGTGCCGCAATGTTCGGTGGAAACAGAGAGTGGACACGCAAGCTGCAGGGAGAAAAGTTCAACCAAACCAGTGCAGCCTTGAAACCAATGGCTAACACTAGCAGCAAGTTAGCTCATTAGCTTGCAGCTAAAGGCCCTCCCATAGTCGAGCAGACTGTACACAGAGCAGACTCCGCGGAGGTCCACTGGACTCTTTGAGCCTTCATAGTCGAGCGGACCTCCGCGGACCAATTTCCTACATGTCACGCGCCAGTTTACACAATTGTCCCCACGCTGTTCAACTTCTGTCATGTCGTCGTCATCCGATGTCAAAATAAAGAGTATGTTATCTCCGTTTCCAATATTTCGATAATAAAACGGGCAGTTTTACGCACTTGAATAACAGGTATATAGGCAGCGAGATGCAATGTACCGTATAGGCTTGAGGTGGACAGCGCGTGGTGCTGAAATGACAAACATGCATTGCATGAAATAAAAGCACCAGTTTTATTTAAAAATATTGGAAACGGAGATAACATTCTATGTTATCTCCGTTTCCAATATTTCGAAATAAAACTGGCAATTGTACACACTTCATTTAGAAAAGCCATTCAAACATCTCTCTTGGCACGGAGCGAGTGGTCAGAGTAAAATGCAGATCGGCGTCACATTAAATGCAGTTCGATGTCAACCAAAACGCCGAGCAGCGTTTTGTGTGACACCAAGTCAGCGGCGCGGACATCCGCGCGTCAGAAAATAGGAGCTTCGCACTTGGACACTGCTGTGGGTCTGCTGTCCGCTGAGATCAAAGCTCAAAGAGTCCGCGCGGACCTCCACGGAGTCTGCTCTGTGTACAGTCTGCTCGACTATGGGAGGGCCTTAATGGTATCCATTGATTTCAACGTGGAATGCTAAAATTCAAAACACAAATTGCTCTTCGTAATATCGCAAAAATTCGCCCCATTTTAACTCTGGCTGAGGCTGAAACCCTGATTCATGCTTTTGTCTCATCACGTCTGGACTACTGTAATGCACTTTTTTCAGGCCTACCTAATTCAAGCATCAAAAATCTTCAACTCGTGCAAAATGTGGCTGCATGGATACTAACTAGAACTAGAAAATTTGATCACATCACACCAGTTTTGTCCGCCCTACACTGACTTCCTATTCAAGCCCGATCTGACTTTAAAGTGCTACTCCTCACCTACAAAATTTTAAATGGGCTTGCACCACTCTATCTATCCGATCTCATCTCCCGATACTCGCCCGCTCGTATTCTGCGCTCACAAAATACGGGGCTTCTATCGATTCCTAGGGTTAAAAAGAAATCCGCCGGCCACAGAGCCTTTGTCTACCACGCTTCCTACCTGTGGAACAAATTACCTGCCGTTGTCAGGGGCGCCTGCTCTGTCGAAGCTTTTAAATCCCTGCTTAAGACCCATCTTTTCTCTCTCTCCTTCAACCTACCCTGATCTCACCTGGTCGGGGACTGACCTTTAGATTAATCTGTCTAGTTTAGTTAGGATGTCTATTTTCTCCCATCTCTGCTTTTCCGCAGCACTACAAACATGGGAACTCTCTAACCCCTGTCCCCCCCCCCCCATCTCTCTGAGTGCCTGCTGTCTCGTAGTGCTGACCAAGGTGATGGATGTCTCGGGGTCTTGGCCAAGATTGCAGAGACTGCTCTACATGCACCACCGAGGCCACGGATCAGCTCCTTACCGTCTTCTGTCCGTGGTCTGTCAACATGGTCTGTGGTCTGTCAACGTGGTTTCATTGCTGGGTTAAGTACTTCTATTCTATTCACATAATATGCTTACTTCATATATCTACTCTATTCACATATATGCTTACCACTTGTATCTATTGCTATGTCCGCCCACTACAATCACGCAAGCTGTCTAACGCCTGTCCCGTCTCCCTGTCTCCCTGTGAGTTGCTGTCCCGGAGTGCTGACCGGAGTGTCGGACGTCCCGTGATGAAGGCCGGGAGGATGCGACCCTCTCTGCGTGCCCTCCTGTCTCCCTGTCTCCGGCGGTCTCGTAGTGGTGACCGGAGTGCTGGACGTCCTGCGATGATGTCGGGGAGGTTGCGACCCTCTCTGCGCCGCCCCCTATCTCCCTGTCTCCGGCTGTCTCGGAGCGATGACCGGAGTGTTGAACGTCCCGTGATTAAGACGGGGAGGACGCGACCCTCTTTGCGCCGCCCCTGTGCCTCAAATAGATTCGCTATCAGCTCTATCTTTAATCTTTCAAAATGTTCAGTTGCTATCGCTATCAGCTCTATCTTTAATTTTTCAAAATGTTCAGTTGCTATTGCATGCACTCGTCTGTGTTTCTACACACATGAGTGCATGCTTACCAACTGTTAGTCTGCAACACTACTATCACCGACATCTAAGAAGGGAGATCCCCCCTTGAATGGCCCTTCTAAGGTTTCTCTCCTCCATTTTTCCCTATTGTTAGGTTTTAGTGAGTTTTTCCTTACCTTCGCGTGGGGTAGGTATGTCTGGGAGTGCTTGCATTCATTCATTTATTTGCATTTATTAAAAATTTGTTGGACCTTATGGTGTTCTTGTTTTATTCTTGACTTATTGTTATGTTTCTTCTTGACTTGTTTAAAGAAGACGTGTCCGGCCCATGGGGACATTAACGTGTGTTGTCGGGCCTTACAAATACATTTGATTTGATTTTATTTGACTCAGAGAATAGGTCAGATAATCCCCCTCATATTCAGTGTACAGTAGACTAGGGTGACACATTGTGATTTCCAAAAAATACTCTGCCCCCAGCCTCAAGATACTTAAAATTATACTCAAAGTTTACTCAAAGATGCCTCGTAATTTTTATATATTTAAAGTATGCCTCCTCTGTATGGATGTTGTTTTTATATAACAAGATAGTATCTCTCTATAACCAAAGTTACTCAACATGCTTTATTATGCCTAAAGTAATCTTTGATAAATCTCAATGGTACAAAAATAACTTTAAAATCAACCTGTAACAAAATAATAGTTTTCTTTTCAAGTCTTACTGGACAAAATAAAAAAAATAAAGGAAATAATGTTCTAAATAATACCTCTTCTGTATTAGAAAATCCAGCCTTAAAAATGTATATCTTTGTATCTTTTCAATGTAATAATGTAAATAATAAAACGGTAACCTCACAAAGATACTAATTTAACCCTTTCACTACCACACTACAGAAGGTTAACCGTCTGTAGTGTGGTAGTGAAAGGGTTAGCCTTCTGTAGTGTGGTAGTGAAAGGGTTAACCCTTTGTCATGTGGCAGTGAAAGAGTTAACCTTCTGTATTGTCGCAGCGAAAGGGTTAACCCTTTGGTAGAGTGGTAGTGAAAGGGTTAAAAGTGCACTATGCAGTTCAGGATTTGTTTACATTTGCATAACTTGCAATGGGTGTCCCCTGACTCACTATAGATTATGTGTGCGAGGAGCGAGGACCTTGTGAATATCCTAGATCAGTGGTTCTCAACCTGTGGTACGCGTACCACTGGTGGTACTTGGGTCCCCTGCTGGTGGTACTTAAATGTTTAAGTACTGCAAAAAGAATTGTTATATTATATATATATAATATAACTTTCTTTTTTGCAGTCAGGCCACTGAACTTAGAAGCAGGCCAGGCCAGTGTTTGCTGTGTGATAATGATGGTTATTATTCTGTTATTAATGTTCTCACTGTGTGTGTGTCACTCACTGTGTGTGAGAGAGTGTGTATGTGAGTGAGAGAGAGAGAGAGAGAGAGAGAGAGAGAGAGAGAGAGAGAGAGAGAGAGAGAGAGAGAGAGAGAGAGAGAGAGAGAGATGAGAGATGTTATTTTGTTCATAATGTTCTCATTTGCTGTGTGATAATGATGGTTATTATTCTGTTATTAATGTTCTCACTGTGTGTGTCACTAATTACTTATGCCTCCTTTCCATTGCATAGTACCTACTCAACTCTACCCTACTCTACTCTACTCTACTCTACTCTACTCACTTTAGGTACCTGGTACTTCGCTCCTTTTCCACTGCAGGTAGTACTCAGTTTGTCTCCGTGTGGGGAGGCGGGGCCGCTGGCATATAGCCATGAGAGCTCCAGCATATAGCTATGTCCGTGAGGGCTTGGAGCAAGCCAGAGTAAAACACAATTTTCAATCAATCAATCAATAACAACATTAACCAGACTCTATTCTGCTAACGTTAACGCTACCTCTCGTGTCTATTCTGCTAACATTAACATTACCTCTCATTGTGTCTATTCTACTAGCTTTAACGTTAGCACATTAGCACCTAAGCTAACAACAAGCTTTAATGTTACCTCTCGCGTCTATCTGCTAACGTTAGCATTAGGTAATAACCGGTTTAAAATGGATGGTGATTACCTCACATTGTGTCTATTCTACTAGCATTAACGTTACTAGTACAAACAATCAATAGCGAGTTATATTGATCACGCTATGTTCGCTAGCCATGCTAAAACGCAAGCACATTAGCACCTTAAGCTAACAACAAGCTTAACAAATCAGCGACCTTTTTGTGGTAAATTGTGTTGATGTTGGTTTTGTTTCATCAATAAATGAGGCAGAATACACAGTGAATCTATCCTTTTTTGTTTATTGCACATGTTCCTGCTGCAAACAAATAATGAATCCTAAGCGAGGCATTATAGATGGCGGCTTTCTGTTTTTGTGCAGACGCTCCAACGTGTGACGCGTCTCTCTTCTGACCAATAAGTGGTCTGCAGTGTTTCACATCACTTTTCTGGTACCACTTCTACCCGCTTGGAACCTCGACAGAGCAGGGACTAAAAAAGTACCCAAAAAGTACCTGGTACCAGGTACTTTGGTAATGGAAAAGTAAAAATGAAAAAGAGTCGTGTAGGTACCATGCAGTGGAAAAGGGGCATTAGAGAGAGAGAGAGAGAGAGAGAGAGAGAGAGAGAGAGAGAGAGAGAGAGAGAGAGAGAGAGTGAGAGAGAGAGTGTGTATGTGTGTGTGTGTGTGTGTGTGTTTGAATTAAGTACATTTGCTGAAATACAGTTGTTCTTAATTTTCTCACTTGCTATGTGAGAATGTTAGTTATTATGTTCTCAATGCCCCTTGCATTGTATGATAATTGTGTGGAAGAGTTTGCTAGTTCTAGTGCTACCCCTTTATACATTGTGGCTGTGTCTGACTAAAGTTAACAATACATAATGTTATTAGGAATACATTTGCCTCCTGCGTGAACTGTGCATAGCTGAATAGACTGTATTTTAACGTCAGTCATATGGTGGTACTTGGAAAGCCAGCTACGTTCTCAGGTGGTACTTGGTGTAAAAAGGTTGAAAAACCGCTTGGTTCTGGCCCTCGTCTGCATTGGACTAGCATACATTGGTTGTAAAAGTGAGACCCTTGTCGTCCCAATGAGCCCAATCTCATTCACAGGTCAAGGGACCTCTTTGAAAATGGGCATATCCATTTTCCCGCCTGTTCAAATACTAGTTTCTGGGATATTCAACATTTATATCCAACTCCGTCACTCTACAATATATTGTATAGTATATATATACCCTTATGGGTCCACCAAAAAATATCGCTCACATAAATTAAACTGTATTTTGTATTACTGTTTAACTCATCACCATTACTTACAAAATAGTAACATTTTAGAGAATGGAATTATCAGTGTCTTTAGAATATATTCAGAAATGAACTTCTGATACTATTTTCTTCTCCAAATGGACATGTGACGTGGTGTAATGAACCCCTCCTTTGTACTACTGATGAAACATGAACCCGTCTTGAAACATGGACCCGTCTTGCAACAAATGAGTTTCACCTGAGGTGTAACAGATGGCGTCGGTGACGCAGTGCGCAAATGGACGTGTCTCTGTCTTCAGAAACTAGCAGCGCTGTCAGGAAAAACCTGTTCCTGTAGATGGGGAACTTGGCTTTCATAGATCGACATTATTTCACCAACAAAAAAAGACCTTGATAGATCTGTTGCAAACTTAAAGAATGCATAATGTTGTTATTATTAACATTTTCATCCAGTGGTTTAGACGGTTTGACATAAAATATACTATGACAGCCACAATAGAAAGTCTCCAATCCATACTGCAGCACTTTTCATAATGGAATGCAATACAAAATATAGACATATCACTAAACATGTGGCTCTGGAATGATAGCTATATGCCTTCCAGGTCCACCTTTTCTTTCCTCAGAATTGACCTCAAGCCCCCTCTCTTAAGGCGAGACACTACAGGTGAATAGGGTAAAAAATGTAACTAATAGATATCACAATGAAACTTCCCCAGTTGATTACTTATATTAAGACAAGACTTTTTTGTATTACAAGTTTTCTGAAATTGTATGTTTAAATATGCAAATGAGGCATGATCTACTTAAATATGCACTAATTTGCATATAATTCCAGGACAGAAATCTGAACATTGGATAAAGCCATTTTCAAAATTATAGTTTCATTTTGTTGACATATTAGAGCCAAAGGTTATTGCAGAGGGGATTTTGGATATCTCTTTTTATCACTTCATAAATCAGAAAATACTCCATTCAGTTCATTTTTATGGTAAAATTCCATATTTCGCCATGTTTTTAGGAATAAAATGTGATATAAATCAGGGTATGAATGCGATATCAACAAACCCTTCTGTAAATACCTTCAGAACATACATATGAATAGAACTGGAAGGTTTGGTGTATGTGAGTGCTACTGAAGTGGAGATTTCTGGCTCAGAGTATGAGGAAAAACTCTTAAAACAATTTTTTTGGAAAACGCCTTCAAAGTTCTGTATTGTAAAATGCCATACTTTTTTTTTAAACAGATATTTACAAACACAATACCTAATCAAACCATTAGTAATAGACAACCTAAACACATGCCTGATAACTGAATAATAATAATAATAATGATGTTATTGAACTGAACAGATCTACACACAGGCTACAAACAGTGTAGTACAGTGTAGTACCCCTAATAGGCAAAAAATATTTGAATACATATCACTATGAAACTTTGTTATGTACATATAAACTAAGAAAAAATATATTGCAAGTTTTCTGAATTTTATGTTTATATATGCAAATGAGGCACTTCCCCATTAAATATGTGCACATTTATGGATGCAATAAGGAAAAATGAAGTAAAATAAACAACTAAATGTGTGTTATTGACGTTTTATTGTCACTAGTTTCATAGAAGACAAGCAAAATATAACAAAATCTCAAAATCAACAAAAAAAGTATATTTGCCTATTCACCTGGGGTGTCTCGCCTTAAATATTGTACTGAACAGGCCAATAGCGATTGTGATGTGCTCCACGCCATCATGGACAACCCCTCCCACCCACTACACACAGACTTGGCTGATAGAAGGAGCATGTTCAGTGTTAGACTAAGACTCCCAAGATGCAACACTGAACGGCACAAGAAGTCCTTCATTCCGACAGCCATCAGACTTTATAACGCATCACTGTGCCTCACTGCATCACTGAGCACAGGGTGACAGTACTATCTGACATAATCTTCCTGGACTTTTACTTTTAAATCGACATTTTTTAAACGTTACACTTAGTACTGTACACTTACTGTATATCTCTGTATATTTTTGGCTGTATATTTTATATTTTAGAATGTATATACCGGACCATATTTTATTCTTTATTCTTATTTTTATTCTTATTCGTGACTTTTGTTTCTGACTACCTAAATGTTTACTGTTTACTGTGAGCGATCTGTAGTGCTGAATTTCCCTCAGGATAAATAAAGTATTTCTATTCTATATTCTATTCTATGTGTCATCATTAGAATGTTCGGGCCTCAGAATCCTAATCTTGTACACGTAAAGAGGGACTGTTCCACTTCAGCAGCATTAATGCAACAAGAAATGCTGTTACAAGGTTTACTTTAAATTATGCGCTTTCATAAGGCCAAAATAAGTCACACCAATTCATATTTCTTTCCCCCACAGCTTTATTTGACATTTCTTTTACCTCCTGACCGTAAGTAACACAGTACATAGAAAGTACAGTACAGAGAGTCCATAGATAGTCTCGGTTTAAAAGTGCAATCCTACACAAACATTTCACAATATGTAACGAAAATGTGTCTCGCCGTTACAAAGGTTGAGTTATTAAAAAAAAAACTCTTTGACATTGTTTGAGGAGGAGAAATGTATTGCTTAACGGTCTTGAAAAACCCCTCTGGACAAGTTGAGATGGTCCAGCGAGGGTAATATAAAAATAAAATAAAATATGAATAAAAAAGAAGTCAACTAAATTATAACAAGCAGAAATGGATACATACATAACGTTTTCCTTCTTTTTTTCTTCTCTCTCTTCGTTTTAGTTTTTTAAATAAATACAATGTCAAAAGGATTACATGTCTAATTATTACACAGATAGTGTGGATACTTAGACATTTATCTAAATATTCTAAATGGGTTGAGTCAAATGCCATTGAACTCAGCAAAGTAATTGTGTTCTTACAAACGTCTTACTGTTGAAATTGGTAGGCCAGCTTGACCCACTTTAAATGTTTCTTAAAAAACACTCGCCCCCCAACACCTATTCTATTCTTCTATGATTTATGTATCTGTTCCCTCTATTCACTTCCATCTCACAAGATCTCTAAAGTATGTCATACTGTCATCCCATTCCACACTCCAGGTCACGCCACACAGAGTCGTTTCATTCAGAAGCGCTGACAATGTACCAAAAAAAGTTCTAAAACAGACTTAAACAAGTTCTATTTCGGTGTGCAGGCAGGCATTACCCTGCTGGTACATTATTACTACATAATAGGCAATATTTATTGTACAAAGTTAGGAAAAATAACAGTTGTTTATTCTTCATTGAAACTGGTGTGCTATTTTTTATATTAGAAGAACAAGAGGGGGGAATTATCTGGTTGTAATCCTAATGTTCACCGGCGCAAAGTTTCCAAAGGCCTACCACATAAAAAAAATAGAATTTTTAGAAAGTACAGTTTTTGCACACTTATTTCATCTGAATAACTCGATTAATCAACAGAATGATCGACTGAATGACCAAAAGAGTAATTAACGATGGCGGCCTAGTTTGAGTTCCACAGTGGCTATCAAGTAACATATCAAGTACAAAATGTACAAGTACAAGTACATACAAGTACAAAATGCGACAAGGACGGAACAAAACCTTGGACACTTGAAGTGACGCCAACAAGAGATAAAACCATGCAATCTTCTCTGCCCTCTCGACGATTGTCTGTCGCACAAACCACACAACAGGCGATAACACCTGCCATATATCTTAATTATCTAACAGGAGATGTGGTGGACTATATAGAACCTGAACATTACACAAAGCAAATCTCATTATCAAAGAAGGTACAGTAGGCATCATACTTGGCTGTATCAACTAAGGGATAAGGTTCAAGGTACACCAGTCCAGAGGGTCACCAGTTCAGAGTTTTTGGGGCCAAGTTAACAGATTTTGATTGACAATCGGCCGATCGCAAGCACCGCCTTCTCCCGGCCTGACAGAGGAAAGCAACGGTTTGCGATTGGAGGACCCGAGAGAAGAGGGTGGGGCTTGGCATCGGTCAATTAAAAGATTTTTGGTTGAGAATCTCCAGGTTTTTTGGACGAATGCTCAAAACCTTTGGGTCGAGAGGGCAATGAATGTCTTTTTAGGCACCTTGGTAAATTGCGGGGGGGGGGGGGGGGGGGGATGCAAAAGGTCATCTCTTTGCTAAAGTATTAATTCAGTACAGTATATTGCGGTGATTCATTTGAACGTACAGCAAATCTCTTCCTATCTCATTTCACCCTATAATACACCCCTCAAAGCAAAGACAACAACAAAAAGAGAGACAGTAAAGTGACATCATATTTGACCTGTAGCTGGGGGGTGTTTTGAGTCCCTGAAGAGCTGGTGTAGAAGCTGGTGTAGAAGCTGGTGTAGAAGCTGGTGTAGAAGGCGTTGTATAGGTTCACTCTGAGAGCGAGCGATAGTAGACCTACTAAAACACTGTCACTCCCCTTTACACGTCGTCGTAGAATCGGAATTCAAGCTTTGCCTGTGGCGCCCCCTCCCCCGTGTCCCGCCTAGTACTTCACCGGTTGACTGATGCTGGAACAGTGGCCTCCCCTGTGGACACGAGTGGAAAGGAAGACGGTTGAGAAGGAATGCTGATTTGAGATCAGAGTTATTCATTAGTGGCATTAGTGTGTGTTACCCAATATTGTACCCAACCCAGTATTGGGCCTTTTTCTTGTGACCATATTAACCATATTATGACTACCTTTTAAAATTTTTTTTTTTAATACTGACCAGACACTTTATTGACAGTTTTTAACTCCTGTCCTTGACTCTATTTATCACTTGGACTATCAACACGGTGTGTTTTAGACCTTTTTACATAATAATGCACGTGCACTTTGGACATGTGTTTTAGCAGCAGATGGGATATTTATATTTTAATATGAACAATCCATACTTGGCCTATATGTATGTGTGTTTCGCCAGATGATTTCCAAAAAAATTTAACAAATTTAAAGATTTCCCATTTTTTTTAAAAATAAATACATTTCTTTTTTATTTTATGCCGTCAGGCCACTGAACTTAGAAGCAGGCCAGGCCAGTGTTTCTAGTTGCAGCTGCGCAATAGTAAGATAACCTAGGTGGGGAACAACCAGGAGATCACTGCAACTCACACAAGTTGGAGAACTATCTCTTTCTCTTGCTCACACACACACACACACACACACACACACACACACATACACACACACACACACACACACACACACACACACACACACACACACACACACACACACACACACACACACACACACTAAGGCTGAGCCCGAACGTTCGAACGTTCGAACGTTCGTTCGTTACGTTGACATTCGGACTTTAATTAATAGGTTCGAACGTTCGGTGGAAAAAAAAAAGGCAGGCGCGCGACATTGAGGCGATGTGAAGCGGCGCGTCCCCCGAGTGCGCTCGGCTCAACCAGTGTGGTCTCTGCCGGGCTGTAGCTGGATACTATTGTCTCAACCAATGCAATAGAACCATTTTGATTGACAGGCGATTCTGCCAATTACGTCACACCGCTTGCACCCGCCTCTGCTGTTACCACCAATCTGCAAGCTTTTTTTATTTTTTTACTTCCGGCAATACATTTATCTGCTTGCGAGACCGAGAAGCACAACAGAGTGAACAGACTCCGTAGCTCCCCGCTGAGGAAGGATCATTTTTCGGCCACGGAGCGCGAGCTTCATGGCGGGAGGTGGTTGCGTTGTAAACAACTCTGGCCGAGGGCGGACGCGTGTAGCTTTATGCCAAGCAAGCAGTGCAAAAATTTACCGTAGTGGCGTGCAGTAATGCGCCTTTCATTTTCCGCCGCCCAGCGCCCAGGTCGCGCGGAAATAGGCTGTCTATTGCCATTCTCTTTGACAAACTCTAACCTTAACCAGCTCCTTAACAGCGCCTAAACTTAACCGTTCTAACCTTAACCAACTCCGAAACAATGCCTAACCTTAACCTTAACCTTAACCATGCCTAACCTTAACCATAGAAATTATATTGCCATTCTCTTTGACAAACTCTAACCTTAACCAGCTCCTTAACAGCGCCTAAACTTAACCGTTCTAACCTTAACCAACTCCGAAACAATGCCTAACCTTAACCTTAACCTTAACCATGCCTAACCTTAACCGGCGAAAGAATACACGTTAAAAAAAAATCACGTTAAAAAATATTTTCGATGGGATTCGAACTCGCCAGCAAACGAGCCATAGGATCCACAGCCATGTGGCCTTGCCAATTGAGCTATTTCTAGATACTGAATAAGGGGCGGTGACTTATATATATTGAGCTCCGCTCGTGTCGAACCAAGGCGGGATCTCATGCGCATGCGCGGGCACCTCGCGCGAGCACGCCGGCGCACGCACGCACCTGAGCGAGCACGCCGCCGCCGGTGCACGCACGGTAGCATTTGTCTGAAAAGAAGGGCGCTTTACCGCACTGGCGTGCGGTGACGAATGCGGAAGCATTTTTGCACTGCTTGCTTGGCATTAAGGAAAACGCAGGGCGGACGGGCGGCAGGCGTGTTGGGAGCCCGGCGGCATGCCACAAAACGAATGCATTTGTTTATCTAGCCCCTTACGTGACTGCGGTGTGCAAGGGCTATTGTTTATCATAAGTACGAACTTTATGCAGTACTCAGTAGCTTGTTTATTTTCTTCTGAGTGCTTTGTTTAATTACATGTTTACATGAACAGCCACCACTGTAAACAACATGTTTTTTCACCAATAGATTATGCAATGCCGCCCTCCGTAGGATCTATAATACAAAAAAAAAAAAATTATATATAAAAAAAAAAAATTATAAAAAAAAAGTTTTATTAAAAAATTTACAAAAAACGAACGTTCGAACGTTCGTTCGATAAACCCTGGCGAACGTTCGAACCCTAAAAACAGGGTTCGGGCTCAGCCTTAACACACACACACACACACACACACACACACAAAGGGAGCCACATGTGATTTGTGGTGGCAGGACCCTTACAAAAAACAAAAAATCCATCAAAATCAGTGTTGTTGCTAATCATTGACACATGCTAGCCTGTAATAATCCCCCCCAGAAAAATCTACTTTGCATTTGATATATTGCAAATATATGCCATCACACACACTGGCATTTAAAGGGTTAGAATTATAAAATTAATATGTGGTGTTATGATCAGGGCTGAAGTTGAATAAAAGATTTTTTTCAATCTGACATTACAAAAAAACAGAAAATCCATAAAAATCAGTGTTGTTGCTAATCATACATATGCTAGCCTGTTTTTTAACAATAATTTGTGATGCCATCACAAACACTGGCATTTAAAGGGTACAACTAAAAAAAATCCTGCACCAGAATGCAGGAAATGAAGTCTTTGTAACACAAAATGTCCTGGTGGGGGACCCCCTCTTAAAAAGTGGCCTGACTGGGGCTATATTTTGCACTATATTTCCTGGCCTGAATGATTTCCCCAGTCTGGCCCTGGTTAAAAGCCTCCAATGCTTATTAGTGTGTGTGCTTTGAACGTTTGCATGTTTCAAACATACATTTCCATTTATAATTTTTTTTTAAATTTAAAGAAATAAAATACAATTATAATAAAAACTTTTTTTACCTCCTATAATAGTGGGGGTAAAGGCTCACTGACACCGTTATTTCGGGGGTCACGGCCTGAAAACTTTGGGAACCCCTGATTTAGCTGACACTTTTATCCAAAGCGACTTACAAGTTTTGTACGACAAGTCAGCAGGAAGGGTACAACTCAGCTGAGTAACAATGTTCATCAAAGTGTTCAGACTTGAGTGCTACATTGTTGAGTGTATGTTAGGTATATATTCTCATAGTATATAAAAATATATTAGGAAGCGTGCATGACAGTAGAGGACAGTAAGAAGGTTAGTATTATTGTAACGTATAACTGATAGGGCATACAGACCCTCATCTGCACCTTTGATTACATTGGTTACTTGCTCATATTGTTATATTCAGAGTTAATTATATTGTTTACACTGCTTATTTTTATCTTTACTATAATTTGATTGTCTTTCTACTATTACCCTGCCCATACCTGTACCTCCCCTCCCCCCTCTGCTGCTATGACACCAGAAATTCCCCAAGGGGATCAATAAAGGAATATCTTATCTTATCTTGGATTTGGTTCTGTACTCAAGCAACCCTATGAATCATAATGTTTCAATTAAACACCAACTGCCCTAATGGGGCATCAGATCTAACTAACCTTTTTACTATGAATTAGTCCGGCTCTGTCTTTTCATCTTTACTTTTTGTCAACATTTTGAGGGAATATTAATTATAATCTCCAGAGGCATGTTGCCCTGGTCCAGTGTTGATAAAGTCTGGACCTGCACACATACAGCTTCTAACAAGAGTGAATACTGATCTAGGATCAGTGGTTAGCTCATATGAGCATTATGAACTTCAGAAATAAACTGGTGTCAGATCAGCCAAATACCTAATTTATTTTTCATATTTTATCCACAGTTTTTGACCTCGTATTGTATATATGGTTTTGTATTGTTTACAAATCGACTATGGTTGAGGAGCTGGGAAAGACAAGCATCTCATGTTTTTCCCTGAATGTATGTACATTTAAAAAAGCAGTGACAATAAGTCAAAGTCAAAGTCAGCTTTATTGTCGCTTCTCATAATGTGCAAGACATACAGAGAAGTGAAATTTCATTTCCCCCTTCCCACGGTGTATATAAAAAAAGGATCTAATATAAACATAAAGTAACATATAGGACACTATAAACATAAGTAACATATGGGACACGATGTACATACACTATACAGGACTAATACAGTATAAACAGTGGCTAATTTTTTTTTTATGTATGATTGAAATAAATATAGGAGGTAAAAGATAACTTAGTGCAAGTCTTTTTTTAGCAGCAGTGGTACATAGTAGGTATAACTGATAATGATAAATAATGGCAGTAGAATACAATAGTGGCAGTAAAGTGGCAGTGAGATGATAATAAAATAATCAAAATTATCTGAATTTGAATTTGAATCCGTTTGTAGAGCTACATCCATACGAATAAATTATTTTTGACCCAAATGTCAGATAACCATATGATGCCAAGGCCGTGTCTGATCTGAGACCAGTTTGCGTGAAGTGTATGATGGCTGTGTGTTCGTATTTACCTGCAAATTCCTGTGGAGCATTCATAGTTCTTCTGGCAGTACGCGCCCACTGGCTTTGTACCCATAATCCTCCAGAGAGGGGTCATACGAGCCGTCCTCCGCAGGACCCTTGTGGTCTGGTCCTTCAGCGATGGAGGACTCTGGTCAGAGCTGGTCTGGACCTGATCTGAATAGGGTACTGGACCTGCACTCACCTGGTACACACACACACACACACACACACACACACACACACACACACACACACACACACACACACACACACACACACACACACACACACACACACACACACACACACACACACACACACACACACACAGACACACACACACACATACACATACACATGCAAATACACACATATACATGCAGGCGCACACACATACACAAGTAATTCAAACCAGACAGACAGACAGACAGACAGACAGACAGACAGACAGACAGACAGACAGACAGACAGACAGACAGACAGACAGACAGACAGACAGACAGACAGACAGACAGACAGACAGACAGACAGACAGACAGACAGACAGACAGACAGACAGACAGACAGACAGGCAAAGAAACAGAGAGAAACAGAGAGAAACACAAATATAATGAGCATTTCTGCTAGATTTGACAATATCTTTCTCGTGCAGGAAAACATTTGAGCATAATACATTTTCTTTGTGTATTACTGCTATAGTCCAGTGGGGTACATATCATACAACAACTTGCATTTTACATCATGCAAAGGTGGCTTAGAAATAAAGCTAAATAGCTGCTTTGTGGTGCAAAAGAGACATCAATTGTGAAAGTAATAGTCTATAATACTGGCTACGTAGTCTCTGTCATACAGAACCGATATGCTATTCTTGATATGACAACAAAACAACAATATGATACAAGACTAGCACTGTTATCTGTTGCTTTTCTTAGATTGTTGGTGTCCAAAGCTTATATCTCCAGTTTATACATTTTTATCATTATTTTCTGTAAAGCTGACGACATGGTCAAGATAATGTTGCATGCCTGTGGGTAAAATGTAAAACAGTGTAATCTGTATCCCTTGCAGTCTCCTTTTTAATTTAGGTTTATCAAAAATTTAATAATAATAATAATAATAACCTTCATGAAATATGAGATCCTTTTTAAGAAGACTTGACCATATAGTCACCATCATTTAACCATGGGGATATGGAGTCCAAAGACACCTCAATACAGTATTTATGTGCAAAAGGTTAAAAGCTGATAAAATACTGATAGAATACTGATAAAACACTGCCCCTCCACTTAAAAACAGAAGATATGGATGTCACCCAGTTCTAACGACTCCATATAATCACGTTTTAAACGGAATTGGAGTTTGAAGGTTTATATTACAACAATTTCAATATCTGAAATAAATGTACCCTACTACTAGGCTACTATACTTATACTACTACTTATCATTCTAATACTGTTATGCCCTCAGAGTGCAACACTCTTGACAGAGAGGTAAAACAAATAAAAACGCATCAGCTAAGTGACTAAATGTAAAACATAAGCTCAAATATTTGTGTATTTTGCTCGATAAACGAGGCCCAATAGTATTACAATAATATAATTCCCCCCCTCCTCACCTGTTGTATCAGGACCAGAATCACCATCCCCAGCACTACGGCTGGCCTCCCGTTACCCGCCGAGCCTCTTCCCATCTGCATCTTTACAACGGATCGGACGCTTGGGGGAAAATCCAACAAGACGTGTGCACTCAGAGGTGGTGACTGCTGAATCCGCCTAACCAAGTACAACAGGTACGCAAAAGGAGTATATAGTAGCTCTTCAAGGAGTATATGGTAGCTCTTCAAGTAGTATATGGTAGCTCTGTGGCCTGTATTGCTCCTCAGTATCTTCTGAAATAACCTTGTCTTGTGACTCTTGTCAGACAACGACCAAGTGTTTTAGATTATCACTTGATAATCAATAATCGTTCCTCCAGCCTATCTGTGTCTGATTTCTAACCCTGAGGTATCTCTCAACACCGGCGCCTCTCTGTCTTGAAGACCTGGTTCTAGTGGTTGGCTGGTCCTGGATCAGTGTTAGGACAGCTGGGGGTTGGTCTCCTTCAGTGTGTCTGACTCAGCAGCTGAGCTGTGGCACCACTGGGGATGGACGGGTCGCCTTTATACTCAGGCCCCAGGTCTCAGGGGGGGGGGGGGAGAGAGAGAGAGAGAGAGAGAGAGAGAGAGAGAGAGAGAGAGAGAGAGAGAGAGAGAGAGAGACTCATTACCCAGTTATCTGTCTCTCTCTCTGTCTTCCTTTCTTTCTTTTCTTCTTTACTTCTTTCTCCCCCTCTCTCTCTCTCTCTCTCTCTCTCTCTCTCTCTCTCTCTCTCTCTCTCTCTCTCTCTCTCTCTCTCTCTCTCTCTCTCTCTCTCTCTCTCTCTCTCACTTTGTCCCAAAGGTGACATTACTTGCATAAAACAGGACAGTTGCTCCCTACAGCATGGCCATCTATCTAAGTCAGACACACAAACACAGACAGACAGACATATGGACACGCAGTCACGCAGAAACACACACATATTTTCTCTCTCGCTTTCTCTCTCTCACACACACACACACACACACACACACACACACACACACACACACACACACACACACACACACACACACACACACACACACACACACACACACACACACACACACACACACACACACACACACACACACACACACACACACACACACACACACACACACACACACACACACACACACACACACAGATGAGCATGAACAGCTGAGTCCAGAAGCCTGATACGTGAAGGAATGACGAGAGAATGAGAGAATGCAGGGGAAGAGTCAGTCACAGAGTTCATGAAATGTGAGTGTGCGTGTGCACAAAAATGTGTATGTACCTTTACTGTGTGTGTGTGTGTGTGTGTGTGTGTGTGTGTGTGTGTGTGTGTGTGTGTGTGTGTGTGTGTGTGTGTGTGTGTGTGTGTGTGTGTGTGTGTGTGTGTGTGTGTGTGTGTGTGTGTGTGTGTGTGTGTGTGTTTTATAAGGCTTTATCATGTGGCAGGGTTCAGCACAGAGACACAGTTTACAGAGGCAGATGTAATACATACACATGATGCAAGATGTGCACAAGATCAAACACAGACACACACACACACACCACGATAAGAAGTTCTCCATTCTGGGTTAATCTTTTGTTATTTATGAGTTATTTATGAGTTATTTATAAGTTATTTTACGCTAGCTTTTAGGGCTGCTCTTTCATAGTTGATTAATCAATTATACAAATGATAAGACTTTGTTTATCGATTAGTACATTTTTATGTTTTCCCCAAACTGAACTAGTTATTTCCTGAAAGATTATAAGCACATATTTGGTAAATATAACATTTAAACAGGTGCTTTTCCATTATCACACATGGGAAATTCACATTTTACAGATTTGTCAACTAATTGCCTACTTTTGGCAATTCTATATGGCTCTCTCCCCTCTCTCAACACCCTTTCAGTATAAGGTACTTAACAACATTATGGGAAATACCATCTTCTCCAGAGTCAGACAAGAAGATAGAAACTAATTTCCTTTCTGTACGTTCAGTAGAAGGTTATCCGGCTGCAAGCTAGCCTAGCTTAGCACAAATGAATGGAAGCAGATACGGACCGACTAACCTAGCTGTTGGTCAAAAACACCTCTCCCGGAGTTTTAAGCTGGACTAGTTGATCCATATCCGCTTCCATTAATTTGTGCTTAGTTAACTTGCAGCTGGATAGCTTTCTACTGAACAGGGGCGACAGTGGCTCGGGAGGTAGAGCAGTCATCAGATAATCCGGAGGGTCATTGTTCGATTCCCGCTCCTCCCAGGCAGCGTGTCTAAGTGTTCTTGAGCAAGACACTTACTTACCCCAAACTGTTCCCGATGAGCAGGTTGGCACCTTGCATGGTTGCCTCCACCATCGGTGTGTGAATGTGTGAGTGAATGGGTCAAATGTGAGGAACAAATTGTAAAGCACTTTGGATAAGTCCATTTACCATTTGAACGCACAGAGAGGAAATTGGTAATTAATGTCGCCTGTGCTCCTTCGAACGACCACCTTCTTTGGTGGGGTTACTATGGGTGGTACTGGGTGTCTTCCTGGTGAATTAGTGTGCAAGTGAACTGGGTGAACTGGGTGCAGCAGGATGATGATTAAAAAATGCACATGCACAGCAAACCTCTCCACTTGGTGAGTAAAGGTCAAAGAATGCATTACATGGCTGGGGCTCTGAGTTCCCAGGTTAGTGGGGTAAAGGTCTGATACATACAGTGATTAATAACCAGGGTTTCCCCACAGTGCTTTATAGTACCTCGTCAGCAACGGAGCCTAGATCTCTAAAGAATTGTGAGATAGCAAAGAGAGAGGTGTGTTAGTAGATTCCCTTTGTCATTAGCACTCCCAACAGCACACGACTGACAGGAATCCCATAGTAACATAAAACATCGGCATCATAAATGAACCCTCCGCCTAGTATGAGTCGGGCCTGAGTCATCGGCGTGAGCCTGAGAGGCTGCACAGATGTGGGGTAATAATAATACCACGGGGGCTTTAGAAAAAGATCCTCTTCTTCTTCTCAGAAATGATGGTTGAGTCACTGGGACATGCAGGAGCATGCAGTGGAGAGGGACAAAGTGTGGCGACCTTACGCTGCTGGCCAGTGTGACTTCTACTATAGTGTCTTTATGTAACGGACGTCCGTGAGTATATCCACAGTCACGATGGACTTCAAGTGTTGTGAAGTGACTGTGGCACGTAGCAGTACTGCAAGTAAACTCATTTTAATCTAATCGAATCAAGATATACAAGAGACAATATATAATATTGTAAATAAGATGTAATCGTAATAACACTAAGATGTGATATTGCAGATAACAACAATCATAGTGGACAGAGCGTGTTTTTTTCTTTGTGTGTATAAAGAGAACGTACGGTTATATCTATAACCATAGTTATATGAGTATAGTGACGCTCTGCGTCTACTGGAATACATCCCTGTATCAGTACTAGCACTGAATAAATCTTCACATGCACCTATATACACCCACTCGCCTGGCCACACCCCCATCCGCTCCTCTACATAAGCAGGGGTGTGGCCATACTAACAGCTCCTTCCCAAGACTTTCACCACCAAGGCGAAGACCACGGGGTCCTCTGTGAGTCCGACGCAGAGCGTCACTATACTCATATAACTATGGTTATAGATATAACCGTACGTTATAGTATCGTATAGCTCCGCTCTGCGTCTACTGGAATACAGGAGCTGAGCAGAGCGGAAGCTCGACAAATGTACCCGCTGAGGCCCCCCACAACCATCAGAACCGGGGAGGACCCGAGCCCCCCGGACCCCCCTAGTGGAGGACGGGAGGGAATCGGATCCAACTGTGCGAAGAGGGGTTTAGCAACTCAAACGCTAAGGCTGAGCCCGAACGTTCGAATGTTCGAACGTTCGTTCGTTACGCTGACATTCAGACTTTAATTAATGGGTTTGAACGTTCGGTGAAAAAAAAATAAAGGAGGCGCACAGGGTTGAAGCGATGTGAAGAGGCGGCGCTCGGCTCAACCAGTATGGTCTGCCGGGCTGTAGCTGGATACTATTGTCTCAACCAGAGCTCTCAACCAATGCAATAGAACAATTTTGATTGACAGGCGATTCTGCCAATTACGTCACACCGCTTGCACCCGCCTCTGCTGTTACCACCAATCGGCAAGCGTTTATTAGTTCTTTACTTCCGGCAATGCCGCCATTGATCTGCTTGCGAGAAGCACAACAGACTTACCGTAGCTAATACGTTAGCTCCCCGCCGAGAACGTAGATGAGGATGACCAAACTAGTCATAATGATTTTACTGCAACGAATGTTATAATAAAACAAAGCCTTTCTATACATGTGTCTGATTGAAAACTTTATTAACAGACTGCAGAATGGGTACAACTCAGGGCTCTTATGAGCAACGGAAGCCCAAGGGGACGACTGGGGCACATGGTGCTCCCACTTAGTCCTATATGCTCTGTAAATAACTATGTACAGATACCGAGATGTCACACCATGTTACCTGTTACCTGTTTATTGCACAATGTTTTTTTTTTTTATTGGATTCTATTATATGTTGTCCCACTGTATTGCACGTCGTTGCGGGCAAGACCACCCGCATTTCATTGTATACTTGTATGCCGTAACAATTAAAACTCATGACTTGACTTGACTTGACCATGGTTGACCGATGCCCAGGACGGGCGCGCATCCGTGGGGTAAGACGGCCGGTGAGAGCGTGGCGTGGAGCCAATGGCAGTGACATGATGGGAATAGCCAGACTCTGAGGATGAGTGCTTGCTACTTGTTATGTTTGGGTAAATAATATGCTGATGTTATTGAACGTGTAACACTAACTATATAACGTTAATGCCACAAAACGAATGCCTTTGTTTATCTAGCCCCTTACGTGACTGCGGTGTGCAAGGGCTATTGTTTATCATAAGTAGTAACTTTGATGCAGTAGCTTGTTTATTTTCTTCTGAGTGCTTTGTTTAATTACATGTTTACATGAACAGCCACCACTGTAAACAACATGTTTTTCACCAATAGACTATGCAATGCCGCCCTCCGTAGGATCTATAATAATACAATAAAAAATATATATATATTATTAAAAACATTTAAAATAAATATTTTATTAAAAAATAATTTAACAAAATTAAAAAAAATAAACGAACGTTCGAACGTTCGTTCGATAAACCCTGGCGAACGTTCAAACCCTAAAAACAGGGTTCGGGGACAGCCTTGACAAACGCACAGGGTGAGCAGACCGTGGGACTTACCTTCCCACAGAAGAACCCACGACTACACAAACGTGCAACGCACATGCCACTAGAGAACGAACGGGAAGAAACAAAACCCCCGTTACAACCCCTAATATCACAGGGTCAAGGGCAAAAACCCAACCCCGTGGGAAGGCCGTAGCAGCGGAGCGCGAAGGAGGACCCAGCCCCAGGAAGGGACTGGACCCCCCGGAAAAGGGGGCCTGGTGAGGCCAACGACGCAGCAGCACCGAGACCCCACCAGGCGGTCACTAGTGACACCACCCCCCATATCGCCAGCGTATTCGGACAGGGCCCATCCAAGAGCAGGCCCTTCCCCCCTACAGCACGCCGCCCCGAAGCACTCAAGAGGCTACACCCACAGCGGGACCAGGCAGCGCACCGGGGAGACAACCCCCAAAAGAGGTCGATCCCTCAATCCAGGCAACAGGCCACTCGACCTGAGCCTGGAGCACTGCGGACTAGACAGGCGCCAAAGGGGTCTGCTGAAACAGCACCCCGGCGGAAGGGGCGTATGCTGGTATGCTGAGCACCACAAAAAAAACCCGACCCTCTAGAGGGGCCGAGGCAGAGAAGGCTGACATGATTGGCAGACGTCATGAAAGGTGCGGAGGCACACTCACAGGCAGACGGGGCCAAGCCCGGCCTACCCCGAGAGTTGACTCCGCTACCAACACACCTGGAAACCAACCACCACCTTGGTTCTAACATGAGGCGGTTGTTCCTATAACCCCCCAAGAAAAAAACTCCAAAACACAACTGCGGGTATACACTGGCTATACAGCAGTACAAGTGTTTCAGTTTTCAAGAAGGGGTTAACCCAGGCCAACAGGTCGACGAAAACTAATTCGGACCTGGGCCCGGCGGACCGGGACGTACACAGGGATGCCAGAGGGGTTCCACAAAAACCACCTCGACAGCCCCCTTCCAGCCCCGCCAAGCAGGAGAAGAGAGGGGCGAAAAAAGAATGGAGAAGGACCAGGCTCCTTAGCACAGTGCAAGGTACAACACAATATGGACCAAGCAACAGTGAAGGATAACACGCAGTGACATAATCACGAACATCTCCATAACATCAAACCCTGCAACGCCCAGGCCAATCCGGCATTTTCCCCCCAAAAAAGCACAAGTCCCTCAGGGTACCAGAACAGCAGATCTGCGCCCCGGCGGACAACGGGTTAACTGACCTGGTCCGGCGCGACCAGAACCAGTCCCGTGTCCTAATCACGCCGCCATCCCCCGTCCCAGGAGGGGGGGTAGGTACGCGTGTCGATCTAAAACATCACAGAGGGCGCCACCAAGCCGCGCCCGGTGGCCCACCCCAAAGGCGTGAGACCCCTCCGCCAATGTTTTGATCTATTCCGTTATCTCCCCCCAGAGATGAACGAGAATTCATCGAGACTAACCTAGTACACTGGTGCTCGGAAGAGACAAAACTCCATCCCAGTTGCCCCACAAAAATGGCGTTTCAATGATGAGCAACCAAGGCACGCAAGCCCATGCGTGGTTCCTATCAGAAGCACCCAGGGCCAGCACTATGTACACGTCGAGACCCAAAACATATCAATGGTAATTCTAACAAGAACCCAGATAACGTTCCCTCCAAGCCGCCTGGGAGAGCGGCAGGAAGCTGGCCAAGACACAGATATGGGTCCCATATGACGCGCCCGAGGGAAAACACCCCTGTCAACCCTGCCCTATAAAGAGAGGAGACGTGAGTAATAATTGAAAAGACATATGCAACATTGAGCTATGTAACAATTGGACTAAGACTCTCTGAGGAGGAGGCTCTGAAACTCTGAGGAGGCTCCCTCACTGAGAGGGAGGTTCTGAACTCACCAAGGAGGCTCTGAAACTCCCTGAGGAGGAGGCTCTGAAACTCCCTGAGGAGGCGGCTCTGACCCAATATACACACTACTAGTAGGGAGCAGAGCAGAAGAACAAATTGTCTCTACTGCATTGCATCACCTACCAAGCTCAAGATACATACAACCAATAGAAACGCGCCCAGTGACGTACTCTATGGCGGGGGGAATTCCGTGGCCCACCACCCAATATGGCGTGGGACCAGGAAACTCCCCCCCCCCCTCCCTACCCTGTGACATGCTGACCCAGCAACGTGACAGGAAGTCCGAAGGACAGGAGGCCCAACCCCCTGACCAATCAGAAAAAGGGGAGGGAGGGTTTATCAGTTCACCCCCTCACGACCCCTCACCCCTGATACGATGCAATGACAAAGCAGAGCCATGACACCAGTCATAGCGTGCTACATGAAGCGCATGTATACCTGTCAAGGTAACAGCTTCACATAGGCTCATGTGCGAACCTGCCACCTGAATTTTTACACCTTTTCCTAAAGGAAGAAAAACACAGACCAAGAGAGGGCCAAGGGCCCTGGTACAAGAGCTTACACATGTAACTTCTGTAGGCCAACACCTAACCCAGTTGTGGATCTTACCGACACACACAACCCTCCATCACAACAAAAAAGGCAAAAGTACAATCTCACTACCGTAAGAGGAACGCCGTTTTTCATAACGAGAGAAGACACAAGTCCTCGATTATGTACTGGTCACAGGCCTTGCTAAGTCCACATGACAAACAATCTTCAGAAAAAAAATTGCCTCTCTAAGCAGGAGCACAACCCCAGCAGAAGCTGAGGGGTTACACCGTATCCCCACAAACATAGTGAAACAATATATTGTAAACAAAATCATGTTTGAGGGGAGGGGGGGGGGGGGCCCAGGGGAAAACCGGGGAAAAAACCACGCCTCACCACCTTACCCCTGATACGACTTGTTTGAACAGGTACAGCCCTGTTTATATGTGAAACTTGCCACCTGTTTATTGTCATCACAAGCTGAGAGAGGGACTCATCCCTCGATCACATGCCACTATGCATAGTGGGCTACGTTATCTAACGTTACATGAACACACACAACCTCTCATCATACAACAAAAAACCCAGTTCATTTTACTCACGTAAAAAACAACGCCGTTTTCTAGGTAGAGAGAAAGCTATACCAGCGATCAAGACAATTCACACACAGCACATGTCGTATCTCCAAATGTAGTGAAGCAATATACGTTTTGGAAAAAAACATCGTTATTAACAAAACATTCAGGAGGGGAAGGAAGGAAGAGGGGGGGAAATGCCCAATGGACCCTTACCTGCACCAATGAACGCAGGCTGAGAAGACTGCAACAGGCTGGTCTCCACGTTGACGAAGGCCCTCACTGGCGGGGCAAAATAAGCTATGGCCAGAGCGTAGACTCCGGCGAGACGCCCCCCTCCAACAGCCGATCATGATGCAGGGCCGACTACATCTTCTGTCAAAGATGACGTCGTAGACAGAGTGCTATGGCCTGCTATTCTCACGGCTAATGTTCAACGGTGTAGCACAAGCTAACAGCTAACTCCAGGCTAACTGGTAGCATCAGGCTAACGTTCCCAGCCGAGCGAGCGTACAGAGCTAGCGTCGTAGCTAAACAGCTAACTGGCTAACAGGTAGCTCAACCCAGCTAGGACGCAAGCTAAGCAGCTACCACCGAAACTGTACAACGTGAGAACACAACATAGGCCAACACTTCAGACAGCCGCTGTCTGTCCCTGAGGAAAAGAAGTCAACACAGTCTTCAGAACGGTGATTATCAGACACAGCGGTGCCGGCACAAATCCCTCATGGGCTGCAGCCGACATGAGCGTGGAGGTATTCTCATAACAAAACACCAAACTCACCTCCCTCGCGCCGGGTGATTTTCATCTTGAAAAATGGGGCCACACGGTGACAGAGGGGACCCGTTTGTCCAGAGATCCGGGGGATTAAACCGCAGATTCGGATACGGTCCCAGGTAACAAAGCTCCCGATGAGGAGCTCATGTAACGTGGGCGTCAAACCAGAACCCTCTCCACGCCGCTAAGAGGCAGCAAAAAAAGGGTACCAGCCTGGAGCCGGCTTTCGTAAGTCGTGTAGCCATTCCCCCCATAGCAACACAACTGGCGCTTGCATCTCAAAACCATCACCCGCCCGGAGAGGCAGCTAGCCCTCACACGGCCGAGCGCCTCTCAAGCAAAGTCCAACTGCAGAGCCGGAGGTAATACCTGTCCAACTGCAGAGCTGGAGGAATGCCGGCGGGGATTAGGCCAGCGACGCGAGCCCCTAATACGAAAATGCCGGTGGAGGTCAGGATGATCATCATCTTCTAGACACCCCGGTGGCGAAGACATTATTGCTGTATTTCCTCGAAAAATAGTGAGAGAGAAAATAAAGATATAATGTCAACGCAGCTCCTTCTCTTCAACGTAGCTCCTTCACTAAACGCAAGTGGTGTACACAGACACTTGATGGTGGTGAAAACAAGGAAGGAGCTGTTAGTATGGCCACACCCCTGCTTATGTAGAGGAACGGATGGTGTGGCCAGGCGAGTGGGTGTATATAGGTGCATGTGAAGATTTATTCAGTGCTAGTACTGATACAGGGATGTATTCCAGTAGACGCAGAGCGGAGCTATATGATACTATAACGCTTGAACGCTCTTATTTGAGCAGCTTCACGAAGATTCACAGCGGTCCTCCTCTATGGGGGACGTGACTCAGTGCTTCTCCCTCAGAGGTCACAGTGTATAAACAGTCGGAGGGGTTGGAGAGAGTGATTCCCGCTCCTTTCTCCCGAAGGTATTTGACAGTAAATTAATGAATTAAATTCAGCCTTATAAAGATTCATTGTTCCTTAAAGCGTCTATGGATGAATCTCACCCATTGGAAATGTACTGGGATGTACTGAGAAACGTATCTGAGATTATTCAGAACACCTGCGCTCCCATCCCAAGCCGTATAGTGAACCATTGTTCCTCAAGGCTCTCAAAAGAATGAGAACATTCTTAAAATGTATCTTATTAAAACCAGATCGGACTGGATCTCAGGGCCGTTTTGACTGGGTGAGGTTGAACTCAACTGACGCAACACATGACAAACGTCACCGCCTTTTGGCCATGAACAAACATTACCTCACCATTATATTAATTAATCAATCAGAGGTCAGCATGTATGGAAAGTAAAACTACTTTATGGGAGGAGTTTACATGTATAAAATCGGCTGTCAGTCACTGCTCATCATTCCATCTGCACTGCATTCCATCTGTGGACCTCCTGCATGAGACCACTTGCGTTGGAATCCTTTACCTGTGTGACTTAGAATAAATCATCCTTTGTTATATTCTGAAATCTGACTTTGTCTCAATCCTTATAATTATACTTAACCACCTGTGTGTGTTATCTTCTACCTTTGTCCTACTCAGCAATCAACGAACATGCTTAGAGGTTCTTTCACTCCCCACAGACGGTCCCTTCTGGTTCACTTCTCGAAAACCGTTCCCTTCACAAGCTTCTCTCCAAGATGTCTGGCGCGTGACCGCCGTCACCCTTCTACCCGAAGAGCTTTGCAACTCGTGCCTCACATTCACCCACCTTGCACGGCGGAGGCGACCATGCAAGGTGCCGACCTGCTCATCGGGAGCAATTAGGGGTTAACTGTCTTGCTCAAGGACACTTCAACATGCTGCCCGGGTAGAGTCGGAATCAAACCTTCTGATTACCAGACGACCGCTCTACCTCCTGAGCCACTGTCGCCACCTACGATTTCTTTATCGTTCCTATAATTTCTTTATAATGATGTCACACTTTGATAAACTTTTGTAATTTTTCACCATTCATTAGCTTTCGATGTGTTGGCACTTTAAGACGAGTATTGCAGTAAACGGCGGTATAGATAGGACACTACATTTACATTTAGTAATTTAGCTGACGCTTTTATCCAAAGCGACTTACAAGTTCCTGCTACAAGTCTACAGTCTTGAGTGCATATTATTAGTATAGACATTATTAGCATAGTATGTAGGGGAAGGGGATGGTTGCTGAGAAGCGAACCGGAAGGGAACATCTGTGGGGAGAAAGGAGCGAGAAGCACTCTCTCCAACCCGTTTATACACTGTGACAGAGGGAGAAGCGCTGACTCATGTTCCCCCAGGAGAAATTATTAACTAAGGGTGATGAATTACATAATGAAAGACAGACGAGAAGACTTCACCTGGGACAGTGGTAATGGTATTCAATGCAGACATCTTGGTCGCAAAACAACAGATGACTGTTGTGCTGAAGGGTCTGCAATTAGGTAAAATTAGACCTAAAATAATCCCCCTTTAAGTTAATATGTGGGAGTTAAGTTATTATTTACCACATAATGTTACACTGTCTGCCTATTGATTGCATCTCAGGTTATATGACGGTGCTGCCATCTAGTGGGCCAGAGGTGGTTTAGTGTTCCCTCGTATCTGCGTCACTTCCTCTCTATGAGCTTGTGACGTTGAACTTGACCGGACACGCAAGAGAGCGGACGTACACACAGCGTTGCTCTCGTTAACGTTATAGTTTGACGGTGACCAAGTATGTAAAGTGGCTTACCAAGCGGACATTATACCACCAAGAGAGAGTGAGTTTTAGTACCCAGCTAATTTGATGTTTAGTAAACGTCTGGGATTAGCATATTACAGCAGACTATAGTATTCCCCACCTATCGTTACCAGTTAGCCGAAGCTAGCTAGCTCGGCGCTAATACCTAAAGTAGCTTCGGCTCATGCTTCGATAGCTGCTCTATACTGGACATATCAGTCGATATATATAACACAGACCAGAGAACATTTAGATAAGGTCTGTGTCGCTGTAAAAGGAGTAAAGGACACAACTAGTCCTAAGCAGTAGCCTGTGGTACAGAGGGGACCAGCGTGTCTGCAGCAGCTGGCGGCGTGCGCCGTGCAGCACCACGGAGCGGAGCGAGACACTCGGACCACCACAGCGGAGCATCTGGTCTGCAGGAGCAGACTGGTGGCGCCTATTGGACCGGGCAGCGTCTTCCCGCCCTCATCAACACGCAGCGGTCTACTACTCCTCATCACCTCCATCTCTCTCATCCTGCAGAGGGAATTGTTCCTCTGTCACAGTGGTAACCGCGGCAACTTGGCCAGAACACTTTATTAGAACTATTTGGGCGCCCATCTAAATTTAGTAATAGTATTTAATTAGGCTTTGTGTAATGTGATAATTATATACAGTCCTCTAAGCTCCCGCACAATTTGGTCACTTCGAGCCGGAGTTAAACCAGATAGGATGTCACAAAAGAGCGAGGTAGGTTCAAAGGCCCCCCCCCCCCTTCCCTGAAGGGAAGACACGTGCTCCTAGAGAGCGTAGATTACCCTCCCGACTAGATGACTGTGTCCTGGGTACACCCAGTAGCCCTAGTTCGGAGAGCAATCAGAATGTGCTAAACACACCAGCTGACCGGACAGTAGGGGACTTTACAACCCAGACGGCAGGCACACCCCAGCTAGTAGAGGGTGCTTCTGCCACACCACAGTTAGATCAGACGGCAGGCACACCCCAGCTAGTAGAGGGTGCTGCTGCCACACCGCAGTTAGATCAGACTCTGAGAACAGAGTCAGACCCGACTGACACCCCCCAGCGGCCTGAAGAGAAGAAGAGACACCAGGTGGCAGTCTCATGTAGTAAAGACATAACTACCTTCTCGCCACTGGATACCGCCAACCAAGATGAGTATGATGAGCAAGATGAGTCTGAAGAAGAAGAGGAGAGTGACTCCGCTGAAAACGACTCGCAACCTGGAGAGGATATTAATCCCCCAGACAGAGTGGAGCCACGCGGCAGGCAGGACTTCAATCACTTCCAACCGGGAGAGTTCTTCCTAGACACTCGCAGAACTAGTAGGCCCCCCAGCAGAGCACAAAGCAGAGGGAGCGTTACCAGCCAAACAGGACTCATGTTCCAATGCATGCAACAACAACGCGAAGATGCCCTCGCAAGAGAGGAGTGGCTCCACCGAGATGCGCTCGACAGAGAGAGAAGAGCCGCGGAAGCACTGGAGCGGGAGCGCGATAGAGCGGCAGCCCAGGCCTTGGAGTACACCCGGCTCGCTACCGCCCAACTGCAATCGGCCTCTGCCTCCAGGCAATCATCAAGAGCATCCACTAGGAATAACTCACCCCAGCGCCGCCAGCCTGAAAGGGAGGAGCACCCGGCTACGTATCCCCGACCCCGAAGAAGGGACAAGGCCGACTCCGAAGACCTGGAAAGGCGACTGGCTCGTCTGCAGGAGGAATATACGGCACCAAGAGAGGCGCCACCCCGCTCTCAATGTGAGCGGCTACCCGCCACACACAGAGCAACCTCCAGATCCCATCAACATTGGCCCGTAACTGCACCGGCCCCTAGGTACGACCCGCTCCCACAGCGCCCACCAGGGAGCGCCATCCCATTCTTCAAAGACAATTCTAGAAGTCAGTACCATGACATGAGGATGTGTCTGGAGTTCCTCCTGGGCGCCGCCAACCACAGCGAGCAACAGAAGTTCCTCGAGCTGTCTATGCACTGTACGCTGCCTGCGGCCAAGCTCATATGCACTGCCAACGCATACTCCCCCACCCCCTATACTTCGTCTCTCCAGGCCCTGGACGAGCGCTGGGGACGCCCGTGGGACCACATATTGGAGGAGATCCACGAGCTGGGAGAAATGGCAGACATAAAGGACGACCACGCCCTGGACGCATACTCCTTGAAGGTACAGGCTCTGGTGAGCCTCCTGACGTTCCAAGGAGCCGCCGGCCGCACTGAGCTCTATGCAGGCTCCAACGTAGAACGCTTCGTCAGGAAGCTTCCAAAGGAAAGGGAAGAGAGGTTCCGACGGGAACACGAGCGTCTCCACCCCCAACAGCCACTGTCTACCCTGATGGAGCTCTCAGAGTTCCTGAAGTCGGAGATGAGGCACATCCGCCTCCCCAAGCGGGAAGAGCCGAGAGGCAGTGGACGAGACAAGTCCGACCGAACGGGGCGGCCCGTTAGGGTGCTGACCACCGTACATGAAACCAGATCAAAGGAGCACCAAGGGCCCCCGAAAGGCCAACGAGGCTTCTCCTCCCAGAAGAAAGGAGAGAAGAAGACTCCGCCGCCATGCCAGTGCTGCACAGAGGTCCACTGGCTAGACAACTGTCCCGTGTTCAAGGAGAAGACTACAGAGGAAAAGAAACAGTGGATAATAGAGAATAAGCGGTGCTGGAAGTGCGCCCGTGAGCACAGAGCAAAGGACTGCACCCTCAAGGGACCCTGCAGACAGAGCGGGTGCGGGAGGATCCACCTCACGGCCCTCCACGACCTCAACAATAGAGACGACAAGGCTAAGCCTTATGTGGCGGAAGTCCGTGATGAGCCCTCTAGAGAGCTACGCAACTACTACGTGGGCCCCGTGAGAGGCAGCACTCCCCGCGTGCTGTTGAAGATTGTGCCGGTGGTCCTGCGGAACCGCAACAAGACTCTGGAGACCTACGCGGTTATTGACGATGGCTCGGAGCGCACGCTGCTGATGCGTGAGGCTGCCATCGCCCTTGGACTCGTGGGCGACGCAGAGGAGCTGGATCTCCTCACCATCCAACCAGGGCGCACCACTATTCGAGGAGAAAGTGTGGCCCTCACCCTCACACCGGCCGGACGGCCGAAGGAAGTCTTCAAAGTGAGCCGCGTATTCACAGCTGCCGGGTTGTGCCTCTCCAGTTACGGCTACCCGATGGAGTCCCTCATGAAGAGGTACCCACATCTCCGTAATCTGGGGATCAACGCTGCAATGGAGGTGAAGCCCACCCTCCTGCTCGGCTCCGATAATGTGAACCTCACTTTACCCAAGCACATCATCCCGGGTCCACCCGGATGTCCCGTCGCCCTGGAGACTCCGCTAGGCTGGACCCTGCAGGGCCCCATCAGTCTAAGAAATCTGAACGCCCGTCAGACCCACTGCCTCTTCATTGGAGCGGGGCACGAAGACGAGGCATTGCTGGAGAATGTTCAGAGGTTATGGCGGCTGGACATTGCTCCATACAAAAACGAGAAGATACACACTCGCTCCAAAGAAGATAAGGCGGCGATGGATCTTCTCCAAGCCAAGACCAAGCGTGTCTGCGTGCGCGGTGTCCTCAGATACGCCACACCGCTCTTGAGAAGAGAGCCCATGCCGACCTTCAAGGTTCCCCCAGGAGTAGCGAAGCCGTGTCTGCTTAGCACTGAAAGAAGACTCAGCAGAGACCCCGAGACGGCTGCCGCCTACGCCACAGAAATGAGCAAGCTCATAGAGTCTGGACTCGTCAGGAGGCTGAAGCCTGAGGAGGCGGAAAGGAGTACCGAGTCATGGTACCTTCCACACCATAACGTTAAGCACAACGGAAAGAACAGAGTGGTCTTTAATTGCAGCTTTCAAGTGCGCCAGCAGAACCTCAACCGCTATCTCCTGCCCGGTCCGACTCTGACCCCTCCTCTCCTCGGAGTCATGGTGCGCTTCCGACGACAGAAGACCGCCATCAGTGGCGACATCAAACGCATGTTCCATCAGGTGTGTTTGCTCGACGAAGATAAGCCACTCATGAGGTTCTTGTGGAGAGAAAACCCAGACGACCCGGAACCGTCCATCTATCAGTGGGAGGTGCTGCCCTTCGGGACGACCTGCAGCCCGTGTTGCGCCACCTACGCCCTGCAGCTTCATGTCGACGACGGCGCCGCACCCCCCGGAGTCTCCGATGCTGTCCACCACAGTTTCTATGTGGACAACTGCCTCCACAGCGTGGAGACCGCGGAAGAGGCCTACAAGCTGGTGCATGACATACGCACCTTCCTGGCCACCGCTGGCTTTGAGGTCCGCCAGTGGGCCACCAACGACCCTGAGGTCGTCCGAGACCTCCCAGACGAAGCGAAGGCTGACAGCAGCGAGACCTGGCTCTCCCAGTCAAGTGAGGACGCCCAGGAAATGACTCTGGGTCTCCTCTGGCGTTTCAAGTCTGACACCCTGTGTTACCGGCAAAAGAAAATCGAAACTCGCCATTACGTAACCAGGAGGTCGATCTACAGTACTCTGGCGAGTCAATATGACCCGTTGGGTTACATCAACCCCTACACGACTCGTGCCAAGGCTCTGGTCAGCGAGCTGTGGACTGAGGCTAAGGGATGGGATGACCCCCTACCAGAGACACTCGGGCGAAGTGGAAGAAGTGGGAAGAAGAGCTCCCCACCCTCCAACAGATCGAGTTTCCCAGGAGCTGCTTTCCCTCGAGCGTCAGTCTGACCGGCAGCCAGCTCTCCCTTCATGTATTCTGTGACGCGTCTGAGAAGGCATATGGTGCAGTAGCGTACCTGCGCGCGGTGGAGCCCGACGACACAGTCCACGTCTCCTTCATTCTTGCACGCTCAAGAGTTGCACCCAAGAAGCAGCAATCCATTCCCCGGCTGGAGCTCTGCGCAGCTCTAAGTGGAGCCCAGTTGGGAAAGATGCTGAAGGAAGAGCTGCACCTCCCCCTTCACGCGGTGTCGATGTGGTCTGACTCCACAACAGTCATCCAGTGGATCCAGTCGACTTCGTGCAGATATAAAGTATTCGTAGGAACAAGGGTGACAGAGATCCAAGAGCTTGTGGGGATCAGCTGCTGGCGATACGTTTCGACAGATGTCAACCCGGCGGACGTGATCACCAGAGGTGCGACCCTCGAGGAATTGGCACGTCCCAACCTCTACCACCGTGGACCCGACTACCTACGCAAGCCAGAAGAAGACTGGCCTTCTCCTCCGAACTTGGAGAACGCAGAGGTGGAGGTGGAACTTAAGAAGTCCATCTTCTGCGGCCTCACTGGACTCCAAGACCCTTCAAATACTGACGGTCCCAAGGTTGAGGATTGCCAGACCCTAGAAGAGCTCCAAGTACGTACCTTCCACCACCGGAACCCCGGTCCCGGAGACCCGACCCCTCTCAGCGCCGACGACTACGCCGCAGCTGAGATCATGTTGCTGCAGAGGGTGCAGCGGGAGGTCTTCCAGATCGAGATGGCGTGCTTGGGACGGAAGATGGAGCTACCAAGAGACAGCAAGCTGAGGCTACTGGCCCCCGAACTGGACGAGAAAGACCTCATACGTGTCGGAGGCCGCCTACGACGGGCTCAGGGCCTCACTGAGGACAGCAAACACCCCATCCTACTCCCCTCGAAGCATCCGGTGACTAACTTGGTGATTCGTCACTATGACACCAAATTGTATCACCCTGGAGCGGAGCGGCTCTTCGCGGAGCTCAGGAGAAGGTTCTGGATACTTCGCGGCCGGGAGGCTGTGCGGCGTTACCAACGGTCATGCACAGACTGCCAGAAGCTCAGAGCCCAACCCATCATGCCACGAATGGCTGACCTCCCATCCTGCCGCCTCCGTCTCCAAGAAGCGCCCTTCCACAACACGGGCATGGACTGCTTCGGGCCCTTCACCATCAAGGCGGAGATCGGGAGAGCAACTGCTAAGAGATGGGGAATCATCTTCAAGTGCCTCACCACGAGAGCCGTCCATCTCGAGGTGCTGGCTGAAATGACAACAGACAGCTTCCTCCAGTCATTCCGTCGATTTACTGGAAGGAGAGGGCGACCCCATACCTTATGGTCTAATCACGGGACGAATTTCAAGGGAGGAGAAGCTGAACTCATCAAGAGTTACCACCAGATGAGTGAGGAGTTGAGGGACGAGCTGGCCTCCCAACAGGTCACCTTCTCCTACAACCCTCCAAATGCACCCCACTTCGGTGGAACGTGGGAGAGAGAGGTCAAGTCAGTAAAGGCTGCTCTAGCAGCCGCGCTCAGAGGACAGGTTCCGAAGGCAGAGGTCTTCAACACCGTGCTGGTGGAGATTGAAGCCATTCTGAATTCCAAGCCACTGGGGTACGTCAGTAGCGACGCGGCCGATCTCGACCCCATAACACCCAACAGCCTTTTGATGGGGCGGCGAGACGCGGCCCTTCCCTTTGCGGTCTACGCCTCCACCGAGATCATCGGCAGAAGACAATGGAGGTATAGTCAGGCTTTAGCCGACCAATTCTGGAAGAGGTTCACCACCGAATATCTCCCATCGCTGCAAGGCCGCCGCAAGTGGATCACTGAAAGAGGCAACCTAGAACCAGGAACCCCAGTCATGATCGTGGATCAGGCGCTTCCCCGAGCCCGCTGGCTCACCGGAAGGGTGAAGAGTGTGGTAAAAGGGCAAGACGGAAGAGTCCGCTCTGCTATCGTGGAGGTCGGAGGAAGAACATACCACAGACCAGTGGCTCGACTGATCCGACTACCCCCGTACTCTGACTCTGACCAGCCTGAGTGACTACTAGACATTCAGCAGACCTCAGTACTGATTAGCGCCGCAAATCAGGGGGCGGCTGTGCTGAAGGGTCTGCAATTAGGTAAAATTAGACCTAAAATAATCCCCCTTTAAGTTAATATGTGGGAGTTAAGTTATTATTTACCACATAATGTTACACTGTCTGCCTATTGATTGCATCTCAGGTTATATGACGGTGCTGCCATCTAGTGGGCCAGAGGTGGTTTAGTGTTCCCTCGTATCTGCGTCACTTCCTCTCTATGAGCTTGTGACGTTGAACTTGACCGGACACGCAAGAGAGCGGACGTACACACAGCGTTGCTCTCGTTAACGTTATAGTTTGACGGTGACCAAGTATGTAAAGTGGCTTACCAAGCGGACATTATACCACCAAGAGAGAGTGAGTTTTAGTACCCAGCTAATTTGATGTTTAGTAAACGTCTGGGATTAGCATATTACAGCAGACTATAGTATTCCCCACCTATCGTTACCAGTTAGCCGAAGCTAGCTAGCTCGGCGCTAATACCTAAAGTAGCTTCGGCTCATGCTTCGATAGCTGCTCTATACTGGACATATCAGTCGATATATATAACACAGACCAGAGAACATTTAGATAAGGTCTGTGTCGCTGTAAAAGGAGTAAAGGACACAACTAGTCCTAAGCAGTAGCCTGTGGTACAGAGGGGACCAGCGTGTCTGCAGCAGCTGGCGGCGTGCGCCGTGCAGCACCACGGAGCGGAGCGAGACACTCGGACCACCACAGCGGAGCATCTGGTCTGCAGGAGCAGACTGGTGGCGCCTATTGGACCGGGCAGCGTCTTCCCGCCCTCATCAACACGCAGCGGTCTACTACTCCTCATCACCTCCATCTCTCTCATCCTGCAGAGGGAATTGTTCCTCTGTCACAGTGGTAACCGCGGCAACTTGGCCAGAACACTTTATTAGAACTATTTGGGCGCCCATCTAAATTTAGTAATAGTATTTAATTAGGCTTTGTGTAATGTGATAATTATATACAGTCCTCTAAGCTCCCGCACAACTGTAATCAAACAGAATGACCACCGTGGACCAATGAGTTGTGGCATTGCGCCATATTTGCGTGGCTTTCCTCGGGGGACTCCAAAAGACGCACCACACACAAAAAGACATGCATGCTAGGTTTCCTACCATTTCCCTCGACGCAAAGAGTACTGGCATAACAACTGGAGTTGGTCCCCAGGCGCCGCACTGTGTGGCTGCCCCACTGCCCCACCTCCATCTCGAAAGTCATGGGAAAAAAAGTCTACGAACAGGTCGAAAAGTACCTAATCTAATCTACGAATTCCAATCTGGCTTCAGAACATCCCACTCCACTGACACATGCCTTCTCTATTTGAACGACCACATCAAACAAGAGGTGGACGCGGGCAAATACTGCGGCATGGTCATGCTGGACCTACAAAAGGCCTTCGACGCCGTCAATCACTCCATTCTGATTGACAAGCTGAAAGCAATTGGTTTTGATAGTCTATCAGTGAGCTGGATGCAATCCTACCTTGAGGGGAGGGAACAGATGGTGGAGGTAAACGGTACCCTATCCCCCCCCTCACAGTGAGCTGTGGTGTTCCACAAGGAAGCATACTAGGACCGCTACTGTTCCTAATTTATGAAAATGACATGTCGTCAGCTTGTGACTGTAACTTGTTCTTGTTCGCGGACGACTCAGCCCTGCTGGTCTCTGACAAGAACAAGTTACAGGTTGAAAAAACCCTCAGCTCAGAACTCGGCAGAATCTGCACCTGGCTCGCTGATAACCGACTATCATTACACCTGGGTAAAACAGAGTCCATTCTCTTCGGATCAAATAACGTAAGGTTATCCTATAACCCTAGTTATATGATACTGCCTTATCTCCACGCACCTAGTGTGCTCCGGGGAACAAAACAAATGCACCCACTTGCACGTGACCACGTGCAGAGCCCGTAAGCCCCAGCCAGGGAGGAGGGGAGTCCCGTCCGCTTAATTATTTAAGGTAACCAACTTGCGTCTAGCCACGCCCCCGCGGCGACGCGGCAGCGGCAGAGCGGAGTGACAGAGCGGAGCGACAGAGCAGAGCTCTGCCGCGGAGCTCTGCCGCGGCAGCATTATGTAGCCGTAATTCCCCTTCTTTTAACATCGACGGTTAGCTCAACTGGTTCGCCGCCTTGCTGTGGATCCTGCGGTGCGTTGGTGACAAGTTCGAATCCCTTCAATTTCTTTTTTCTTTTTTAACGTGCATTCTTTCGCCGGTTAAGTTTAGGCATTGTTTCGGAGTTGGTTAAGGTTAGGGTTAAGTTTAGGCGCTGTTTCGGAGTTGGTTAAGGTTAGAAGGGTTAAGTTTAGGCGCTGTTTCGGAGTTGGTTAAGGTTAGAGTTTGTCTTAGAGCATGGCAATATTCTTTCAGAGTTGGTTAAGGTTATGGTTAAGTTTAGGCATTGTTTCGGAGTTGGTTAAGGTTAGGGTTAAGGTTAGGCATTGTTTCGGAGTTGGTTAAGGTTAGAAGGGTTAAGTTTAGGCGCTGTTTCGGAGTTGGTTAAGGTTAGAGTTTGTCGCAGAGAATGGCAATAGAATGCAGCCTATTTCCGCACTGCCGCTCTCTCGCGCTGCCGCGGTCACATGGGCGTAGTGGACAATCAGAGAAACGCTGAACACAAGTTGGTTGCCTAAAATATTGACTCGTCCCGTCCACCCGCCCATCCTAACGAAGGGGGGGAGGCAGTCAACTCCACCAAAGTGCGAAAAAGGGGGGGAACCAAGAACCCCTGAACGCACAGCGCAAGCGGGACCACATGTGACACAGCACCCCGCGGTCCACACCCACACACCCCTGCTAGCCCACCTAATGGCGGGATGCAGGAGAGGTCCCGGACCTCAGGACCGCCTGGGAGACAGAACCCCCAGCCACGTCCATGAGGTAAAACCTAACAAAAGGACTCGGGGAGGACCAGGAGGCCGCAGCACAGATGTCCTCCACCGAGGCCCCCCCTAACAGGGCAGCAGAGGCCGCCACACCACGAGTGGAGTGCGCCCTGACGCCCCCGGGGGGAACCTGTCCAGCCAACGTGTAGCAAAGGGCAATGCCCTCGCACAACCAATGTGACAGCCGCTGCTTGGACAGCGCCTCACCCGCGCGAGGGCCACCGTAACAAACAACAGTTGATCGGAAGCCCTGAGACCCTGCATGCGACTAAGGTAAACCCCCAGTGTACGGACAGGACACGACAGGTGAAGGCTCGACTCCAACCCACTAGCGTGAGGAGGATGAAACGCCTGAATCACAATATCCCTGGAGTGAAAAGAGCTCCGGATATTCTTTGGCGCGAAGACCGCCTCAGAGTCGCCCCGCTATCGGCCCGAACAGACAGGCACTCAGGCCGCACCGAGAGAGCACATGGCTCTCCCACACATTTAGCGGAGGTGCTGGCCCAAAAAAAGGAACGTGGTCGTAAGACAGACGATCCAATGGCGCCTGTTCAAGAGGCTCAAATGGGGCCCCCAACAGCCTTACCAGAACAGTTGGAGGTCCCGGCTCGGAGACAGAGAACGTTCCACAGGCTTGAGACGCCGTGCGCCAAGCAAGAACGTCCCATGAGAGGGTGGCTGAACAATGTTCTGCCCCCCACTCTCGACCATACGCCACTTCCCAGCGTAAGCCGCGGTAGTGGACGGAGCGTGCGCGTTCCGGATGGCGTTAACCACAGAAGACTCAAGACGCATCCCCACCAGATTCACCCTTTCAGCAGCCAAGCCTAGAGGCTGCCCCAGAACAGGAGGCAGTACAGAGTTCCGCGTGCCTGAGAGAGGGCCCGAGGTGACCACGGAACAGGCCACGGCAGGGCCACCAAGAGCTGAATCTGGGCCGGGAACCACACAGCTGAGCCCCGGCCCGGCGCAACCAGCTATCAGGTGTATGGGGGGGAACGCGTACAGAATCCCGGGCGGCCACGGATACATCGAGAAGGCATCCACCCCCAGAGAGGGGTTGTCCTTCCGACTGATGAGAACCACAAGGGGCACTGGTGGGACTGTCTGCTCGCAAACAGGTCCACCGTGGCCTCCCCGAATCGGTCCCAGACCTGTCTGACTATGTCTGGACGTAGTCCCCACTCGTCGGGTGAGGCCCGCCCCGCGACATCACATCTGCACCCACATTCTCCCTGCCAGGGATGTGGAGAGCCCTCAGGCTGCGCAGATTGAGAAACGCCCATTGCCAGAGCTCGACCGCCGCCCGGTGCAGACAGGGGGAGCGTACTCCTCCCTGTCTGTCGATATACGACGCTGACGTCGTGTTGTCCGTCTTGATCAAAACATGCTTGCCCACCACAAGGTGGCCGAGCCGTTTGAGGACGAGAAGGACTGCCTTCAATTCCAACACATTGAAATGTAGTGCAGACCGGGCAGCATGGTCCTGCCAGCTGCCCCCTACTGCGTTGGCCCGACACGTTCCCCCCATCCCGTGAGGGAGGCGTCGGTGAAGACCGTGACGTGTGACAGCCTGCTGACCATGGGGACCAGAGGGCGAGGTCCCCCAGTACTGACATGGGAACCTTCAGCCGCTTCCACTTGTCTCTCACCGGGTCTATTTCCATGCTGGAAAACCACCTCCGTATCACCCTCATGAAGAGGAGGCCAAGAGGGACCACAGAGTGAGCAGATGCCATCATACCGAGCAGGCGCATCATGGACAGCGCCGTAACCGTCCTAGGACGGAACCTCCAGAGCGCGCCGAGAACATCCACTTGCCGCCGCTCTGAGAGGGATGCCCATATAGACCTTGAGCTTAGAAATAAGCCCAAGTACTCCACCCGTTGACTGGGAAGAGGAGTACTCTACTCCCAGTCTACAGCAAAACCCAGGCTGGTGAGGAATTCCACCACCTGCCTGGTATGAGACCTGGCGATCTTCTCTGACCGGCCGAGGACCAGAACGTCGCAGGCTAGAATAAAATGTATATCCCCTGACGATGCAGAGGCCCCAGCGCGGTGAAGATGCGAGGACCCAGAGAGTAGCCGAATGGCAGCCTCTGGTACTTGTACGCTAAGCCCTGAAAAAGGAAGCGTAGGTATGTCCTAGCAGGGAAGATCGGGATGCGAATACGCATCCTACAGGTCTATGGAGGTGAACCAGTCCCCCACCTGACAGCGCTTAACAGGTGGGTGACGGTCAACATTCTGAACCTTCCATGGGACAGGTCCAGTATGGGTCTGACACCCCCCCCCCCCCCGATTTCTCGGGCACCAGAGAATATCGGGAGGAAACGCCGCTCATCGCTTCCTCCCATGGGACCACGACGACGGCCTGCTTCGCCGCCAGAGAACGAATCTCCTCGGCCAGGGCTGTCACTGCCGCGGACTCTGATAATAGAGTCTGTACCAAACCCAAAAACGGAGGGCGGGGGTGTGTAAACTGTAACACAAGCGCCGCCCTAAGCGTTCTCTCCATCCACACCGACATATGGCTACCACTGCAGCCATACGTGGTAAAATTCCAAAGCGCCCCCGGTAGGGTGCATCAAATTGCAATGCAAAAATTAAATCTCAACATATCAATCTGTCTGGGGTTGCATTTTGTTCGGACACACATACAGTACAAATGATTTGTGCAACGTTTGGGAAAGATTCGTTGAAATTTAGAGGTAGCACACAGCATGTGAAAAATATGAAAAATGGGCCTTTTTGGGCGTTTTACTAGATAACATGACAAGGCAATTTCAAAAACGGCAAGAAATTGTTTTTGAGAACAACATTTATTAACCCTAACATTTAAGAACAAAATGTTTGATAACAACATTTAAATAGTCTTTCAAACATGTCTCAAGCATCCTAGAGTCCTAGACCTGGTCCAGCTTGCGCTTGCAGCAGCTCCTGGCTGCTGCCACAAAGTCTGACGTCAGTTTGATGCCACGCTCGGCACAGTCATTCACAACATTGATGGCACGTACATTCACTGCACCCATCTGAAATCCTGTACTGGTAACCCAATCCTCTACATCCAGTGAAAGAAACGCGGGATCGATGTGCAGCAGGTGCATGCCGAACCAGCAGTCTGGGTTAGCGAGGTCAGCCAAGCTGGTGGTCGGCGAGAGGGTTGGAAATGTTGGCTTGCCGAAGCCAGTGCCAAAGTGGAGCTGTGGGGCTTGTATGGATATATCAGTCAGCGCATGCTCCAATATAGCATCAGCAAGTGCACACCGCTCGTCAACTGGCAGCTTGGTGCTGAAGAGTACCAGGGGCAGCATCTCGCCTGACAGGTACCATAGGTGCCGCTCCAGCGCCTTAATCGCTGATGCTGCGATGCCCTTGTCAACAGACTTGTATGCGTACAGGTGGTGGTAGAGTGTAAGGTCATTCCATTCCGCATCTACGGCCGTGTCGCAGGTCAACCACCACGTTGCGTAGATGTGCGTGATGAAGTTGGCAAACGCCCAAATCTTCAGCACCTGCTGCTGCGTAGTGATGGTCCCCTGAGGAAGCAAGGCAATGTGCTGCTCCATCAAGGACAGCTTGAGAGTGTAGAGCAGCTTGGCCATCCACCTAGCCTTGTGCAGTGCTCCCGGTTGTTGGAAGTTAACTGGAGTGTGCTCTGCACTGTCTGCACTCAGATACACAAGACATAGCTGCACGAACTCGCGATAGTCGTCTCGCTTGTAGTCGAGCACTCCTGCAGCGCACACAATTAGTTCATCACGCAACTTGCCCAGGAACGGTGGTTCGGCATCGCCAGGAATGTAGCGGGACAATGGGCCGCTGTCCTTGTGTGGCAACAGGTTCCAGTTGTCCCGCAGACTTGTAAACAATGTAACCTCTGGCAAGCGTGACGTCGTCACCTTGACGTCAGTGAAGATGTGGCTGAGAAGCACCTTGCCGATGTGGTGCCGGCACCCGGACCAGAGCAGTGGTCGACACAATGAGAGCTGGATGGCAATGTAGGCTGCCGTGAGATGGCCAGTGTTTGACGCGGTGGTGTCCTGCACCAGTCCTGCAGCAGCTTGCATGTCAGCCGGGCGATGATCGTTCCGCATTCCTCGTCAGTCCCCTTCATATATGCTGGCACACCAAGCAGTTTGAGCCGCTTCGCGTCTCCGACGACCACTGTCAGACGCTCCAACTGGGGCACATTGTTGAGCATTGGCGTCAACTTGCTGTCCCAGTGCAAGGTGCACATGGGAGGTGGTGTCCACTGTTCTTGCTGGTCCTCACTGATGGCCTGCAGCACTTGGCGGCATGCTCTGTCTGCTGTTGCATAGGATGTGGAGACCTTTGCAGAATTGTCACCGGATTCCTCGATCAGGCCACGCATGAAGGCAGCCGGCTGCATTGGTGTGATCTTCAACCGTGTAGCCAGTGACACAAGACTCGGCCGGCTGAGAATGTTTGATGGAATGAAGGCTGTGATGCCAGTCTTCTTACGCTCACGTGTGTGTGTGTTCTCAGCCGGTGGAGCAGCTGTTTCATCTGCATTGCTGTCTTCATCACTTTTGCTTTTCCAACACCTCCATGCTGGACGTCGCAGTCATCTCCTGCTGCTCCTTGGTAAGGCATGCCTGCTGCGCTGGTTCACGCTCCTGTCGCCGCTTCAGCTTGGATTGCAGCTTGGCATCGAATGCCCCAAATGTGGCCACTCTGTCGCCCTTCATGCTGGCCAGGAAAACAATGTCCTCTGGATCACAGATCAGCTCCTCTGCATTTGGAGACAACAGCGGTAATGGGTCAAACCTGGCCGCTTGGCATGCAGTTGCGTGTCACAGTTGTACATCATGCACCGCAAGATCTGGCGACCACTTGGCAATTTGGCGCCAGTGATGATGGCATCTGCATCGGTTATGCTGGTGCCCAGACCTAAGACCAGGCTGCGGCTGCTCTGGCAGGAGCCTAAGGGCGGCGACGCCGATTGTGATAACTGGATAGTTGGAGATATAGTTGGAGAGCTGGATCCTGTGGTGGGTGATGGTGGCGTTGAGGGAATTGAGTAAACTGTGATGCAAAGCCACACAGGCAAAGCTATTTATAGGCTCATCCCCCAAAAAATTGCATGTGCGAGAAATCTTTTCCAAAACAGGGTAACATGTGCGGGAATATGGGAACGGACAGGTCTCCATGGTTCAAATGTAACAATGTTGCAAACTTGTGCATGTAACTCACACACACAGACGCGCACGCACACACACAAACACACAGATGCGCGTGCGCACACACACTAACAGCAGGCCATGTTGGGGGAGGACAGAGTGAAGGGACATTTTGCCATAAAAGCTGATGTACCGTTCCACCTCTAAATCACCTTCTATTGTATATTTTGCATGTATTGTTTTTACATGGATGGTAACACTTTTAGCACCCAGACAAATCAATACGCTGAAAATGTGTATTTTGATGCACCCTAGCCCCCGCCGTCAACTGCCGCTGGTCCGCTAGGAATCGTAGATAGGTGGCCCGGTCCCTCCCGCTGTGCGTTGTCAACCCTGGTCTCGCCAACCGCGCGAGCAGGGTGTCTCGTGGAGCCAGGATATCACATCCTGACTCTACCAACGAGGCAATCGCACCCAAGGGGGGGACCCCGACAGAAGGGGCGGTCTGATACGGGGGGAGCGGCCATTACCCCTGGTGACATAGGCTCCCCCGCTGAGCATCTTCCCGGCTTAGCTTGCTGAGGACAGCCTGCTCTGCAGCTGGACATGCATGGTGTGTGGTTCTCACACTGCCCGATAGGGTGGGTCTCCACACACCGTAGCCCTGTAGTGATATTACTACCACCCAAATTACGCGTGCCTGCTGACCACCGCGGGATCGAAAGTCCAGACGGGGGAGGCACTAACGTAATACCCGGCCTGGCGAGGGCGGGGCTGGGGGGAACCCATGCTGCGACCTCCTGGGCCTAGAGTTCCCCCTCTGACAAAATGTTTTAGATACAGGGAACCCTGCTCCGTCGACAGATACAACACCAGGCTCACCAAACACAGACGCAGGACGCATGGTGTGGGAGCCGCTTGATAGCACAGCATTCTCATAGACAGACCCAGGCCTAGCTAGCAACTGGGTGTCAGCCCCTGTCTCCATGAGAAGCGAAATGTGGGGCCGCTTGTGCTTCACTGGAAGACCGCGGCCCGCAGCCAAAGGGAACAAATCAGAGCCCTGTGTCCCATAGTGTAGCGGGGGGGAGTAACCGGAGAGCGTGCTAGACACAGCTAGATGGCAACGGTTTTTTAGGGCGTGCCCATCTAATATAGCCAATCCCTCGGGCCGCCGAGGCTGTCGGCCTTGTGATCACCTGTTTTCTTTGTGTCCAGGGTATCTCAGGCGGGGGAAACATGGCCACTGGCCGGGGGCCTCGCCGTGCTCTCACCTCTGGCTGCGCGGTGTGGGGCGGCGGGAAGCCCAGGTCAAATACCGCCCGCGCCTCCGTGGACAGACCAAGGTCCACCCGCGGAGAGGGGAGCCCTGAGCAGGAGACCCCTCCCCTCCTCAAGGGGAGATTGCTCCAACCAAAGATGCCTGTGAACAACCGTTGACAGCATCCTAGCCCTCCCTGCGGTTATAGCTTGTGGCTAGGTCAAAAGCTGAATAACCTCAAAACCTCGCACGATGGTTTTTTGACATCGGCTGGCCCTAAGGCCCCACCACCCGACACCATTTGACAGAAAAGCAGCCAATTGAGAAATGTTGTCAGTTGCTGCTAAATTCTGTACCGCGGCAGTAAGCTTCATCAGCCCACCAGCCACCTGCCGGGCCGACTCGCCTCATGGCGTCGGCCGGGCGGGACACCGTCTCACCATGTCAGGGCAAAGGACTGATGCCACCTGCTTCACTAAGCACAGAACACCAGTGGTGGCTGCTGACCAAAGTCTACTACTAGTGAAGCACTGCTCCACCAGTAGTCATGTAACTGTTAAATTCTGCCTTGGTTTATACTGTACCCTGAACTACAGAATTGACGATTGAAGCATTCTCCAAGTTGCTTACACTTTTATTATAATCTCACGTTGACATTCTTCATCCAGCTCTCCACATAGCTGTGTCACACTCAACTCCGTCCGTGCGGAAACAAACCTTAGTTTAATACAAACCTATTGTAACATCCCTTTTCTTTTACTGAACTAAAATATCCTATTGTAACATCCCTTTTCTTTTAACGAACTAACAGGGAGCTAAACAGTGAATGACATTAATATCGAACTAACATGGAGCTAAACGGTAATGACATTAAAATCTACTTTCAAAACCATTCTTTTTTCTCTTTTTTTTCTTTTTTCTTGAACACACTGTGCCCCACACACTCAGCTTGCATAGTCCATGAGATATCCTGGTCTAGCAACTGCTCGACCCGATCTTGTGGTTACAGTCTGTGTGTCTCCTATGTCCCTGCCCAGAGTAGCGGTAGACTCTGGTGCGCTGCGGGTCTCAACAGATACAGTCAGGTCCGGCCCACCGGCCTCTGTGCCCCTGTCCCGTCTCAGGTGTCGTCGATTTCGTCGAAGAACAGTTCCGGTGTCCAGCTTTTCTCCAGCTTGTGTGAGGTTTGAAGGATTGAATTCTGACATGCTCTCCTACTTTTAGCGTGTCCAAATCTCTCACTGTTCTGTCGTAGTATTTTGCTTGTCTCATTTGTCCTCGTCTCATCTGCTCTGACGTTGTGCGTTTCACCTCCTGCTGCAGAAGACTATCCCTCGTTGGTAGCAGGGTTCTGGTCCTCCTACACATCAGTCTCTGAGCTGGGCTTGTGTCTAGCCCTTGAGATGGAGTGTTGCGGTGATCCAACATCGCCAGGTATGGGTCCTCCCCTGCCGCCTTGGCTTTTATCATGAGTCTCTTCGCCGTTTTGACCGCCGACTCTTCTTTCCCGTTGCTTTGAGGGTAGCCAGGGGATGACGTCTGGTGTTGAAATCCCTACAGCTGACTGAACCTCTCGAACTCGTGTGAAGAGTATTGTGGCCCATTGTCCGAAACCACAACATCTGCAATCCCCTGACGAGCAAAGTGAGCCTTCAGCTTTCTTATCACCATACTCGATTTTGTGTCCGGTAAATGGTCGACCTCCCAAAAATTAGAATAGTAGTCAACTGTCAGTAGGTAATCAATGTTGTTATGGGTAAACAAGTCTGTCCCCACCTTGGGCCATGGCCTGCTCAGCACCTCGTGTGAGTGCAGTGTCTCTTTCTGCTGCTTTGTGTCCATTGTTCTGCAGACGTCGCACTTGGATATAGCTGTCCTGATCTGCTCGGTCATTCCTGGCCAGTAGACATATTCTCTCGCCCGTCTGAGACACCCCTCTACTCCCAGGTGAGTAGAGTGTATGCGGCGGGTGATGTCGCTTCGAAGTGTGTCTGGAATCACAACTCTCTCTCCTCTGAAGACGATTTCGTCCTGAACACTCAGCTCCTCTTGCACAGGTCAGTGCTGCTCCGAGTCCCGTTTCTGATGCGTCACACTGTAGCGTAAGTTCCTGCTTGGTGTCATAGTACTTGAGTACTGGCGCTTTGGCTATCTTGTCCTTCAGCCTGCAGAATGCTTCCTCTTGCACATCTGTCCACTCCCATATGCTGTCTCTATGGGTGAGCTGTCTCAGTGTCTCACAGTCGTCTGATAGGTGTTGATAGAACTTAGCCAGGTAATTCACCATGCCGACTAGTCTCTGTATGCCTTTCACGTCTGTGGGCCTCGGCATGTCTGTCACTGCTCGAACCTTCTCCGCATCGACTTTCAGCCCCTCCGCTGTCAGTATGTGTCCGATGTACGGTACCTCTTGCTGTCTCAATCTGAGCTTATCTGCATTCAGTTTTATGTTCCTCTCCCTGCATCTGGTGAGGAACTGTCTCAGTTTCCTGTTGTGGTCTTTGTCAGCCATCTCTTGTGTGTCCCCTTCTCCCGTGATGAGGATATCGTCCGCGATAATGTATATGCCTGGCAGCCCCTCCAGCGCCTGGGTCATCTTCTGCTGGAATATCTCCGGAGCCGGACTTATCCCCATAGGCATCCTGAGCCACCTATATCTGCCAAATGGTGTGGCAAACGTTGTCAGATAGCTCGACGACTCCTCCAGTTTCACATGCCAGAATCCATGTTTGACATCACAGACTGTAAACACCTTTGCTCTCGACAGGTCTGGGAGAACATCTTCTATGGTGGGCAGGGGGAAATGGCTGCGCTTCAGTGCCTTGTTGAGTGGTCGCGGGTCTATGCACACTCTAGTCTTTCCATTAGGCTTCTGCACCGTAACCAAACTACTAATCCAATCCGTGCTCTTTTCCACAGGCGTGATGATCTCCCTCTCTTGTAGATCTCTCAACTCTCCCTTGAGTGATGTCATCATAGCCACCGGAACTCGTCGTTTGGGGAGTTTAACTGGCTCCACCCTCTTGTCGATCTCGATTCGATACTTTCCGTCCAGGCAGCCGTCACCTGTGAACACATCTCCATACTCCCTCTTTATTTGTTCCATAGTCAGTTCCCTCTCAGGTGTTGTTTCGTCCCTTACAATGCTGTCGATGGCTAGTATGTTCTCATATTCCACTTTTATCAGCTTCATCGCTTCGCTCGCCTTCCTGCCAAGCAGTGGCAATTTGCAGTCCTCTTCTACTACTACAAACTCCAACTGGTACAGTTTCTGGTTTCTTGGGTTCCTCACCTTAACCTTACATTTTCCCAGTGGGTGCAGCTTGGACTTGTTGTACATCACCAGCAGTTTCTTTGTACTTTCTAGCTTTGTGTCTGGATTTAGCAAGTTAATCGGGATAACATTACACGTGGCCCCACAATCTATCTGGAACCTCACCAGCTCTCTGCCTACTAACATTCCTGCAAACAGCTGGCTGTGCTTGGCCTTGTTATTTCGGTCTTCAGTAGTTTGTCGCCCTCTTGTGGTGATAGTCATGACGTCCTCATATTCCTCTTCACTATCCTGGTCAGTCACCTGGTGTACTCTACGTGTTCTTTTGTCACCTCCTCCACGCTGTTCCCTGAGAGGGTTTTGCTATTTTCCCGAGACAACTCTGTGGCCCTGCACATGTGTAGAAATGTTTCCAGTGTTAACTTATCTTCTCTAAGCAGTCTCTCTTTCAGCCCTGCATCGTTACCAGCACATACTATTCTGTCACGTATGAGCGAGTCCTTTATTTCTCCAAAGTTACATGTACTGGCTAGCACTTTGAGATCAGTAACATATGAGTCAATGCTTTCTTTTGACCTTGATTCCTCATGAAAAAACGATATCTTTCCACAGTCTCATTCACTTTGGGATTGCAATGTTCATCAAATGCAGTGATCAAGTCTGGCAGTTTCTTCCCAGCCGAATTGCCGTCACTCATCAACGTTTCACAGAGATCCCTACCCGCCTCTCCAATGAGGTAGTAGAACAGCTTCACTCTCATAATTTCGGGCGCATCTGGCATAGAAAGGTCCAAGTAGAGTGTAAACTCCTCCTTACATGATTTCCACGTCTTCGCAAGGTTTCCAGAGTCCAAGCATAGCGTCTCAGTCCTTCCATCCTTTCTGCTCTCACTGGGATAACTTCTTCAGCAGGAGTTTCTTCTTCCCCGGCGTCCATCCAACGTTATTGCTAACCAGCTAGCTAACGTTAGCTCCAATGCTGGTCGATCTCTCACTGTAGCGTTAGGAACGTGTCCACCTCGCTGTCACCATGTTAAATTCTGCCTTGGTTTATACTGTACCCTGAACTACAGAATTGACGATTGAAGCATTCTCCAAGTTGCTTACACTTTTATTATAATCTCACGTTGACATTCTTCATCCAGCTCTCCACATAGCTGTGTCACACTCAACTCTGTCCGTGCGGAAACAAACCTTAGTTTAATACAAACCTATTGTAACAGTAACAACCTCCACTGCGGTGTGCACCCGTGAAGGGATAAATGAATGAATGAACGAAAACTCTATTAACATATTGCAGAATGGGCTAGCCCAATACACACAATTGTTAAGGGGATGCAGACCAGAGAAAACGTTAGTCCTGTCTACATCAGGGACCCCCATTTTCAATTAATAGATTCACAAAAAGCACACCTGCCCTGAGCCCTGTCATCAGCCCATCCACCCATGTAAAGGGTAAATAAGCCTCCGCTAAACCCCCAACATTAGACACCGATTGACCGTCAGCATGAATGGTTAAGAGGAGGGAAGACAGTAAAGACAGCCCTCGGCGGGGTAAATGGGAACGCCGCCCCAACATTGTAGTATTAGCATTAGCTGCGCGCTAGGATACTTGGAAAAACATCCAAAAGAGAGTCATGACGACCATGTTTTCCCAAATATCCCGCCCCCTGCGCCAATACATCACTCGGTCGTCTCACGAGACAACGAGCAGTATTACACATGCCATTACCAATGCCTGCTTAGCGCAGGCCCTACCTGTGTGCGCGACTTAGCTCGACTGCTAACCGTCGCGCGACGTCCCTCGGTACGCTGTTACGAGACGAGGAAAACACAGCACAGGACCGCCGCGCTGTTAGGACGTGCCGAGAAGGTTCCGGGGGCTGGCGAACTTCTGGCGAATTCCCAACATTGTGTAATGTCTCCTTCTGCTTCATAACAATCTCCAGTTCCGAAGTGCATCTAGCTGCTTCCGCGTTGGAAACGAATGGAGAAGGGTGAGGCGTGAGTGACCACTTCCGGCGTAATATAGGACGCATGGGAGTGGCGTGGTCACGTGCAAGTGGGTGCATTTGTTTTGTTCCCCGGAGCACACTAGGTGCGTGGAGATAAGGGGTTATCTCAGTAGGCAGAGCGGGACGCGATAGCCAGTTGATATATAACAAACTCAGCAAGACCGACGGCTTCTCAGTTACAGTGGGTGACAATATTGTCACAAGGAAAGATGAAATTACATACCTAGGTTCCATCCTAGAGGCAAATCTTTCCTGTGACAAAATGGCATCCAAGGTAATAAAAAAAGTCAACCAACGAACTAGATTCTTGTACCGGATCTCCTCTCTGGTAAACAAGAATACCCTGAAGACTCTGGCAGGAGCACTCATTCAAGGGTACTACGACTATGCTTGCACCTCATGGTACCAAAGCACCTCAAAGGCGCTAAAAACAAGATTACAAACATCACAAAACAAACTGGTCAGACTACTACTTGACCTTACTCCTAGAACCCACCTCACCCCTGCCCACTTTGACTACCTAGGATGGCTTAGAGTAGACGACACAGAGTACAGCAACTTGCAATGGGCCTGGTCTACAAGATACACTATACGACTAAGGTACCCATGTACATGTCAAAATACTTCCCAAAGGTCAGTGAATACCACAACCACAACACCAGAGGACCTAGGTATGTAATTTCATCTTTCCTTGTGACAATATTGTCACCCACTGTAACTGAGAAGCCGTCGGTCTTGCTGAGTTTGTTATTTGAACCGAAGAGAATGGACTCTGAGCAATATTTTTTCATGAAAAGGTTCCATAGCCTACAGCTTTATCGGAATAATTTATCTTCTGTGCGTCTTGGTGGCTCACCATGCTAAGATACACATGTACCATGTCATCACCACGCTAAGATACACATACTGTATGTACCATGTCATCACCACGCTAAAACAGATACAGTACCATGTCATCACCACGCTAAGACAAATACTGTACCATGTCATCACCATGCTAAAATACATATACTGTACCATGTCATCACCATGCTAAAATACATATACTGTACCATGTCATCACCATGCTAAAATACATATACTGTACCATGTCATCACCATGCTAAGACACATACAGTACCATGTCATCGCCATGCTAAGACACATACTGTACCATGTCATCACCACGCTAAGACACATACTGTACCAAAATTTGCCCATAGTCGACTGATAGTCGACTATAATTTTTTTTATATATATATAGTATATATATAATCTTATTTTTTTTATCATTCCATTTGGGCTGTTACCTGTTACCTATCCACTTTGTGCCTAGTGGCACATAAGGCCTTCATAAGGCCTTGGGCTGTGGGGGGTGCTTAATGTCTGAAGGAGTCGACTGAAGGCTTCTTGTCCTCTGCGAGAGCATGCAATTGGTCCACTGATGGATACATCTTGATATTTGTCTAGTCAGTGTGTTCATTAGATGGGTGAAATCCTCTTTCAGTGCATCTGTGCCCGTTTTCTTAGGCGGTTAGCCTCGCTGGTATGCACGCCATTAGCATTAGACACACTTCTAGGCCAGAAAAGAAATATATATATATATATATATATATATATATATATATATATATATTTTTTTTATTTTTTTTTGCATTCGACTAAGAGGTTGGCAGTCGACTATGGCTCCTTTCAATCAATTAGTCAACTATTCGACTAATAGAGGTCAGCCCTATACAGTATACTGTACCTTGTAATCACCATGCTAGCCCGTTCCCACGGGGATGTCCTCATAGTTTGTTTCCGTTATCTGACACAGAGGTGATTGCAGCTCGATCAGAGGGGCATCGACACCACAAACAGGACAGAATGGGATCAGCAGTCTGCACATAACGTAACTGCCGTAGTCTTATATGGATTTCAGAGCACTGGTCGTACCCGACCAGAAGAGCTCATAATGGGGACTTTCACTGAGTCCATGTGAATGAGTGTTGGAATTAAACTTTTTGGCAATTTAGAAGATGGTGTTTTATGAGACACCATTTGAAGTACAGGAGTGGTTGAAAGTGAAATTAGGAAAATTGAAAGAGACAAGGATTACGGGGAGCGGTCTGATTGATTGATTGAAAACTTTATTAAAAAAATTGCAGAATGGGTACAATACAGTACAGCTCAATACTAACAACTGCTAAGAGGATGAAGATGTGAGGATTGGTTAATTCCCCGCCACACGCTCCGCTCCTTTAAGGTACTGTGTTGATTGATGCATTCCCCGCCACACGCTCCGCTCCTTTAAGGTGCTGTGTTGATTGGTGCATTCCCCGCCACACGCTTTTGGAGCAAGTATCAATTCCAGCGCACACCTGTCATAGTTTTTGATTAGCGCCCCAGAGGCTTTTTATACTGGGACTTCCCTTCAATCGATGTCGGGTCGTTTTGGAATACAACTGCTTTTGCCTGCTTTTTCCCCGTTGCTGTGCCTCGTCTTCTTTCCCTCCAGGACTTTCTGTGGAGATCCGCTGATGAGAACCTTGTTCCCCGTTTGGAGCTGCGCCTCGTTTACCCGCTTTACGCGTTTGCGCTTGGGTGAGTTGGAACCAAACCCCTCTGGATTATTCTGTCTGTGTGTGTGACGAACACCGAAGATTATCATTTTTGCTTGCACTGGACTCAGTTGAAGTGTGTGTTTTGAAGAGACACTGAAGATATCATTTCTGTTTGCACTAAACTCAGCTAACTTGTGTGTTGTGGAGAACACTGAAGATTGTTACTGTTCATTGGTTCTGGACACAGCTAAGGGAGGAGGGAACCACACTGCCTCTGTGTTTCGTTGGACTGTTATTGATATCTCTCTCTCTCTCCGTTTTCCACCTCGAGTTAAAGCTGGGAGTATCTGCAGAGCCGCTACAACGTGAAATACCGATTCCCCACTGCTATCACCAGGAGGATCTGCAGAGCCGCAGAGAACACTGCCGATGGCAGTCTCCCTTGTTGTTTCATAATTGTTACTTTACCCCTTTTGTGACTCTGTAAATAAATACGCCCTAGTATTTGGCTAACTCTGAACTTCCTGTCTGTGCCGTGCGATTGAGGTCGGTTCAAACCCTAACAGAAGACCAGAAAAGGACTTTCGTCTTGATTACATAAGGGTCCTCCATTTTCAATTCATGAAGACATACAAGACATACACATAGAGTAGGCCTACTGTTTAAGAAAAAGAGATCATAAAAAAATATATACATCCGAAGGGGAAGAAACTGTACATTGGAGGGGGTTTTGACATTTTGATAATTGTTGAGTGTGTCTCTTGGAGTCAACAGAGTCAGGCATTGGGGTAACAATGCTAGGAAAACATCGGGTTCAGTCTTTTGCCTTAAAGGGGACATGCATTGCTATTCCTTTCACTATTTGGGCAACTTTACACAATTCCTGTGAGTATATATATTTTTTTTAATTCATTGTTTTTATATTTTTAATCAAGTACTCAAAAGCAAAAAATTTCGACCTCAAGATTTCAAGCTGTTTGTGCTGGGCTCCGCCCATAAGCGCTTTGAGTGACAGTCACCCACACAGTCTGCGACTGGCAGACAGAAAGAGAGATAGAGAGATTGAGGGGGATACTAAATAATTTCACCGCGGGGGGCATAATCCCACGGGACAATGCATTGGTAACTTGTTTCAAATGACAATATATACCTCTGTGAATATTATTGCACGGATCGGAACACGGGTGTGCGCGTGGGAGTGTGCGCAAAGATATTTTGACAGTGATATGGAGTGCTCCCGACTGCTGGGAGAAGACCCATCCCCGCGGCGCACACACATTTACACACACTCCTGCGCCGCGGCCCCTCTCCCTCTCTCTCCCTCCCTCTCTCTCCCTCTCTCTCTCTCTCTCCCTCTCTATCTCTCTCGTTCTCTGCTGTCTGTCGGCACCCTCTGTTTGAGGAGGTAATTCCACTGCTCTGTTGTTGAGCGAATTGCGAACCAGTGCCTTATTCACGTCAGCAAAACAGTCAAATCAGAATGGCTTAGTTGAGTGAGGGAAGATCTCGTGAACTCAAGACTAGATTGATGAGTCAATATGATAATTAGAGACACAGACCAGTGGCGTCGTTAGCCCTGGGCTTCCGGGGCTTTTAGTACTTTTAAACATCGATTTTTAGCAAGTAGTAGTTTTCATTTGATCCTATATAATTTTTTCATTCACCGATTTGTCGACTTTTTTTTTGTGTCTTGAAAGGCGCATTATAAATCAAATGCATTATTATTATTATCATCCAGGAGGGAAAAGACACTTTGGATAGTAGGGACTGCATCTCTGCCTGTCCTGGCCAGGAAACACTTTGCAACTGTGATCTCCTCTGGCAGTAGTTGGATATTGTAATGTGTGGGGAGGGGTTGCAGCAATTCCACTGAGAGAAACTGGTCTGAGGCTGCATAACATGCCTGTATGCCTCTCATATGTTGTTCTCCAACTCATGAGGACCTGCTCTCAAGCTCTTGCAGCATTTTGTCGAGGACTGGATAGAACAGTCTCTGTCTCAGCTGATCTCCATGAGGTCTGAGCTTGTGCCACAAGATGACTCAACTACTCGTCCATCCTTTTCTGCTTCCTCCTTTGGCTGGTAGTATGTTCCTCAATCCCAAGGCCATTACATATGGCCTTTGTCCTGTCATACATGTCCACTGCCATCTCTGAGGTGCGATAACCTTTGAGTGTGTCCTGCACTGTGCTTTTAAATAGTACAGATAGGTATTGAAGATGTGCACTTTAACGCAGCAGCACCTGGAGCCATCCATACCCATGTCCAGTGTCCACTGACAAAGACATGCTCATGATACTGTGATAAACTATAATAAGCTTTAATCAAACCCTGGTTCATTTCCTCGGATAGTCCGGTTGGTTTGGGGTGGTGTGAAAGCTCATTCACTCTTGCAAGTAAACCCTGCTGCAGTTCATTTGAGATGTGAATGCAAAGCGGACCAAAGGCAGGAAAAGACCCCAAAATCTAATCTTTTTTCATGAGAAGACTGAAACATTATGTATATAATTTTTTCGATTGCTTAAGCACGATTTTGAAAACAGGGCCCGGTGTTTCAAAACACTACACACAATTAGCACAACCACACACACAATTATCAGAACACCTCAGATCCTTTGCTAAATTAAACACAAACTATACACTAATTTATAAAAACTAAATTTTGTTACCATATGAAACACACGTTTCATATGACTTAATTCTGTTTGAACCAGTTACACACTGCTGTGCTTAACCTAAAACACATTTAGCAATTTTACTTCTCAGTGAATAGAGTACTGTAAGTGAAGTACACAGAGAATGTGCAAATATACAATAAATTCACCAAACACTACACAAGACCAATGCTGTAGACTGATGAAAATATTATTTATTTATCTCCATATACCCAAATCAATGATGCAGACTGATGGAAAAAAAATTCTCTATACCAAAATCAATGATGCAGACTGATGAAAATATAAATTTTCTCTCCATATAACCAAATCAGTCAACATTTCAACATGGAGAATCACAACAAAACATGTCCCAGTTTTCATGCTACTAAAGTGTGCATAACACAGTAAGCTCAACAAATATCAGACAAACATAAAATACTGTATCCAGTACAGGTTAAAATTACAGTAAAACAAAAACAAAAATAGAAAACATTTAAATAGAGTACAGAAAATACTAGACATTATCTCTTTGCCTAGCTGGATCTGGCAAGAGATTATTTTGTTGTGATTCTCCATGTTGACATGTTGACTGATTTGGGTATATGGAGAGAACATTTATATTTTCATCAGTCTGCATCATTGGTCATCTTGTGTAGTGTTTGGTGATTGTATATGTTCACGTTCTCTGTGTACAGTACTTCACTCTCCTTCCATTTTGGTTGAAGGCAGGTGAACTCACCTGCTGCATTTTTATAGTGCTTACACCTGATTGGTGTATCTACAATTAAGCAATGGTGTGTTTGTGCATCTGATTGCTGTGTTTAACCAATTGGCTCATATGTGTGGTAATTTGACATTCTGTGTATAATGTAATGCAAGTGTGTTTAGTGTTTTGCAAATCTACATAGGCTGTGCATAATGTTTGTTTGTTTATTTGCTTATGTATATGTGTGTATGTATGTATGTATGTATATGTATATGTATATGTATATGTATGTATGTATGTATGTATGTATGTATGTATGTATGTATGTATGTATGTATGTATGTATGTATGTATGTATGTATGTATTGTCGTGGAATATATAATCATGTCATTATGGATCTGTGTTGTTTTATCATGTCATACAGCTTGACTCTCGGTATGACCGGGTTGACTGGTTGATGTGTGTATGTCTCTTTAAGAAGACTCCAGGGACTGACATCTCCCCAGTCATAACAGAGTTGTTGTTTGCTTCCAGTTACTGAGAAACCATTTTGTTTGCCTTCGTCATCATATCTGATATAATATGTTACGTCTGACAACTGTGTATTTGGCATATGTCTGAACAGAACTCTTGGTCATTTTATGGCCAGAGGCTACTGTGTAAACATGTGTCTTTGACTGTAAACTGAACTTTCATTGTGGCCACGCTGAAATAACCTTTCTATTATTTGTTAATAAACCTTTCTATTATTATTATTATTAATAATGACTCAGAATGATTTGTAAACGGCTCATCGTTTAAATCCTTAGAGATTTCCCATTACAGATGGCGACGAGAAGAATTATGGGATATTTTTTGTTTTAACTAGTTTATTAGATTTTAAAGCGATGGGGTCGAGTTGGCCGCGAAGCGGGCTCTGCGGACAGGTTGAATCTTGAGTTTCAGGGGAAGCGCTTCCTTATCTCAAACTCCTCCGCGCATGGGAAGGGGGGAGAGAACCACCTGCGCCGTCCGTTTTGCTGCCAACTCCGGCTAGGACCGTGGGAACGCGTGGGGGGATATTCGGTGAGCTGTGCCATTCTGTTTAAAGCGGTTTTGTTTTGCATCTATAAAGTAGTTAGGTTACGTTTAAATTAGGACGTCTGGTTGACCAGATAGCGTAGGACAGAGGGGTGATTGCCGACGAGCAGTCCAGGGGTGAGTTAATATCTCCTGCCTCAAAGCCTCCGAGATAAATACGGGAGAAGGGGGACGCCTGTCTACGACTGTCTTGTCAACTCTGACAGGTAAACCTGGGGGGATGCGAGTGGGGTATTGAAGTTATTTTTGGGGTTCTGGGTCAAGTGGGTGTCTAACATTAGAACATAGTTTTTTTTCTGTGTGTAACCCCCCTGTGTTCCTCTGATTACTGGGATTTAAGGGGTGCGTTCTGGTAATTAGCGAGAATTACATGTGTAAGGTGTACTGTGAAGTATGTTTAGGAATTACAGGAGTTCATGCGATAGGTCCCACTATTTAGCGTGGGTTATCTTTTAAGCACTGATTGTTTTTTGGGTTATTATTTCACAAAGAGGCGGGAAGAGGGTCCGTGCGTGGAGAATACCAAGAGGGAACAGGTGCTGTGTGTGCGTGATTAGTTTCTATCACCTATCTGGTCAAAAACGGCAGTTTTTTTGAAAAGAAATAGGATAGGGCGTGAAATACGCTGTTTTCACAGAGCTTTTTATCTCCGAGTGCTCAGGGGAACCACATTTTTTGGGGGCAACATAATTTATTTTTGTGTTGTTTTTGTCTGTTAAGGGGAAAAGAAGCGTGTTAGAGGATGGAGAATGTGGACAGTTTAGAGGGGCCAGAGGGGGGTGCCTGTGGGGTTGTGACGGGAGAAGCTAATACTCTGTTCTTTTTCTCTTCTCCCATGGTGTGCCCGGGGCTGGATTTTGGGCTCGGTGCCTTTCCGTGTGCGTCACCGACCGTCCCGCCTCCTGTCCGCTGGTCTCGCCGGCGACCATCAACTCTGGTGCGAGGAGAGAGGCCTCATATGCCACCCGCCGCAGCGGCCACACGTGAGGCTGGATCAATAACAGCAGATGAATTGGCCAGACAATTAGAGATGCTGAGGTTGTATGCTCAAGAGCTGATGCAGCGTTCACACCTGTCGCTGATATCAGCGGTTGGACAGTCGCAGTTAGCCTTGGTGAAAACGGTCTCACAGCTTGGGCAGGGCAGGAAGGTGACGGTCCCGGGAAAGCGGCAGCGCAAAGCTGCTGGTTTTTGTTTTGTATGCGGCGGGGCCGGGCATTGGCATAAAGAATGTGCCTATAAGGAGGTGTTTGAGGGGAAAAAAGCACAATGGCGTGCGGAGGTGCAAGGCGGGACGGGCCCTCAGCGCATTGACTGGACGCACGGCGGGGAGGCATCGACCTGAGCCTCAGGACAGGATGATGGCAGGCAAAGTATAGCGCACACTCACATGCACGCACATTATGAGAAGGGTAGAAAACAATTCTAGTTGGAATGCAATTTGTCATTAGATATTTCCACTGGGGAAAAAAAATAAAGAATAAAAACCCTATCAGATTTATAAACAGAGTGTCATGGAGGGGCACATTGAGGTCTGCACACAGCAATGGGCTGATCGATAGAAATACAGGTACAGAAATATATTAAGGCCATGTAAACAAATCACTGACAATGGCCCTTCTGAAATGTTACATTATTGAGAAAACAAATCTTTCTTAAATCAATGATCTGATAATTGAAAGTAGTTGAGAGAGGAGGAGGATGAGACACAGAGAAAATTAGAAAAGGGGTTTAAATTCATAATTCTTCATTTAAGTTCAAGTTTTATTAAGGTACATACATGTACATTACAGTGAAATGCTTGGTTCTGTGTGAGCCTTCTGAGGGTGTGTTTCATGCTGTAAAGGGAAGTCCAAACACTGCGATGCTACTGGGGGCTTGGTGCCTCTGGACAGACACACTGGGCAGTTTGACCTAGGCCTAGGCGACACTAGGTCTAAAGGGACCTACTGGAATTATGTGCGCTATCATACAATAAGTAAATCGATTAATTACATATAGCTTAACTACATTTCTCAATAGTGTTTCCTTTTAACCAAGTAACGTTATGGGTAGTGTAACGTATGTTGTTTTACTTGCTACTGCCGGAGAAATTGGGCTGCTAAGGATTAGGGATCAGTAACGTTCGGTGGGGTTCGTTCAGTGATAACAACATTAGCTAAATAGCTAACAAAATGAATAAACGGGTGGCTACGACACAGAATAACGTTAACACAATTACATGCATCATTGTTTACAATAAGCGGGTGGTCAAAGGACTGACAGCGGGGCCAAGTTAAACATGAATCAATTTATTATAACGGGTAGATTGCCTGCACATCACGGGGCTACTGTTCTGGGATATAAGGATTTGCCGCTTCCTTGGTGTTTTTATCGTTGATTGCCTGTAGTAGCTGCATCTAACGTTAGGAGCCAACGTTAAATCGAACCTAAAGTTAGTTGTTTACCAACAAGGGCAGCATTTGTTTTATCATTAGCGTATCATTGGTTCAAAAAACACAGAACCGGACGAGACGAGTGGTTCGCGCATAGGATAATCACACAACGATACTTCCGGTCCGGTCGGTTGGGCTTCAAAATAAAAGTCTAGAACTCGGGAAGAGACGGAGCGGTGGGCTTCAAAATAAAAGTCTAAAAACACGGCGTTGTCCTCCACGAGTACCACAGCGGTTCTCAACAGGGGTTCCGCGGCACACAGGGGTTCCGCGGAGAGCTGCCAGGGGTTCCGCGAGATGCCTGATGGGAATGTTTCTTTAAGAATATAGAATGACAACTATTTAACTAAACAAATAGTCTATCTAGTGCTTCATGTGTATACAATAATTGCCTAATCTAATAACATGAACTAAAAAAGAAATCGATCAAAATGTCTTCACACGTTTCGTAAAGTTATTATAGAAACTTTACCAACTTAACGTCCACGGCAGGCGTCATTGCTTTTACCAACAGATTTTCCAACGCATTTCCACTGAGCAGTCGCATTCGTGTGACGTCACTCCGGGGTCCTATCTCCGTTACAGAGCCGGCTCGCGGCTCTGGTCCGTTATCGTTATCAAGGAAATACAAAGCGGCTGTCGTGATAATCACTAAATGCATTCAGTGCTGGATCTAATCAAATGGATTTATCGAGACACGTTATGGAAAGTTCAAGACCGGAGCAGACCAAGTGAGTGTATCAGCTGCTGTGTTATTCTCGAAGTCAACTTCCTGTTTTTTTTTTTACTTTCTGTCGGCTTGGGGGGGGGGGGGGGGGACATGCACTTAGAATCACCAGAAGGGCTTTCGAAATAGTGAAATGCCATGTTGGCCTCAATATTTTCAAAACAAATAATAATAAATAAAGGTCAAGACAGCGTTTTCCTCCGTGAATACTCGAGCACATCATGTGACCCAGGATGGTCTATTCCCTTAAGCCAGACCTTTCCATTCCCCGACGCTCGATTGTCTAATTCACTATGACAACAGATCAAAAAGTTTGAGCCTGGTCGAGAGCAGGGTTAAGTTCAGTTAGCTGGATGAACCATGGCCACGCCCCCACAAAGAAATGCCAGCTCGCTTCCTGAAATGATTCTCACAGTCTAGATCTGCATTATACCATTCTGAATTATGTTATTGTGCTTCGTTTGAAATGTAAAATAATATGTCTGCAGTAACGCTGATAATAAATCATATTCAGCCTATGAATTTACTTTGTCCTATATAATGCACGTCATATTTATACGGATACGGCGCTCGCGAGTCGCGACACACAGTTATTTTAATAACGAACTAAACGGATCATTGCAAATGTGAATCCCGCTGGGATATTTTTAATGAATGAAACCTATCGGGTGTTTGGCTCTGATTAGTTTAATATTCTTCGCTGTGTATTTGCTTAACGGAGCACCCGGATGCGTTTCATTCAAGCTGAAGCGTCTATGCGCGGATTGTGGATATGAATTATGAGGAATCTGAATCTGTGGAATATTTAATTGTATCACTGTGATAGTGTCACACGGTATTGTGATATTGTAACTGGGATTAAAATATATGAGGAGATGCGCTGTTTGATGGATTTGATGACGTGACGTGACTTGATAAATTGAATGAGCCTTTGACGTTTTTTGATGAATGAATTCGAGAAATTGCATTTATCTTTTCAAGCACTGTTATCTGATGATGAACATGAGGTGTCACTGGTATAAACCAAATGGTAATCAATCCAATGCATGTATGGATTAGGTCCGAAACAGATTAAAACCTGATTAATAGTGTAACTGCAAGCCTCCCTCCAAGCCTCTCTTTGGAAACCATGTATTTATATAATACATAATATTAATACCTAAGCACATACAGATATCCTCATGATATAAGTCGTATCAATTAGATATACTATTTGGGCTTGTTTTTATCGTTATTCTGGAAGAGCTGAACTAATTATTTTCGCTAGCAAGATCTCATTTGATTATTCATTCCATAAGCCTATACTACCAGCAGGCACGCCCATTCTGCAATCCCTCCTCTATCTCTCATTGGCAAATTACCTGTCTATCACTCTTTTCTCTATATAGACTCTCTCGCCACATATTATCAAAAGGACCAATAACCTACATCTGCAAATCTGAAAGACAATTATTGAGTTCAAAGTTTTTGTTTGTTTTTGTTTACCACATATTTTATTTTGTTTTGTTTTGTTTTTGTCTGTCAAAAGAAAATAAGCGTGTTAAAATGGAGGTATCAGCAACCTGACACTTTGGTTTATTTTTTTCTTCCCCCACGGCGGTGCTTTCCCGTCTGCAGGTTCCCGGATGCGTTACCGGCCTCCCGCCACAACAACGGCCTCGTTGCGAGGAGATTGGACGGTCGGGCAGTCACAGTTAGCCCTGGTGAGGACTTTTCTCACAGCTTCCGTGGGGCAGAGCATCCCGAGACGGAAGAAAACAGAGTTGCGAGGCGGGACGGAGGCTGGCAGCGCATTGGCTGGGCGGCACTGCGGGAAGGCATCGACCTGAACCTGAGGACATGATGATTGGCAGGCAGAGTATATGACAGACACACACACTGCCTTCCTTCATCATCACATTGTACCAGCCACAGTACTACTGAGTAATGGTGTTGGTCAGATGTATGTACAGAGTATAGTATTAACATGTACAGTGGTACAGGTGTAAAGACACTATGGCAGTATAGCATAACTAGTAAGACACACTTCTGAGTAAAAGTCAAAAAGTCCTTGTGTGATAATCAGTGATTATGCTGCTGGGTTTGGGTTGATTGTCAAATTTATCCCACAAGATTGCACCTTTATTATCATGCTTTGTGTATGCGCCAATACAATTCTACATAGGGAGATCTGGAGACACACATGATAACTCATACAGGAGAGAAACAATTTAGTTGTTCAGTTTGTGGTAAAGGGTTCAGTCAGAATGGAAGTCTGAAGAAACACAGGAAAACTCATACATGACCACTTTCTCATCCTTGGGTCCACAGTTGTGCAGTACATTCTGTCATGTCATATTAACACACAACGTTAAGCATAAAAATAGCTGGGCAGAATCAGAAAACAAAACAATAGGTAAAATCGTACTGGTCCCTGGAGAGAACATGCTAGCATGTGATTGTACTTGATGGTCAAATATATACACATACACACACACCACAGAAATAAGATGTATGGATTACTGTTGTAAATTGGACATTAACACATCAAGAGAAAACGGGGGTTTCAATGTATATTTTGGTTTATAAACATAACAACATGAGACGCTTCACTATGGCAGCAAGTCATATTGTTTATTGTTGTTGTTTATTGTTTTTTTTTTTGATCCACTTTTTCTCCCATTTTTCTATATTTTCTCCCATCCCAATTTCGTATCATCCAATTCAACCCTCCCCTGTCACGAACGCTGTTTCTTGCCTCCCACAAGCCGGCTGCAATGTGGACTAAGTCATACATAGCACAAGTCCCCTCCGGTACTCGAGGTAACAGCAGTCGCATCTTTTCACCTGCGCAGCTCGATCTCTCAGTGGCGAGGAGTAACGCGTGGGAGGCTCACGCTGCCCCCGACACTTCCTGATTCTACTGCGCAGGCGCACCAACCGACTTGTAGGAGTCGCTTGTTCACAACGCCCGATCCCCACCCTTCAGTTTCCCTCCCCGTAATACGGCCAATGTGTATTACTGCGGACGACCAGCTAAACTGAAAACAATGTGGAGAGCTGGATTCGAACACGCGAATCCTAGCGTCTCCACACTGGTGGCGAGTGCCTTGCCCACTACACCACCTAGCCGCCCATTGTTGTTTATTGTTGAAAAGGATCCCCATTAGCTGTCGCCTAAGTGGCGAGGGGAAGCCACTGAATGTATACATGTATATATATTGGGGGGAGATTAGGTCAGAGAGAAGTTGAAATATGCTTGGCTTAAGAAGACACAAAACATAACAACATGAGATTATGACAATCACAATGATAATCTAAAAACAGTAGACATTGTAGACATCATTATCAACATCAGAATATTGTGCACACATATTTAAGTAGTGCATTCTCAGGTGGTATTTGAAAGACACACTTTACTATTCAATTTACTTATGTAGAGATTAATGTGCATTGTCCCTGGTAAATTAATAGTGTCTTTTATGTTCCTGTTTATATATTAGATTGGATTCAAATGTATTGTCATTATACAGTACAAGTACAATACAGTAGGGCTCAATACACACGATGATCGAAATGTGTTTGCCTTAGCAAAGGATGATAGAAGGAGCGGTTCAGAGGCAGTAGCCAGCAGAATGTTTAGCACACTGCCAGCGAGAGAATGTTTTGGAATTCCTTCGAAGACAAAACAAAGATAGGGGGCCACAGAGGCAGAGCGCGATGGCGGTTTTGACAGAGAGAAACGTTTTAATGGTGTGAAAGGTTATAAACAGTTGTCATGGCAGCGGCACCTAGTAACCAGAAGAGGGGAAGCCAGCTGTAATGTGTTTTGAAGACGCAGAGGTCACAGTGTAGGAGTGGTGTTTTACACTAGTGGCGTAGACTGGGAAGGCAGGGACAATTCCAAATATGAGTACGACACTCACACAAACAGGTTAATTAACGCAACCCCCAATGAAGAGTCCTCTGATCAAAACCAAGACTCGGGAACCACAGTTTTTTAATTTTTTATTTCTTTTTCTCTCTTTAATCTTATTTGTTGTGTCACAGGCGTGCACGTGATTGTTTTCAGTTGTTTTTGAGCTATGTATTGATGGTTGGTTTTTTTTTTCTCTTTTTCCTTTGGTGGGGTCTCTCGCTGAGCTGTCTCTCTTCAGTCTCCTGTGCGGTCCAGGCACCCGTCTCTGCCCAAGAGGAGGATGCGCAGAGGACCACTGTCTGTACCGGGCTTCTGCAGTTACAGCGGTGACACTGGACAGTACTCCGTGGCCATCAGCCGAGACAAAGATCTGTGAGGCGTTTCCAGCAGGCCTGTTTCGTGAGACAAGCTGGCCCAGCTAATCTACTGACCGGAGCTCCGCTCTGCAGCTGTTTCATGAGGGCCACAACCGAGGGCCTGAGTGGGGAGACCGACTACAGCTGGTTTCTGAGAAAGTGAGCTGTCCCAATCTGCTCCAGAACTGGGAGGGCAGAGGGCCTATCGGCTAGTGAACGTTGGGGCGTTGGGGCGTTAAGACCATCGACCGACAGCTGATGGGACACTAAGGACATCAACTGATGGCCGGCCTGATATTATGAGTGGTCTTGAGATAAAGATCTTAATGACAGTTTCCAGCTGGTTTCTGAGAGAGTCTAAGCCATTCACCGGACAGGATCATCGGGACCGAGCCACGGCACCACATGGACAACGCAGAGGAGGGTGCTTGGACCAGCGACCGGGGGAAGGAGGAGAGACCGTTCCGGGATGAGGCAAGTTTTAACCACAATACCTACAGATATTATAGTATCGTCCTAAGAGATGTTAGGTAATGATGTAATGAACTTTGATTCAGTTGGAGATGTTTTTGAATATGCTGTACATTGCAATGGTAACCAATTATGTTTTCATTCTTTGTGAGGAGTCTGCAAATTGTTTTTGTTTTGTTTTGGCTATCTCCCGGCCTCTGAGGGAATGCAGTCACGTGTTGCTGTTATTCTGTTTTCGCTAAGAGTTTTGTGAGAATGTTTTTTGTTTTCTAATATACTCCACGGGATTTCAGCACCCAGTGTTATATTTTGTGAGCGCAGTCTATCTTGACTTAATGTTTTGTATAAGGGAAATTATTCTTTTGCAAGGTACTGTCCTGTTTTCTTTTGTGATTTCTATTTTCCAGCTTGGTGGTCAGGGGAATATGGTGCAGCTACTCCGGCCTGGACAAAACCAGAGACTGGACACTGTACCCTTGAGTCCTCCGACCACCGTCTGGGCATTTGCAAAGAGACGCTAATGATGGTTGCTGTTATGACAACTTCTCTTTTGCACGTGACACGGGGTCTATGCAGAGGACCTTTTGTTTTTTAGATAATAAAAATAGTTTTTGCTGTGTTTAATGATGATAATATGTTTGTTGTCTTTATGAAGTGATAATGATTGTGATTAATAATTATCAAGAGGAGGGAACTGTCGTGGAATATATTATCATGTCATTATGGATCTGTGTTGTTTTATCATGTCATACAGCTTGACTCTCGGTATGACCGGGTTGACTGGTTGATGTGTGTATGTCTCTTTAAGAAGACTCCAGGGACTGACATCTCCCCAGTCATAACAGAGTTGTTGTTTGCTTCCAGTTACTGAGAAACCATTTTGTTTGCCTTCGTCATCATATCTGATATAATATGTTACGTCTGACAACTGTGTATTTGGCATATGTCTGAACAGAACTCTTGGTCATTTTATGGCCAGAGGCTACTGTGTAAACATGTGTCTTTGACTGTAAACTGAACTTTCATTGTGGCCACGCTGAAATAACCTTTCTATTATTTGTTAATAAACCTTTCTATTATTATTATTAATAATGACTCAGAATGATTTGTAAACGGCTCATCGTTTAAATCCTTAGAGATTTCCCATTACAGTATGTATGTATGTATGTATGTATGTATGTATGTATGTATGTATGTATGTATGTATGTATGTATGTATGTATGTATGTATGTATGTATGTATGTATGTATGTATATGTGTATATATGTATATTTGTACCCTCGTTGGGGCCTCTTGGACCATATCAATGTTTTATCTGGCTAAATAAAGGTTAAATAAATAAATAAGAAACTGATGATTTGGTCCTGTTAACTTTGAATTTTCTATGGGGACTGCCCAGATCCCTCTCATGGACCTGGACCTCACTTAAAAAAACTCGAATCTAGTTCTTCAGTATTCGTCTCTAATTACTCTAAAATTGCGTATTTCTGTGTGTAAAAACCCCCCCCGGGCTGAAGCCCCCAATGTTTTCTAACCCTAAAAACGCCCCTGACACAGACCACATTGATATAATCCCCCATTGCTAGGAAACAATGCTAAACACTGGAAAATGCCATTTATAAGACACGGGACCTTTAAAAAAGGCCACATTGAGAGGTGTTGTTTGTCTTGTGCCAATCGATTGGGATGTCGAGAGCTACAGCGGTGGACAGAGAGAGAAGCGGAACTTGTCGATGCTGCTGAGTTTCAATGGGGATTAAATGCCAACTGAAGTACACGCACGACTAACTGTGTAGGTACTCAAGAGAAGAGGTGTCTTGAGCACCCAGGGAAAGTTCAGGAGATTGAGGTAAACAAAGTCAGGGTGATTGATGGTGTGTCATAATGCTGAGGCAGCGAAGAAGTTGGAGGACAGGGACCCTAGTCAGGTTAAACAGTCTGGAAGAGGAGGACAAGAGGAGCCTAGTCAGGTTAAACCGTCCATCATCTGACACAGAGGTGATTGCAGCTCGAACAGAGGGGCATCGACCCCACGGAAAGGACAGAAGGGGACAGCTTGCAGTCAGCTGTCTAGACAGACACAAAGAGAATGTAACAGACTGGTGCTGTCTGAAAGGTCCACAGTACCTAAACAATCAGACAGAAGCTACTGACTAGTACCCACATTCTGGGTATAGGTGTTTTTAGCTAGCAGGTCAAAGACTCCTGCTCCTACTGTGCAGTAGGATACGTGTTTGTCTCGGGCCGTGTTATTAGTGTCCACAGTAGCAATATGCAGCATCTAACTTGGTTGGGCGTTAAATCATTTGTGATGAATAGAAGTAAACAGTTAATCCACTTACACTTGGAACTTTTAAATGTAGCACACTTTTGGTTGTAGAGCATGTGCGGTATCTTGTTCCATCGATGATGAGGAGGCTCTGTAGGAAAGAATGATGGTCTTCTAAGTTCCAATTTGACTTTATTACAAAAATAGGTTACATTTACAAAAGTTAAGTCACGATTCGCTCTGGCCTCCTTCTCACACACAAAATGTCAGATCATCACAGTATATTAATGACAGAATGACATCAGAGTAGCAAGAGCAAAGAGAGACTGTTTCTCTTGAAAAAAAAATAAAACAGTATTATATACTAAAAGGTCTAACCACTCCTATTCTCTACTGATTGGTCTAATAAATTTATACTTCCCTATTCTTTGTCCACTCACGGCCAACCTACTCTAATTTGCATCTAATTACATTTTAACCAACTAACTTTACTGATCTTACCTCTTGTCTAGGTTTATGGCTCCATGCTAAAAGGAAATGGCTTATGCCCGCATTCTTCTCCTGACACTAAAATAACAAGATGGACCCTCAGCTGTCTCCACATGGCCCTCTTTCTTACTGACTCTGACACAGACACACACTCTCTCTATTGCATACTGTAGTACTATTAACCATTAAAGTAACTCTGACTATATAACTCTGACTACCTCATACTATCACTGTATTAACTTATAATTCCTTATAAACAGATTAAAATATACCTCACATGTTAGTGAAATCACACCTTTTATACAAAAAATTACAACGTATAAATCTATTTCCTGAAAATAACCATGCTAGGCGTACTAAATCAAACACGGAAGACAGTAGACATACTGCGATTTTAGGATTACTGAAGGGGTAACCCAAAAAATGCCTACTCAACCATCATCAAGTTAAGTTAAGTTAATACTGACAAAGAGCATACCGCGGGGCGTTTCAGACATGCCATGAGATTCAAACACAGCCTCCCCCCCAGGGACATCAAAACACATCAAAATAAAGCCTTTCAGAAATCTTTGGGCCAACTTCTGGTAGGCCCTGTGGCAGAATAATAATCCTCCCCCATTCACCCTGTGTCTCACCTAACGATCCCCAGTCATGTTCATGTTCCAACCCTCCCCCATTCACCTTATGTCTCACCTGACATCATCCCTTCCCCCTCCCGGCCCCCAACATGGACCCTCTCTTGTCAATCACTCCATTCTGATTGACAAGTTAAAAGCTATTGGTTTTGATAGTTCATCAGTGAGCTGGATGCAATCCTACCTGGAGGGGAGAGAACAGATCGTGGAGGTAAACGGTACACTGAGCTGTGGTGTTCCACAAGGAAGCATACTAGGACCGTTACTATTCCTAATTTATGCAAATGACATGTCATCAGCTTGTGACTGCAACTTGTTCCTGTTCGTGGATGACTCAGCCCTGCTGGTCTCTGACAGGGTCAAGTTGCAGGTTGAAAAAGCCCTCAGCTCTGAACTCGGCAGAATCTGCACCTGGCTCGCTGATAAGAAACTATCATTACACCTGGGTAAAACAGAGTCCATTCTCTTTGGATCAAATAACAAACTCAGCAAGGCCAACTTCTCTGTTACAGTGGGTGACAATATTGTCACAAGGAAAGATGAAATTACTTACCTGGGTTCCAGTGTTGGGAAAGTTCACTTTCTACATGAACTAGTTCAGTTCACAGTTCACACATTTTAAAATGAACTAGTTCAGTTCATAGTTCAAAATTCAAAATTTTGAACTAAAGTTCATGGTTTCAAAAATGAACTAATTTATAGTTTATAGTTCTTTTTTCAATACGTTGCTGCGAGCTATTATTTTTCAAATGTATTGCCACAACCCATAATAGAACCACAGAATAATGGCATTTCCATAACGCTTTGCTGCCCCCATTCAGTCCACACTAGTAGCAGCTGCAGCTTTCATCTCTACAGTATATTTTCAAAAACATGAGGAAAAACGTGCTTCTTTATTAAATATAATAATCTAAATATACTTAAAGTACCAAAAGTGAAAGTAGTCATTGTGCAAACATATAAACATGTGCCGACATAACTCTGTACTAACACAACACGAGGTAGGAACCAGGCTGAGGTATGAAACTAAGGTTGTACCTCAAAGTTCAATATTCAAAGTGCAAAACATTTGATTTGATTTGATTTGATTTGAAGTCTTTATTTCGAACAATGAATACAACAAACAATAACAAAAACTGACTTTAACTAAAACTCTTTTAAATGCTCATACACCGACGCCGCTTAGAGTCTGACTAAGCGAGTGCAGCGCCTTCTAAAAGTGCGAGTGCTGCTGCTCTACTACCAGACTCCCCGAAGCTCCGCCCAGAGCGGTTGCCAGATTGTGTGGTTTTCAGCATTATTTTAAAGCCTGTTTACGGTGTGTTTTAACTGGGTTTTTGGCTGAAAGGCATATGAAATCTGGCACACGTTTGAACGCCGTTATAATATAGTGCTGAGAATGAACGCACTTTTGAACGCCGTTATACAGCGCTGAGAATGAACGCGTTCTCAATTATGTTCATTTAGGGGGGAAAACATCCGTTCAGTTCACGTTCGCCCAAAATACGAACGCGTTCACGAACGATCGTTCATTGAACACATTCAGGTACATCACTGCTGGGTTCCATCCTAGAGGCAAATCTTTCCTGTGACAAAATGACAACCAATGTAATCAAAAAAGTCAACCAACGAACAAGATTCTTGTACCGGATCTTCTCTCTGGTAAACAAGAATACATTGAAGACTCTAACAGGAGCACTCATTCAAGGGTACTACGACTATGCTTGCACCTCATGGTACCAAAGCACTTCAAAGGCCCTAAAAACAAGACAGACATCACAAAACTACTGCTACTGCTTGACCTTACTCCAAGAACCCACCTCACCCCTGCTCATTTTGACAACCTAGGATGGCTCAAATCTTTGGGTGCACGGAGTGCAACCCCGTCCCATGAAGAACGCATCCCTGCCTAGGATGGCTTAGAGTAGACGACAGAGTACAGCAACTTGCAATGGGCCTGGTCTACAAGATACACTACACCACTAAGATACCCATGTACATGTCGAAATACTTCCCAAAGGTCAAAACCACTCTCAAAGAGCACCTACGGGTGGCTGCAATTCTAAACTGGCCACGGTAAATGTCCAACCCCACCCCCCCCCCCCCCCCAACCACCCACCCACCCACCCAATGTACAGTTTCTTCCCCCCTCGATTGTATATATTTTCTTTTATGTATGTTTTATGTATATATTGTCTTTTATTTTACAGTACTGTATTTGTATATCTTGTATGTCATAAATGTCTGGATGTAACAGTACTGTATATCTGTATGTCGTGTATGTCATAAATGTCATTATGAATTGAAAATGGGGGACCCTGATGTAAACAAGACGAAAGTCTTTCTCTGGTCTGCATCCCCTTAACTCTTTCAATGCCATGCCTGGTTTTCCGTTTTACCGCTTGAATGCCACCATCCGCGCCAATGTTAACGTTAATATCGCCTAATCTATGTTTTAAATTATGGCTATGTGTCTAATCTGCCCATCGCATTATCAAATACTATTTTCCAGTCAGTGCTGTGAAGGCAGATTCTTTTTTTATCGCGTCGTTTCCGTTTCAGAGCAGTTAGAAAAGCCCCCGTTTTGATATAAAAAACAGCTCATTCTGGAGCATTCTATGAAAATCGTCTTTTAGTGGAATATTCCACAACGTTGATATTCGTCGGCCTTTTTATGAATCGTTTTCAAATAAACGCTAGATGATCAATATTATACGTGCACGCACGCACATTACGGCCGCGCGCGGATAATCGCCTCGTTGATTTCCTCTCGGAGTTTTACATTGAAACCGAAAGAAGAAATTTCACAAAACAGCTTATAACTTCATCAAACTTACTCTGATTATCCTACCACTGATAACATAGAGTCCTTACCTGACATCAGATGGTATCCAACTGGTATATTCCAATTCCTGATCACCATTCGAAAAAATCGATACGTGTATGGATCCAACGCGACACAGTGGATCTCCATGATCCGCGGGGATCTGAGGCTCCAGAATGAACTCTAGTAACCCCGGCTGGATCAGTGAACTGGAAAATGTGGAGTACCGGATTTTTTTCCCCATTCATTTTCATTGAGTCCATTCCAAAATCACTTATGTCATCTGGGAGACGACAGGGGGCGCTTTTTTCCACAGTGATCACCGGCGCAGCTCGGCAATACTCGGGTAGGCTCGGGTGATTTTTCAGATCGCAAAAAAAAATTATAATAATAATTCCGAGAAATCTCGTGAGTGGCTAGCAACCACCTATAAAAAAACACGAGAAATCTCGTGAGTGGCACTGAAAGAGTTAACAATTGTGTGTATTGAGCCGTACTGTATTGTACCCATTCTGCCATCTGTTAATATAATAACATTTTCAATCAATCAGTCATGTTCATGTTTAACTTCTAACCCTCCCCCATTCACCTTATCTCTCACCCGACATCATCCCTTCGCCCTCCCGGCCGCGTCTATGCCTTCTACAACGCTGTTTCCGAGTGACGCGCAAACAGCCAGCCTCCACCGAGCTCTAGTTCTAACCAACTCGATGGAGATCAACCCCGAGGTTGGAAAATCACGTAGATTTCGTAAATATTTACCCGTTTCTCATACGGTTAACGATTCAGAAACAATCATTGCTCATCTCCGTGTGTTTATGTCGTTGCAGATGCTCAACAAGGTGGGTTTGATACGCAGTCATGGCGGCGAAAGTGTCTTTATTATTTTGATTAGTTAACGTTATCATTAGCAGGTAAGTTATGAAGTCATTGTTTATCATAAAACCAACAGCATGACTGGCTCGTCTATTCTGTGCTAGATCAAGACACTATTTCAATAATGGATGACAATGAAAGCATACACGCCACCGAGAACAGTTAGTACTCTGTAGATATAACGTCAGCTAGCGAGGTTGCACACCTATATCTTCTACTTTCATGAATTGTTTTCTACTCCTACTCTGCTTTAAAAAGATAATTCCGCACCGTCATCCATTATTGAAATAGTGTCTTGATCTATCACAGAATAGACGAGCCAGTCATGCTGTTGGTTTTATGATAAACAATGACTTCATAACTTACCTGCTAATGATAACATTAACTAAATAATAAAGACACTTTCGCCGCCATGACTGCGTATCAAACCCACCTTGTTGAGCATCTGCAACGACATAAACACACGGAGATGAGCAATGATTGTTTCTGAATCGTTAACCGTATGTGAAACGGGTAAATATTTACGAAATCTAAGTGATTTTCCAACCTCTGGGTTGATCTCCATCGAGTTGGTTAGAACTAGAGCTCGGTGGAGGCTGGCTGTTCGCGCGTCACTCTGGGGGCGTGCTTCAGCGGCCAATCAGAGGAACCCGGAAACCGAACAGCGTTGTAGAAGGCATAGACGCCTCCCGGCCCCCAACATGAACCCTCTCCCCTCCCTGAGACAGACATCTCACACCTTCCGCCCTATCCAGCCCCCAACCCACACATAGATCCCCCCTCCAATCCTGCACCTGGACCATCTTACCCAGAATGCCTCTCTGGAGCTCACCTGGGGGGGACACCAGCTGGTGTCCCGGTTGCGTGTGTATATTTTCCCTAACGGACTTTCACTTCCGCGTTCGGGTTCCGCGATCTGATTGGCCGCTGACGTTTCTCTCAGCACCAATCGCGTTACGCCTAGTTATGCCTCTAACAGCCTGCTAGCTAGCTAACGCCTAGTTATATCACTGGTTAAGCTTGGCGACTCTTTCGAAGTTGGTTAAGGTTAGAGTTTGGAATCAGGGCTGGTGGTCTATCGACCTGCTCTAAACCAAACTCTAACCTTAACCAACTTCGAAAGAGTCGCCAAGCTTAACCAGTGATAGAACTAGGCGTCACGCGTTTTGCGCTGAGAGAAACATCAGTGGCCAATCAGATCGCGGAACCCGAACGCGGAAGTGAAAGTCCGTTAGGGAAAATACGCTTTTCGGATGTTTCGTCTTGTAACTCGAGACTGGAAGCACGCAATAGGTTGAGTGGGGTGATGATAGAAAGGCGGTAAATGTATTGGTTGATTGGCGGAAATGCAGCCTGGAGCCGGCAGATGAGGGCAAAGTGCCACGACATGCGTGACGGCCTGGTGTCGGGCCGTCCGATGCTTAAGTACCCCTCTGGACCCTATTGTTCCAAATCTGGCCCTTCCTGAACCTGAACTTCATGGGTTTGTTATTACATATTAGTTATGGGCATTTCAAAGTACCTCATATTTGGTACCATATTGAAGATCACAACTAGGGCTTTCAAATGATATAAAATATGTGTATGATTATCATGATTATTATTGTGATTATTATTCATATACAGACATCTTTTAGAGTTGAAATTGAATTTCAAACAAACAAATGCAAACAAAACCACTATACTGACATGGGATTGAAGAAATTTGACGGTATGGGATTTAGACAATTTTGTGGGCAATCTAGAACAGGGGTTCCCAAAGTCGGGGTCGTGACCCACAGGAGGGTCGCGAGCCGCCGCAGGGGGGGGGGGGGGGGGGGGGTCGCCAGATGATCTCGATTTTATTTTAATTTTTTTGCAGTCAGGCCACTGAACTTAGAAGCAGGCCAGGACAGTGTTTCTAGTTGCAGTAGCGCAATAGTTACATAACCTAGGTGGGGAACAACCAGGAGATCACTGCAACTCACACAAGTTGGAGAACCATCTCTCTCTCTCTCTTGCTCTCACACACACACACAAAAGGAGCCGCATGTGATTGGTGGAGACGGGAGCCTTACAAAAAACTGTTGTTGCTAATCATTGACACATGCTAGCCTGTAATAATCCCCCCCAGAAAAATCTACTTTGCATTTGATATATTGCAAATATATGCCATCACACACACTGGCATTTAAAGGGTTAGAATTATAAAATTAATATGTGGTGTTATGATCAGGGCTGAAGTTGAATAAAAGATTGTATTATTTTCAATCTGACATTACAAAAAAACTGAAAATCCATCAAAATCAGTGTTGTTGCTAATCATACATATGCTAGCCTGTTTTTTAACAATATTTTGTGATGCCATCACAAACACTGGCATTTAAAGGGTACAAATAAAAAAATTCCTGCACCAGCATGCAGGAAATGAAGTCTTTGTAACAAGAAATGTCCTGGTGGGGGACCCCCAGACCCCTTGCTTAAAAAGTGGCCTGACTGGGGCTATATTTTGCACTATATTTCCTGGCCTGAATGATTTCCCCAGTCCGGCCCTGGTTAAAAGCCTCCAATGCTTATTAGTGTGTGTGCGTTTGAACGTGTGCATGTTTCAACCATACATTTCCATTAAAAAAAAAATTTAAATAAAAAATAATAATATTTTTTAACCTCCTATAATAGTGGGGGTCGCGGCTCTCTGACCACGTTATTTTTGGGTCGCGGCCTGAAAAGTTTGGGAACCCCTGATCTAGAACAGTTGACAGATTAGAAATCGAATGTATTGTTCAAAAGTTATGAATGGGGAGCTCCAGTAGCTCACCGCGTATCTCGGCGCCATTTCGGCGTCGGGGACAACCGTGCGCGTCACGGATCTGGGGTACACGAGTTCGACTCCCGGACTCGCCGTATTTTCTCAGAGTGTCTTCCCCTATCTATATCCCATTCAACCTGTTTCTGTCGGTCATGCTTGACCAGAAAAGAAGAAAAAAAGCGATAAACGCTAAAAAGAACCAGCTGTCTGGTCAAAGTTTTTAAAAAAAAGTTATGAATGAATGAATGAAACTAAATCTCACAAATGTAAATTTTTTTAAATATACTTGCATATATATTTTTATCAAACTTACCCCATTCTCTTCCCAGAGGTAACACTGCTCTCTCTATCTGTGCGGGCTTGAACGTCTCCTCCTTGTGGGTCTGTCTGCTCACGCGGGGGGTGGGGCATCAGCGACTCTGCTCCAGTCTTGCGACCACAATAGGAGCTGTACAGAAAGGGCTCTCTGGTACTCGAGGCACGCTAAATATCCCATCTCCTTCCATCTGCGGCCATAGTTCATCAAATTAAAACATTAGACATAGGATGTCATCAGTAGTCAACACACTAATAAACTGTGAATATAATTTTTTGAAAAACAAACGTACACTCCGGCAATTGGAGAAATGCGACAGGAATGATGCCTTGAAAAACGCTGGTCTTTTCGGGGTTAGTTTACATGAGGTGCCGCAAAACATTATATTGTTTGCTGGAGCGAAGATATTTACCAAAAAAAAGACATTTCACAAACACTAGAAACAGTTGGAAACTGAACAAATCCTATAATATGTCCAAAGACGATGCTGTTCCTACATAATCTGTACTTACAAATGGTCGCTTCAACATGCAGAGCGAGTCAGAGCGAGTGAGTTTCCCCGGCGCGCAGGCACACGAGGCTGCCTCTGAACAGAATATGCCCCGCTTCCTCATTTGCTTGGCACAAATGTCTGTCTCGCTGTTTAGACCAATCCTATCAAGCCATCCCCGGGATTTACAGAACGAGATTAGGATGCCCATAACCATAACCGTACAGCCCCTCTCGTCCGAATGCCAAAATGGCGCCGATTGGACCAAAACTGAGGGCGTGACGCCAGTTTGAGTGACAGGGGTGACGACGCTGTCTCCGGCGACATGATCGGTTCCCAAGAGGCAGATGAGGGCAAAGTGCCGAGACATGCGTGACGGCCCGCTGTCGCGCCGTCCGATGCTTAAGTGGTTAACATAGACTGAAATTTACTTTTGATCTTCCGGGCGACGGTACATCATGTAATTTAATTTTACTTACTCAGAAGCATTTTATATGACCTAAACATAAAATCTGGGCTACTTATTTGTCAATCGCTTACTCCGAAGTTGTTGAAATGGTCTAGCTTCTCAAGATTTCAATGCACTTAAGCCCCACCTAATGTGTAGGCTACTAGAGAAGAAATGGGTGGCTTCCGCTGGCTAGAGATTTCCACTCTACTGAGCACACATTTCTATTGGCAAATGATTCATATTTGTTCGTTTTTATGCTGCTTGAAGCACCAAGCGGGTGGGGTTTACAGCGTCAAGTATCAAGGTTAAGGTAAGCTGCCAATCAAAAACAAGAATACTAAACTGATATTCAAATACTTTCCTATGATTGTATAAACATTTATTTGCACTCATTGTGTTGATTTGTTGTCCTCTGTGGTGCGCCCCACCCATTTGGAATTCCAGTATGGTAGAAACAAATGCTAAAAGTCCAAAAAACTAAAAGCTAAAACACACACATGCACGCACGCACACGTGCACGCTCACACTCACATGCTCAGACAGAAATTCCAGTAACTGGTAAATGTGACCGGTGCGTGACTCTAATGTGTCATGTCAGAGTGCACTCTATGACACATTTATGGGAACAAATCTGGATGTGTGTGTGTGTGTGCCTTAAGTGTCTGAGGAATCGGGATGCACACTGTCTGAACCCGGCAACCCTGAACACACACACATGCACATACACACACACACACACACTCCCATAGGGAGCTTCCAATCACTCCTTCATTATCATTATCCTCCACTAAGATAAGATAAGATATTCCTTTATCGATCCCCTTGGGGAAATGCAGGCGTCATAGCAGCATGGGGGAGGGGGAGGTACAGGTACGGGCATGGTAATAGTATAAGACATAAATATAGGCAATACAACTATAGTAAAGATTTGTTTTTTTAATAAGCAGTGTAAACAATATAATTAACTCTGAATATAGGAATATGAGCAAGTAAGCAGTGTAATCAAATGTGCAGATGAGGGTCTGTATGCCCTATCAGTTATATTATACTTAAATGAAATATGGGAAATAACCACGTGGAATCTGAATATATACTATGAGTAAGTAAAATAAACAGTATACACAGGTGCAGTATACATAAAGTATGTATGATATACAACTGGCATGATATACGTCATACGTTATACGTTGTAGTCCGTGCAGTTTAGGTGGTACGAGTCAGACACACTTAGTGATCAGACATTTCTGTGCTTGAGTTCTGCCACCATTGGTTCACTGTTGAGGAGCCTGATGGCCGCTGGTACAAAGTACTGGCAGAGGTTAGTGTAGTGTGTTGCAGTAACAGGCCCCCAAACCTGACATTACCCTACAAGTACATCATTACCTTACCCTACAAGTACATCATGACCTTACCCTACAAGTACATCATGACCTTACCCTACAAGTACATCATTACCTTACCCTACAAGTACATCATGACCTTACTCTACAAGTACATCATGACCTTACCCTACAAGTACATCATTACCTTACCCTACAAGTACATCATGACCTTACCCTACAAGTACATCATTACCTTACCCTACAAGTACATCATGACCTTACCCTACAAGTACATCATTACCTTACCCTACAAGTACATCATTACCTTACTCTACAAGTACATCATTACCTTACCCTACAAGTACATCATTACCTTACCCTACAAGTACATCATTACCTTACCCTACAAGTACATCAATACCTTACCCTGCCTACAAGATGTGACCCATTAGCTCAGCTGGTTAGTGTGGCTACCAGTTGATCCAATGGTCCCAGGTTCAGATCCACTTGGTTACACTACTGTTCTGATCTCTGTTTAGATTGCATTACAGGTGCAACATTTAAGGTGCTTATTTTTCTAGGTTTCAGTTGAACAAAGAGCAACCTACAGTACAGGTATGTATGCAAAACAGTTCTCTACTTCTGTGTAAGCCTTGGAGCCTTTATCTGTCAGTAATGCTAGGACATCTTGTTAATATGATTGTTGTCATGAGGAAATTGTTCTGTGAAAGGACAATGTTATTTTAGTGACACTTTCTATACTAGCTAACTGAATGGGGTATTTCTATAGAGGTCTATGCTAAGAAAATAACAGTATACAATTCATATGTTAATACTTACCTGAGTTAGTTAGCATGCTGGATATTTATGTTAGATAATAATAATAATAATAATAATAATAATAATAATAATAATAATAATAATAATAATAATAATAATAATAATAATAATAATAATAATAATAATAATAATAATAATAATAATAATAATAATAATAATAATAATAATAATAATAATAATAATAATAATAATAATACTTACCTTCACTTACCTGTGAAGTTAAATGCATAGGCACATGGAACTATTTACATTGTAATTGTAATTTCATATGCATATATGCACTATGTGTGCAGTATATTGATATTGTGCATGCTTTGTATTGTAACATTGCTAGGTTTTAGCACCACGTTATTCACGACTCTCGAGGCAGGTTGTTATAGTTCTCACTCAGGTCTTTATTCAACACTTCCAATTGCAGGTTGCAGTATAAGACTCATTTCTACAACTTCCCATGCCCCAAGAGAGCGCACCCTGGGTGCCACACCCTCTTATAGCCTTCCCAGGTCACCGCCTGCCCCCTCCCCTCTACCAATCTGGGGCCCGTGCGACCAATAGCGTCGCCTGCCAGTCCCAGGTTGGTAGAGTGGCAGCTCGACTGACCAACCACCCAAATCCCAGGGTCGCTACAGTATTGTATTTATCCGTTTTACAGAAATGACCATCAGTAAAGCCACACATTTTTCAAGAACATGGTTTTATTGGAGTTTTTGTTCGCTATCTGTCTTGCTCAGACACGCGAGGACAGAACAACTACTATGCACTTAATAATAATAATAATGGCTTGGATTTATATAGCGCTCTTCATGACACCCAGAGCACTTCACAGAGTCCATTATTCGTTCATACACAGTCATACCGGTGGTGGTAAGCTACAATTGCAGCCAGAGCTGCCCTGAGGCAGACTCACGGAAGCGTGGCGAATAATCATCGCCTACGGCCCCTCCGACCACCACCAACATTCATTCACATGCATACACATTCATACGAGGCAAGTAGGTTAAGTGTCTTGCCCAAGGACACAACGGCGATGGGATGGACATGGGCTTGAGCGGGATTCGAACCACCAACCCTTCGATCATTGGACGACCCGCTCTACCCCTGAGCCAAAGCTGCCCCAGAGTTTAAACTTAAAGGGGAACTATTTTACTATTTTTTTCACTATATTTGGGCACTTTTACACAATTCCTGTGAGTCTATGGAACACCTCTGTAAGGTTTCTTTCCAAAAAATTCATTGTTTTGTATTTCTAATCAAGTACTCAAAAACAGCATTTTTCTACCTCAAGATCTTAAGCCGTTTTGAGGCTGGGCTCCAACCACTGTGTGGCCTGGTGCCAACTGCCACATTATTATGCAGCTGAGAAATCTCTGACATCACAGAAATGCACATTTTCAGATGACTCAGTTCAGTGAGGGTGAATATTGTGAGAGGAGAATTGGAAGAATGCGCCAATATGAGAATTAGAGACATAGATCCTATTAATATAAGTCCACATAGCTAGGAAACAATGCTAAACACTGAAAAAGGCCATTTATAAGATAGTTCCCCTTTAAGTTTGACACTATTTGAAGAACAATGCCACTGACCCTTAGCTGCCAGAGATGTACCCCTCCTGCTGACTTGTTGTTCACAATTTGTAAGTCGCTTTGGATAAAAACGTTCAGCTAAATGACTCAATGCAAATGTAAATCATGCAGAGAGTCGTAGATTATTGTAGATCACATGTATGAACTGTGTTTGGAAGGATATAGCGCACATCATGACATCATAAGTAAACACGGAAGCAGAGATAGCGGCGGACTTCTCTGTCACCTAGTTTCATGGAGAGGGACGTGTCTTGAGTGTTGTAATTTTTTAGGGAACTTTGTATCTACAGACTACAGTAAGATTCGCAGAAATAGCTTATCAGGAAAATGATGTAAACGCGTGCAGCCATTGAGTCAAAGTCAATAATTCTCTGATAGGGAACGGGGTGAAGGTTGGACTGAAATAGATTTTTTTTTATCTCAGTGTCTCTTTCCAAGTACCACCACAGAGTTTCAAACAGTTTCTCTGTCGAGGGACCCGTTTGAGAAGATATTCTGCACAGAAACTAGTTTGCTCACTGTCGTTTAAGCAAGCGGTGAAAGGTAATGAAGTATTGAGTCAAGTGCCCAGTGTGTTCCTAGCGTTATATGCCATTGCCAACACACTTCCTCTTCCAGATACCTATTTAAGAAAGATGTTTTGTACATCTTTTGAACTGATTCATGTGTGTACTGTGTTTAGCTCTAACTCCAGACTGTTTCACAAGTCCACAGATTGATATGCACATACTTTTTTTTACATTTTGGTTCTGATACTGATTTTTCTTTCGTTTTTTAAGTTTAGCTCTCCTCTCTTTTATTATTATAGCCACCTTCTCTTTTCCTGAACATTCTTTGTATATTATTTGGCAACAGGTTATTTCTGGCTTTGTACATGATTTGTGAAGTTTTTAATTTAACCAGATCCATACATTTCAAGGTGTTTGATTTAAGAAACAGTGGGTTTGTGTGTTCTGTATAAATTATCCTACCTTGTTTATTGTCCTTATTACTCTTTTCTGTAATATGCATATTGTCTGTAGGGTGCATTTGTAGTTTTCCCCAGACCTCCACACAGTAAGTCTACACTACACATTGGACAAATCCTGTATCAAAATACTTTTATTAAACAATTGCACTTGTTTATTTGGTAGCATTTCGAATTGACTGATTTCCTTTTATTCTAATTGTATTATAGAGGTGTGCTATTTTGATAGATAGAATAGATTCCCGAATCCCCCGCCCCCCTCCCCATGTTGTACTGAGTGAATGGGACCTTCCCAGAGAGTTGTCTGTCTAGCTCACAGTCACAAACAGGACCTTCCCAGACAGTTGCCTGCCTAGCTCACAGTCACAAACAGGACCTTCCCAGGCAATCGCCTTTCTAGTGCACAGTCACAAACAGGACCTTCCCAGACAGTCGCCTGTCTAGCTCACAGTCACAAACAGGACCTTCCCAGGCAATCGCCTTTCTAGTGCACAGTCACAAACAGGACCTTCCCAGACAGTCACCTGTCTAGCTCACAGTCACAAACAGGACCTACCCAGGCAGTCGCCTGTCTAGCTCACAGTCACTAACAACAGGGCACCCACTCCGACAAGGTTAATTGACCTGACGTGACGTGCAATGAGTGATAGAAAATCGATTGTGCAAATGTCACCATTCAGCAAGATGTCGCGCTGTGCGGCCCCCCATGTTGCCCATGCCTAAGTCCGCCACTGCAAGTGCCTGTACTTAAAGGTGCTGTAAGTGGTATTTATTTGTTAAAATATGTGTTAAATAGCTCTACATTCCAACAGCCATCGCTGATATAGAGTGTTTGGTCAGTAACATGGGTCTCCCAGTCCCTCCTGCTCTGCAGGAAACACAAAATAAATGTTCTGGTATTACCTTCCCACTTTATCCAAATACCACAGCACCTTTAAGTACAATTTAGAGGTACTTGTGCTTCACTTTGAGCCTTTTAATTTTAATGATAACTCACAACATGTCCTCTTACCACAGTGTCACGTATCATAACGTACATTATTATCGTGTCTCACAAAATTATTTTCGGTTTTCTATCGCTCACACGTAGCAATTCTCTAAAAGTCAAGACATGTAAAGGCAACGTAAAGGCCTGACAATTGCATGTGGAATTATGTAAACCACGTTGTGTAGGTTATTGTAGATCACATGTATGAACTGTGTATGTCTTCCACCCCTGCATACTGGAATGTACCTGCTAGGAGGATATAACCCACATGACATCATAAGTAAATACTCTGACCTAGTTCCATAGAGAGCAAAGCTCTATCATGATATAATAATTAGCTTGCTATCGTTTAGGCAGTGGTGAAAAGTAATGAAGTATTTGTACTCAAATACTGTACTTAAGTACAATTTCAAGGTACTTGTGCTTCACTTTGAGCATTTTAATTTCTAATAATAATTCGTAATAATTACAATTAATAATACAAATTAGGGATGTCCGATATTATCGGCCGATATTGGCATTAAAATGTACTAATATCGGAAATTATTAAATTATTAAATTATTATAAAAAAAATAAAAATAAAAATACATTTATTTAACCTTTATTTACCCAGGCAAGCAATTAAGAACAAATTCTTATTTTATTTATTGTGAAAAGTATGCATAATGTTGTGTTTTTGGGGGGGGGGGTAACCCTGCATATATCGGTATCGGTTGATATCGGTATCGGAAATTAAGAGTTGGACAATATCGGATATCTGTAAAAAATCCAATATCGAACATCCCTAATACAAATACAATTCTTCAAGCAAGGTAACTTTGGCCGCACTGTTTTACATTTGTGTCGTTCACAAGTGAGACTAGGGCCGGGCGATAATTCAACATTGTTGTTTATTGTATCAGTATCGTATCGTGATGAAATTATGATATTGTTGCGCACAATTCTGTCAACTAAATGAATGACTGCCTATTAACTCTGACTTCTCTCAAAATCAGATCTTCAATATTTGAGGGGAGTATTTTAATCTTAGGGAATTACGTGAGAAAACGTGGGAAATATTTATGAAATGATTTATGATTATTGTACTTTCAAATTTGAAGCCTGGCAATATTCATGACATATTCAGAGCAGCTTAACGTAAGGTTATGTATATAACCAAGTTCTGTGAGTTATGGTGCGCTCAGCACCAGTTGCACTGTACCTCACTTCGTGCACTAGCACTGAATAAAAAATTCCACCATGTACCTTTATATCCCCATATTCGTCTGACCACACCCCCTTCCGCTTACCTTCATAAGCAGGTGTGTGGTCACCTACTCGCCTCCTTCCCAAACTTTCACCACAAGGCGAGATCAAGGGCAGCAGCGGCGTCCTGGTGCTGAGCGCACCATAACTCACAGAACTTGGTTATATACATAACCTTACGTTCTGTTTCGTTAAGGCTTCGCTCAGCACCAGTTGCACAACAGGGGCTGAGCGGGAGCCTTAGCCCGACAAATACACCCCGCTGAGGCCCCCCACAACCATCAGACCGGGGAGGACCGAGCCCCCCCGATCCTCCCTAATGGAGGATACCCTCCCTATTGGAGGCTTACGGGAGGGAGACGGATCCGACCAGGCGAAGAGGAACTCAAGCAACTCAACGCACAGGGTGAGCAGACCGTGGCTTGACCCCACAACTACACACACGCACAACCCGCATGCCACCAGGGAACGAACGGAAGGAACAACCTCGTTACTGCCCCCAAAAATCACGGGGTCAAGAGCAACCCTAACCCCGTGGCAAGGCCGTAGCAGCGGAGCGCGAAGGAAGACCCAGTCCCACTGAAGGGACTGGATCCCCTGGAAAAAGGGGGCCTGGAGAGGTCAATGACGCCAGGCATCAAGACCCCACCAGGTGGTCACTTAGTGACACCGCCCCCCACATCGCCAGCGTATTCTGATAGGGCCCCTCCAAGAGCAGGCCCTTTCCCCCCAATAGTACATCGCCTGGCACACTGACTCTGAAACACAGGCAGTCAGCATGGCCGTAAGCACTCAAAAGGTTAACCAACGGAAGCAGGCAGCGCACCGGGGAAACCAGGCAGCAGGCTGTAACCTGAGCCTGGAGCACTGCGGACGAGACAGGCGCCAAAGGAGTCAACTGAAAACAGCCCCCCCGGCGGAAGGGGCGTATGCTGGCGTTGTTGATCACCATGACAAAGCCTCCATTAAAAAAAAACCACCCAGAGGGGTCGAGGCAGAGAAGGCTGACATGATTGGCAGCACACTCAACCGGGTAACCCGGGAGTTGACTCTGCTCCAACACACCAGGGAATCAACCACCCTCGTGGGACAGACGGTGGTTGTTCCTATAACCCCTCAAGAAAAAAGGGTTATCCCAGGCCTACGGTATCAACGAAACTTTACTTCGGACCGGGCCCGGCGGCATGGGAAGCACAGGGTTACCAGAGGAGGTCCAAGACCACCCCAACAGCCCCCTCTTCGCCACGCGTGAGAGAGGAGCGAAAAGAATGGAGAACCAGCCCTAAGCACACCGCACTTGGTATTCCCAGGCGGTCTCCCAACCAAGTACTAACCAGGACCGAACCTGCTTAGCTACCGAGATCGGACGAGATCGGGCGTGTACAGGTTGGTATGACCGTAAGCCATTACGATAGTGCAGAGTACAACATGTACCCAACAAAGGGTCTCCATAACGCCTAACCCTGTGACACCCGGACCGACCCGGCATTTTTCCCCCCGAAAAAAGCACAAGTCCCTCAGGGTACCAGAACAGCAGATCTGCATCCCCGGCGGACAACGGGTTAACTGACCAGGACCAGCGCGACCAGACCAGTCCCGTGTCCTAACCACGCCGACATGCCCACTCCAGAAGAGGGGGTAGGTATGCGTGTCGATCTAAAACATGAAAATAGGGCGCCACCCAGACGGTCCCCATTTGGACCATGCTCAGTGGCCCACCCCAAGGGCGTGAGACCCCTCTACCTATGTTCTGATCTATTCCGTTAACATCCCCCAGATATGAACGAGAATTCATCGAGACAACCTAGTAAACTGGCGCTCGGAAGAGACAAAACTCCATCCCAGTTGCCCTATAAAAACGCTGTTTTAACAAGCAACCAAGGCGCACTTAGCCCCTGCGTGATACTTTAACAGAAACACACCGAGCTAGCACTATGTATGAGACCCAAACACATCAATGGATAGTCTAGCAAGACACCAAACATTGTTCCTCCAAGTCGCCTGGGAGAACGACACGGAGCCGTCGTGCTTCATGTACTTTCCTCTTTTTATCCAAAAAAGAAAGAAACACAGACTGACATGAATCCCACGTGACGCAGCTGAGGGTAAAAATCGTTTACATTTTTACATCCCACCACCCTCGCCATAGGGAGGAGACGGAAATCCCCAGAGAGACTTCCCACGCGAGCTGTATAGATTGAAAAGAATATATTGCAACATTGAGCTATGTAATATTTGGGTTAGGGCTCTCCGAGGAGGAGGCACTGAACCAATACACACTCAATAATCGAATTGAATCGAATACACACACAATAGAGCAGAACTCCTTTTTGAAGTTCTACTCACCTTGACAATCTGAGGAGGAGGCTCTGAACTCTGAGGAGGCTCCCTCACAGGGAAGGAGAGTCCGAACTCACAGAAGGCCCGAGGAGGAGCTTCGTGAGGAGGAGCTCTGACAACTCCCTGAAACAGATCCATAACATGGACCTGAACAACTCACGGAAGTCTTACCAACAGAGACGCGCACAGTGACGTACTCTATGGCGGGGGAATTTCTGCGGTGCACACGCCCAATCTTCCAGGGCGTGGGACCAGGAAACTCCCTCCCCCCCCCCCCTCTTACCCTGTAACGTGCCGAACAGCAACATGACAGGAACCTTGAAGGACAGGAGGTTTTAACCCCTGACCAATCAGAAAAGGGGAGGAAAGGATTACCAGTTCACCCCTTTACGACCCCACACCCATGATACGATGTAATGGCAAAAAAGAGCATGACACAGTCATAGTCAGCTACATGAAGTGTCTAACAGCTTCACATAGCTCATGTGCTAACCTGCTATCTGATTTTTACTAAGGAAAAAACACAGAATAGAGAGGGCCCCCTTTAAGAGCCCCGGTACCAGACTTACACATGTGCTTCTGTGGCCAAACCTAACCCAATTGTAGATCACAAGACACACACAACCCTTTATCACAACAAAAAATGGCAAAAGTACACTCTCTACAGAGGAACGCCGTTTTTCATAACGAGAGAATACAGAATCCTCGATTATGTATTGGCCACAGGCCTTGCTAAGCACACACAATAAGTGACCAACAATCTTTTCTTTAGGAAAATATAGTTTCTCAAGCGGTTAGCACAACCCCAGCAATTAACCTGAGGGTTACATCGTATCCCCACAAACACAGTGACACAATATATTGTAAACAACATGTCTGAGAGGAGGGTGGGGAAGCCCCAGGGAACCGGGGGGATCACCCCTCCTTCCTTACCCTTGATACGACCAAGTTGAACAGGTAACCCTGTTAATATGTGAACACACTGTTCATTGTCATTACAGGCTGAGAAAAGAATTCATTCCTTAATCACATGTCACTAAGCATAGCTTTATAGGTTAAATAACCCCCTTAGTTGTGAGTTCACGTTTACATGTAAAACAACAACCCGATTTCTATGGAGAGAGAAGCTATACCAGTGACAAGACAATTCACACACAACACGCATCGTATCCTCAATGTATTGCAGCAACACACGTTTTGGAAAACATCGTTATTACAAAACATCTAGAAGGGAAGGAAAGAAGAAGTGTTTAAGGTCCGGTCGGGACCTTCCTACCCTGAACGCAGGCCAAGCGAACTGCAATCTGGCTAACGGGGCACCGAAGTTGAACACAACATCCCTGTGTTGACGACGAGGGTAAACGTCGTTGCGCCACCCAGCCGCTACGTTTCTCCATGTTTGACGCAGTCCTCGCTGGCAGGGCTCCGGTGTAGGTTTGACTAACATCCTCTGTCAAAAATGACGTCGTAGTCAGAGTGTTTAAGGCATGTTATAGTCATAGAAAACGTTCAACAGTGTAGCATCAAGCTAACAGCCGATCGACTGATAGCAACAAGCTAACGTTTACAAGCCTGGTAAACACAGGGAGCTAACGCCGCAGCTAACAGCTGACTGGCTAACACAGTAGGCCACAACTAGCACGCAAGCTAAGCAGCTATCACCTGAACTGTACACACATAACAAGCCACACTTCAGACAGGCCGCTGTCCAAGTCCCTCCCCTAAGAGGGAAAAGAAAAAGAATGTCAGAACACAGTTGTCAACGGTGATCCAGACATACAGCGGGGCCAGCACAGTTCCCATTTCGGGCTGCAGCCGACTTTGAGCATGGAACTCCCGATAAAGAAGATCCTATGCCCACATTTCCTCGTTAGGGTATACTTTCATTTGTATATGAAAGATGGGGCCTGCACGGGACAGAGAAGCATCCGCTCGAGAATCCTGGGATCACCAGGTCCTGGTCGGGGCCCACTAGATTGACCATCATGGGCGTTAGACCAAGATCCTCCGACCGCCGTTTAAGCCGAGCAGAGGACCCCAGCCTGAAGTCGGCGTTTCGTAAATTTTCAGCTAACCCCCACAGCATCAACAACAACCAGAGCTCGCAAGCAAAACAGTACATACCCAACCTGGAAACAACCGCTTCTCACAACAGTCGGTGCTTCCCACAGTCCAGCTGTGTGGCCGGAGGGCAACCCCATCCAGCCGCAGCAAGGAGGACTGTAGCTGGGGAGCATGTCAGCGGCGTGAGCTCCTAATACGAAAAAGCCGTTGAAGGTTGGAATGACCATCATCTTCCAGACACTCCAGTAACGAAGACAATATCGCCGTATTTTCTCGAAAATAGTGAGAGAGAAAATAAAGATATGATGTCAACGTTTCTTCCCGTTCTTTTGTTTTCCAACTTTCTTCTACTAACAACCTCGTCAAGTGGGGATCTACCGAAGGCACTTCCTTGTGGTGAAAGTGAAGAAGGAGGCGAGTAGGTGACCACACACCTGCTTATGAAGGTAAGCGGAAGGGGGTGTGGTCATACGAATATGGGGATGTAAAGGTACATGGTGGAATTTTTTATTCAGTGCTCGTGCACGAAGTGAGGTACAGTGCAACTGGTGCTGAGCGAAGCCTTAACGAAACAGAACTGGACCACATAACATTATAACCTTTAGTGGTCAATGGTTTGAGGCTTGAACATGAAGCACTGGAATACACAAACAGATCATGTAGAATGCGTACTTTGTACTTTTGATACGTAAGTACATTCAATATCAAATACTGTAAAACTTAAATTAATAGCCCAGGCTTTTATTTGCTTCAATTGCTAAACTCACCCTATCATTATATGGGACAAGCCTCTAATTCCTTTTGTACAAAGATCTTGCTCAGCAAAGATGGGAAATATTGAATTGTTTATTTATACCATGTGTAACTGCAGCGGTGATGTCATAATAGAACCGGTTAGAACAGGCTAGAACGCTCTGGAACATTGTGATGTCATAATAGACCGGCCATAGTGTATAAATAGGGAGACCCTATAAGGTTTGTTCCTTCACTTCTCCACCATCTTCAGACAAGCCACATCGACACCAGAGCTCTTAACTGTCCTCTCATATTGCATGCAGTCAACAAGGTAAGTTTGGGGCCGTAATGCGCTTGTAGTTAAGTTCATTGGGTTAACAACCACCCTTGCAACGACCGATAAATTGTATGTATGTTGTTATGGTTTGAGCCGTGATTGATTGTATTTCATGTATGTTTTCACAGTTTTACGGTTCGGAATAAAGATGTTCTCTTCGAACGGAAATAAAGCCAATCAGTAAACATCAAAGACGAGTTGCTTCATCATTGCAAGAGATGCGGTTACAGTAAAACTTGTATGCACCACGATGACCGTGCAATTCTAGACCATCGAACATCCACAACCTTCCGGAACATTCTAGAACATCGAACATCCACAACCTTCCGGAACATTCTAGAACATCGAACATCCACAACCTTCCGGAACATTCTAGAACATCGAACATCCTGGCATTACATCAAGATGTCTGATAGTGGCAGCCAGTCCAAGACGATGGTGGAGGAGGAGACAACATCCGCAGCAGAGGGCCGAGAAGGGCCCAGAGACCGCAGGTGGACGGCCACGGCTCAAGAACTGCAGGATGAGCGAAGGACAAAGATTGAACGGAAGTTCGCTAGGTGCCATAAGGTATGGAAGGCGGCGATGCTGGATGCTGAGGAAGAGCTGAGCGCCATGGGCACATGCTTCCAAGAGGACACACTCGACGCAGTGCACCATGTCACTACAATTGGCGTCACCCACAAGAAGTTGGGGGCGGCCTTTGAGGAGTGGAAGGGCATTGGAGTGCCGGCAGAGAACGCACTGCAAACTATCGACCGCTGCAGACAGCAGACAGCGGAACTCGCAAGGAGACTGTTCGAGGCAACAGCGCCCATACAGGGCGGGCTGGAAGAAGCAGACGGTCTCGAGAGCGCGTCGGTAGCCTCAGGCAAGACAGGCATCAGCTCGCGCCACAGTAACTCCGCCGCATCTGGCGCTAAAGCCTCCGGCAAGACAGGCAGCAGCCCTCGCCACAGTAACTCCGCCTCCGCTGATGTGGGGTCTCTACAAGCCGTCGTAGAGGGCCTGCGAGAGCAAGAGGAGAACAGGGAAGCAATGCGGAAACTGGTAGCCGAAGATGCACAGGCAAGGGCACAAGTGAAGGCCGACAACGCCGGAAGAAAGGTGCAGCAGGCCGCTGAAAGCGCGGAAAGACAAGGAAGGCTAGAGGCTAAACGCTGGGAAGGAACACTAATGGAAGCCCTGCAGAAGCTACGGGCAGCTCAAGCAGCTCAAGCAGCCAGCAACGGTGACGACCCAGCTGTATGCGGATGGGAGCGGCCCGACGGGAGGTTCATAGGCGTTACGGTAAAGGAGGAAGGCCCGTCTCCAGCACCGCCGGTGGCAGCCCCAAGACAGCGAAGCTTGATGCTTGGCCCAAGACAGACACCTCAACAGCGAGCTGCAACACCAGCAGGGCCAGAAGGGGATCAGGCGCCAGCGCAGGCAGACTCAGGCACAAGCCAGCTACCGCCACAGCCAGCGGTAGCACAAGGAAGGCACGACGACCGAGCCGAAGACAGCACAGCAGCTCTCGTCAAAGGGCTCACCGAAGCCATCAATGCCAGTCGTATGCCTATACCAGTACCCGCAGTGTTCAATGGCGACCCACTAACCTACCACGCCTGGAGGGCGTCCTTTCTGACGCTGGTGGACAGGAAGAGCATATCACCCGCAGAGAAGTTATACCATCTACGCGAGTACGTTAGGGGAACTGCCAAAGCGGCCATAGAGAGCTACTGCGTGCAAGGCACAGAGGACGCCTATAATGCAGCATGGCAACTCTTAGCGGAGAGATATGGAAATCCATTCCTGCTTGCCGATTCATTCAGAGCGAAGCTTGATGCGTGGCCCAAGATAAGCGCCAACGGTAGTGTTGAACTTCAAGAACTCGCCGACTTTTTGTGCAGCTGTGAGGCTGCCATGCCGCAGATCAAAGAGCTGGAAATCCTTAATGATTGCCGCGAGAACCAAAAAATACTCTCTAAACTCCCAGACGGGTTGACGACAAGATGGAATAGGAAAGTCGTAGACATAGACGACGCAACGCACACGTTCCCGAGCTTCAGCCAGTTTGTCAAGTTCCTCACACGTGAAGCCAAAATCGCTTGCAACCCAGTAACATCGCTTCGTGCCCTGAACCCACGGGACGGGATGAGGGAACCGGGCGCAAGATGCAGGGACCCTGGCGCAAGAGTCTTAACAGCTAGCGCCCATGAGACAGCCGGCGCCACATGCTGCGTCCTTTGTGCAACGAGCGGCCATAGCCTACAAGAGTGTTGCAAGTTTAGGCAGAAGAGCATGGTTGAACGGAACACGTTTGCTCGCGAAAGGCAGTTGTGCTTCGAGTGTCTGAAGTCCGGCCATACCGCCAGGGACTGTAGAGATAGACCCACCATGGAGGAAAGGTCAGACGCAAGGAACCGGGCTACGTACCTAAACAGAGGTACAAATACGCCGCCACACCAGGCAACGTCATTTAGAGTCATCCAGAAGGATGGGGGCACGCATACCTCCACAATAGTTCCAGTGTGGGTCTCAGCTAAAGCGGAGCCCAGCCGGGAAGTCCTGGTGTATGCACTCCTCGATAATCAAAGTGACACCACCTTCATCCTCGAGAAGACAGCAAAGACTCTCAACATCAAGGGCGAAACAGTGCAGTTACAGCTCTCGACACTGGCTTCCAGAAACACAGTCGTGCCCTGTTGGAAACTAACTGGCCTACAAGTAAGAGGATTCCAGTCAACCAAGCTAATTCCACTGCCAGTGACTTACTCAAGAGACTTTATCCCGGCAAACAGAGGCCATATTCCCACCCCAGGGACAGCGAAGGCATGGGTTCATCTGGCACATCTAGCAGAGAATATCGCGCCGGAACAACGCTGTGATGTTGGCCTGCTAATTGGCTACAACTGCCCTCAAGCCCTCAGGCCACTAGTCACGGTGGCGGGGGAGGACCACCAGCCGTTTGCAGTGCAAACAAATTTAGGCTGGAGCGTGGTGGGATATGGAACCCCGGGGCTCCACTATGGAGATACCATCGGACTCAGTCACCACGTCCTGGTAAAGCAAGTGAGGCCAGGGTTACCGGCCTCGGCAGGGCTCACCAGGGAAGTGCACTATGTCAATAGAACCCAGATCAAAGAAGTCGTGCTACCGACAGACGTACTAAAGAGACTGGAGGCCGACTTCTCGGAAAGAGCGGCAGAGGCCAACCCTATATCGCAAGAGGATCTACGGTTCATGTCGGAACTGAAGAAGGGCATCAAGCTAAAGAGCAACGGTCATTATGAAATGCCGCTGCCATTCAAGAAGGAAAAGCCTAAGTTACCGGATAATAAGATCTGTGCCATCCATCGGCTCAACAGCCTAGAGAGGAAGCTGCGGAACGATGCGCAGTACTACCAGGACTACAAGACCTTCATGGAGGCGACCATAATCCGCGGAGACGCAGAGCGGGTCCCCAAGGAAGACATCGGCAAGGCGCCAGCGTGGTACATCCCACATCATGGGGTGTATCATCCACAAAAGCCTGGGAAGATACGGGTGGTCTTCGATTCCTCCGCCAAGTATCAAGGCGTATCCTTGAATGACCATCTGCTGACAGGCCCAGAGTTGACCAACGCCTTGGTGGGAGTGCTGTGTCGCTTCCGACGAGGGCCCGTGGCAATCATGTGCGACATAGAACGCATGTTCCATCAGTTCCATGTCAAGGCAGAAGACCAAGATTACCTCCGATTCCTTTGGTGGGATGAGGGAAACCTAGACGACCGACCGTCCATCTATCGGATGAGGGTCCATCTGTTTGGGGCAGCTTCGTCACCGGGCTGTGCAAACTACGGACTCAAGCACATCGCGGCCGCAGGACGAGGAACCTTTAGTGACGACACTATAAGGTTTATCCAAAGGAATTTCTACGTTGATGACGGACTGGCAAGCGTAGCATCTGTCGACCAAGCCATCCAGCTGGTGAAAGAAGCAAGAGCGCTTTGCAGCACAGGCAACCTCCGGCTGCATAAGTTCATTTCGAACAGCAAGGCAGTCCTAGCCACAATCCCAGGGGAAGAGTGTGCCGAAGCTCCCAGCGACAAGGATATGGCACTAGGGGAGCTGCACCTGGAGAGAGTACTCGGGGTGCAGTGGTGCGTGGCGTCTGACGAGTTCCAGTTCCGAGTGACCGTCAAAGAGAATCCGAGTACCCGACGTGGAGTCCTGTCCACGGTCGCTTCGGTATACGATCCGCTGGGATTTGTGGCGCCCTTCATCCTGGGAGGCAAGCAGATTCTACAACAGATGTGCCGGGACAAGCTCAGTTGGGACGACCCGCTACCCGATGACCTACGACCACGGTGGGAGTGCTGGCTCCGAGACCTCCACAAGCTGGCAGGGGTGAAGATTCCAAGATGCTACGTGCCATTAAGCTTCAAGATTCAGCACTACGAACTGCACCACTTCGCCGATGCCAGTATGGACGGCTATGGAGTGTGCTCGTACCTTCGAGCAGTGAGTAATTCAAACGAAGCCCATTGTACCTTAGTAATGGGAAAATCAAGAGTCGCTCCTACTAAAGTCACAACCATACCCAGGCTCGAGTTGGCAGCAGCGGTGTTAGCCGTCCGCATCAGTGATATGCTCAAGAAGGAACTGGAAGTCGAGTGCCTACGAGAAGTATTTTGGACGGATTCAAGGGTTGTACTGGGGTACATCAATAACGAAGCCAGAAGGTTTCACGTGTTCGTAGCAAATTGCGTAGAACGGATCAAGCAAAGCACAGAGGCTACACAATGGAGGTACGTGGCGTCGGAAGACAATCCAGCCGACCATGCTTCAAGGGGGCTCGCAGCAGATCCACTGATAGCCTCTAACTGGGTCTCCGGCCCAGACTTTCTTTGGCAGGAAGGGCTACCAAGCGGAGAAGGCAAGGTGGGAGAGATTGCAAGTGACGACCCGGAAGTTAGGAAGGCCCAAGTGCTCACCACAGGGGTGAAAGAAGTCTGGCCGCTGCTAGAGCGCGTACACAAGTTCTCAGACTGGTCCAGACTGGTGAAAGCTATCGCCAGACTCCAGCGCCATGTAAAGGAAAGGAAAGGGCTTCCAGCCAAAGTCCTGTGAAGCCACCAGCCTAGAGGAAAGGAGAGAAGCGGAGCTAACCATAATCAAGATGGTGCAAGAAGCAACCTTTGCGCAAGACATACAGGCACTCCAGAGCCAACAGGAGACCCCAGTCAAGGGCAGAGCCACTACACTGCACCGGTTAGGGCCATTCCTGGACGACCACGGCGTCCTCAGAGTTGGCGGACGCCTAACGCACAGGTGAAGCATCCAGCTGTCCTTCCGAAGGACAGTTATGTGTCGGGCTTACTCGTCAAGCGGTTTTATTCAGTGCTTGTGCACGAAGTGAGGTACAGTGCAACTGGTGCTGAGCGAAGCCTTAACGAAACAGAACTGGACCACATAACATTATAACCTTTAGTGGTCAATGGTTTGAGGCTTGAACATGAAGCACTGGAATACACAAACAGATCATGTAGAATGCGTACTTTTGATACATAAGTACATTCAATATCAAATACTGTAAAACTTAAATTAATAGCCCAGGCTTTTATTTGCTTCAATTGCTAAACTCACCCTATCATTATATGGGACAAGCCTCTAATTCCTTTTGTACAAAGATCTTGCTCAGCAAAGATGGGAAATATTGAATTGTTTATTTATACCATGTATGACATCAGCAAAAAGAAAAAAACAGAACTGGGTATTCATCTACTAATCCTATGTATAACATAGAGAGGGCATACATACCCTCATCTTGCACCGTGACCTTTCTTTTTCTTTACACAGCCTACTTGCCCTTATGTGCATGCCCAGAGTTAATTATATTGTTATATTGTTTACACTTCCTATTTTTTATTCTATTTTTACTGTACGATAATATTACAACTTGTATCATGTCTTCTACTACCTGTACTGTACCTCCCCTCAATAAAGGAATATCTTATCTTATCTCATCTTATTCTTCATTATTAACCCTTCACTGCACCAGATCCCCAGTGGTGCTCAGGAGAAGATGGCTGGTAAGACTTGGCTCCTGCTCTTTCCATGAATGCAGTGATTCTATCAGCTTGGATACCAGGATTGATGGTAACCTGCTAAATGGTGAACATGTGATTAAATAAAGATGTTGGTGACATGGTGGTGGCTCATTAGGTGAAGCCGCATAACATATAACGATGGCTGAAATGCAAAACCTCCTCTCTTTTTTTAAGAATGTTATTTTTTTCAAGGATACCCAATACAATACACTGCTTTTGGAAAGTATTTTGCAGACAGACTGAATAAGTGCAGATAGGAGGTTTCTCATCATCCAAAGTGAAATCAGAAAATCAGAAATTTAGCAGATAGGAGGTTTTGCATTTCAGCCTTTGATATACATTAAAAGTACCATAACAAAATCAATGGCAGCCAGATAAGCTATTAATGTAGACTGGGCTTCTAATTGAGACCTGACTTTATTTGTCAAAACATGTAAAAACACCCCGCCTTTATTTGGGGCTCTCCTTTTATTAGAAGTTTTAAGGTACTTCTCTACTTTTACTTTTACAGTACTTTTACCAGTACCATTTTATCAGGCTGCAGCCTCAACTCTTACATCCTTGGACTCTATCACTCTATCACAGAGTCCATCACTCTGCCCTCAGATTCATTACTGGTGATAGATACAACAGTCATCACTGTGACCTTTAGGAGAAGGTTGGTTGGCGCAACAAACACTGGTATTTGTTCATTCTCTATGCATGCATTAGGCTTAGGTCAAAAGCCCAGTTTTTCAAAAAGCAACAGGGCTTTTGAGGCAAAAGAAAATCTGAGTATATATCTGCTTAGAAAACGAAAAGGTCTAAAAACGTGGGGAAAATACACAGGTCACAACATGTTTACAGGAAGGTTTTGAAGTTGTATTTGGAGTGTATTTTGTGACTGTAGGGAACTAGGCTACACTGGCACACCTACTTCCAGTGAATGATGCTAAGATAGGCTAACAACGCGGCTGTTCCCTAAGCCCAATGCATGCACAGAGAAGATACATTGTAGGGTAAGGTAACGACTTGTAGGGTAAGGTAATGATGTACTTGTAGGGTAAGGTCATGATGTACTTGTAGGGTAAGGTCATGATGTACTTGTAGGGTAAGGTCATGATGTACTTGTAGGGTAAGGTAACGACTTGTAGGGTAAGGTAATGATGTACTTGTAGGGCCTAGGGGGGGGGTTGGGTAGGAGTGGGGGAGGGGGAGGTTGGGTAGGAGGGGTGGGTGGGGGACACTGTACAACTGTACAAACAAAACTGTACATTGGAATATTGACAAGACCATACTTGGTAATTTACTGTACATTGGAGGGGGTTGTGTTCGGACATTTACAGGGGCCAGTTTCGAATTGCAGTCTCCCTTAGGTGTTTTTTAGAGTGTTTTTGAAAGTGGGTAGTGATTCACATTCCTTTACAGCTTTGGGTAGGGCGTTCCACATTGATGTGGCATAATTGCTAAACGTGTTTAGTCCCTTGTTTGAGCCGAATCTGGGTTTAACATGATTTGTGGAGCTCCCTCTGGTGTTGTGATCGTGGTATTCACTGACCTTTGGGAAGTATTTTGACATGTACATGGGTACCTTGGTCGTGTAGTGTATCTTGTAGACCAGGCCCATTGAAAGTTGCTGTACTCTGTCGTCTACTCTAAGCCATCCTAGGTTGTCAAAGTGGGCAGGGGTGAGGTGGGTTCTAGGAGTAAGGTCAAGCAGTAGTCTGACCAGTTTGTTTGTAATTTTTTTAGCGCCTTTGAGGTGCTTTGGTACCATGAGGTGCAAGCATAGTCGTAGTACCCTTGAATGAGTGCTCCTGCCAGAGTCTTCAGGGTATTCTTGTTTACCAGTGAGGAGATCCGGTACAAGAATCGAGTTCGTTGGTTGACTTTTTTTATTACATTGGATGCCATTTTGTCACAGGAAAGATTTGCCTCTAGGATGGAACCCAGGTAGGTAATATCTTCTTTCCTTGTGACAATATTGTCACCCACTGTAACTGAGAAGCCGTCGGTCTTGCTGAGTTTGTTATTTGAACCGAAGAGAATGGACTCTGTTTTGCCCATGTGTAATGATAGTTTGTTATCAGCGAGCCATATGCAGATTTTGCCTAGTTCTGAGCTGAGGGTTTTTTCAACCTGTAACTTGTTCTTGTCAGAGACCAGCAGGGCTGAGTCGTCCACAAACAGGAACAAGTTGCAGTCACAAGCTGACGACATGTCATTTGCATAAATTAGGAACAGTAGCGGACCTAGTATGCTTCCTTGTGGAACACCACAGCTTACTGTGAGGGGGGGGGATAGGGTACCGTTTACCTCCACCATCTGCTCTCTCCCCTCCAGGTAGGATTGCATCCAGCTCACTGGACTATCAAAACCAATTGCTTTTAGCTTGTCAATCAGAATGGTGTGATTGACAGTGTCAAAGGCCTTTTGTAGGTCCAGCATGACCATGCCGCAGTATTTGCCCGCGTCCACCTCTTGTTTGATGTGGTCGTTTAAATAGAGAAGGCATGTGTCAGTGGAGTGGGATGTTCTGAAGCCAGATTGGAATTCGTAGATTAGATTTTTTTTCCGCGAGGTATTTTTCGACCTGTTCGTATACAATTTTTTCCATTATTTTCGAGATGGAGGTAAGGATAGAAACAGGGCGGTAGTTGCCTGGGTCTAATTTACTGCCTTTTTTGTGCAGAGGGGTCACTCTCGCAATTTTGAAGTCCTTGGGGACGATCAAATTCACAGATGATACTACAGTCATCGGACTGATCACTGGGGGAGCTACAGAAGAACTGCGGAACTGGTGGCCAGGTGTCAGGACAATAATCTCTCCTTGAACGCAGACAAGACCAAGCAGATGATTATTGACCCACGGAGGAGAAGTGTACAGTACACACCTCTGTACATAGGTGAGACAGAGGTGGATAGGCTTAAAACCTTTAAATTCCTCGGTACCCACATCAGCGAGGACCTCACCTGGGCTCACAACACCCAACAGATAATAAAAAAATCCCACCAACGACTGTACTTCCTAAGAAGGCTGAGAAAATTTGGCATGCCACCTAGGATTCTCAGCAACTTCTATAGAAGTACGGTTGAGAGTGTCCTTACCAGCTCAATCACGGTCTGGTATGGAAACTGCACTGCTAAGGAGAGGAAGGCACTCCAGCGAGTGATTAAAACTGCTCAGTACATCTCTGGAGCAGCCTTCCCCTCACTACAGGACATTTACTCTACCAGGGCCACCAGGAGAGCACACAACATAATATATTTTTTTAATCCTCTTTTTCTCCTCCTGATTTTTCTGTGTTTTTTCCTCCCATCCCAATTTTTGTCGTTATGCCAATTCCCCCCACGCCTACCTGTGTTATTTTTTCCCGTAGCCGCATTTTGCGGCGACGCTCTCTGATTGGCCACTTCATGTGACATGTGCGCCCAATCGTGTGACGCCTGTTTCTACACTGGTTAAGCTTAGGCACTCTTTCGAAGTTGGTTACGGTTAGAGTTTGTCTTAGAGCATGGCGATAGAACACCAGCCCTGATTCCAAACTCTAACCTTAACCAACTTCGAAAGAGTCGCCTAAGCTTAACCAGTGATAAACTAGGCGTTAGGTAGTTTGCAGGCTGTTAGACCCGGAAATGGGCAAAGACACAGCTCGTCACGCGATTGGGCGCACATGTCAGTGGCCAATCAGAGAGCGTCAGTCAGTGGCCAATCAGAGAGCGTCTCCACAAAATGCGGCTACGGAAAAAAATAACGCTCCCCTACTTGGTCGTTGTGCGCATGTGCCCCCTACTGGTCGTTCTAGGGAGCCCTGAGGTCTATCACATGCTTCCTCCGATAGGAGTAACGTGTAGGAGGCTCACACTGCCCCCGCCCTCTCCTGTCTTTTGCTGTGCAGGCGCCCTGTCTGACCTGTAGGAGTCGCTGTCCACAATGTCCAGATTACCACCCCATCGACTTCCCTCCCGCTAACTCTGCCAATTGAGTTAGTATGACGGCCGGCCCAAGCCGGAGGCAACGCTGACAGCCGGAGTCGATACCGGTGTCTCGTGCGTTGGTGACGAGCGTAATGTCCGCTGCGCCACCCAGCCGCCTCACACAACATAATTAAGGACAGCACACACCCCCAACACACTCTTCAACCTCCTGCCATCAGGCAGGCGATATAGGAGTCTGAAAGCCAGAACTACGAGACTGACAAACAGTTTCTACCCACAGGCCATCAGGCTCTTGAATGCCATTTCACTGTATGCCCTGGTATGTATGTGACAAATAAACCTCTTGAATCTTGTATTGAGCTGTACTGTATTGTACCCATTCTGCAATCTGTTAATAAAGTTTTCAATCAATCAATCAATCAAAGTCTTGTATATGTATGTGACAAATAAATCTCTTGAATCTTGCTTCACTTTCTAGTTTACTATAGCTAACTGAATGGGGTATTTCTATAGAGGTCTATGCTAAGCAAATAACAATTCATATGTACTTAATACGTACCTGATTTACTTACCATGCTGGATATTTATGTTAGATAATAATACTTACCTTCACTTACCTGTGAAGGTAAATGCATAGGCATTTAAGAAGTTGATTATTTCATGTTATTACATTAAGTTAATGAGCATTTCACGTTACTGTGTTTAACGGAGGCACCGCGTGTCTATCCACAGTCACGATGGACAGTGTAGTGAAGTGACTGTGGACGTTAAGCGGTACTGCAAGTAAACTCACTCCCCAGAGGCAAGAAGATGGTTTTATTGGAGTTTTTGGTCGCTATCTGTCTTGCTCAGACACGCGAGGACATAACAACTACCATGCAATTAAGAGTGTAACACTTAAGTTTGACACTATTTGAATTATTTACAACGCCACTGACCCTTAGCTGCCAGAGATCCCCTAATCATTGATTGATCACTAATCATTGTCGATCAAGTTGTACATGTTTTAATTGATGATCCTTACTTTTGTCTACCCTCGCCTTGTCTCATTGTTGTGATTTTGTACGCCGTTAGTTCTATGCTGTATTTATGATGCTCATCGCTGGATTGCAAACTTGATGTACAGTAACTGTAAATGAGGGAAACCTCAGTTGCCTTTTGAGTATAAATAAAGATTTGAAATGAAAATAAAATGAAGTACAATAGATGCATAGAACTCATACAGGATCATTATTCATATTACCCATTATTGACTAAGCATTGATGTTTCATGCCATTAAAATACCATAAAGAACTGAACCAGCTGTGGAACGCACCATACATATTTACTTTACTCTACTCAGAAGAATATTCAGATTCTAATTCTTTATTGCCCATATGTACTGTAACATATAGGGCATACAGACCTTCATCTGCACCTTTGAGTAGTTTACTTAATCATATTCAGAGTTAATATTGTTTACAATTAGTTTATTATTGTATTGCCTATATTTATGTCTTTCTACTATTACCCTGCCCATACCTGTACCTCCCCTCCTGCAATGACGCCCAAATTAAAGGAACACGCCAACATTTGTGGGAATTAGCTTACAGTCTTCTCCAGAGACAAGAAGATAGATACCAGTTTCCCCTCTGTGCGTTCAGTAGAAGGCCATCTAGCTGCATGTTAGCCTAGCTTAGCGCAATGAATGGAAGCAGACATGACCGGTTAGCCTTCGGGAGAGGCGTTAGTTGGACAATGCCTAGGCTAACCGGCCATGTCCGCTTCCTTCTTTGTGCTAAGCTAGGCTAACGTGCAGCCAGATAGCTCTCTACTGAACGCAAAGAAAACTGGTATCCATCTTCTTGTCTCTCTGGAGAAGACGATAAGCTAATTTCCCAAAATGTTGGCGTGTTCTTTTAAGGGAATCAATAAAGGAATATCATATATTATTGATTTTGAAGTTCTGCAGATGTTGACCGAGATTAATGTGTTGTAGAGCTGCAATTCCGGACTGTCGAGTGACATTGCAGGATGAAATTATTGTCCTACACACACAGTGGTCTGACCTCTGAACCATGTCCGCTGAAGGCCATCGTCGTAAACGGGAATCCGCTCTATAGACCCGCCTGGGTAACTTGATGTTTAAATAATAATTACATAAAAGGCCACGGTTGTCTAAATAATTGATGCAACCTTTACCCTTTACTTGCAAAGACTTTTGATAAACAGGTTCAAGACTACTTTGAGCAGTGAGCCAGTCCAAAGGGCAGGGGGGCGAGACTAGAGGCCGTCTTTGCACCAACCGTGGCCTGGGCCCTGTTCCCCGTACCTGGCTAACTGAGTTAGCCGGATAATATCCAGCATAGCCTGACTTAAGCCAGACCTTTCCATTCCCCGACGCTTGATTGTCTAAATCACTATGACAACAGATCAAAAAGTTTGAGCCTGGTCGAGAGCAGGGTTAAGTTCAGTTAGCTGGATGAACCATGGCCACGCCCCCGCAAAGAAATGCCAGCTCGCTTCCTGAAATGATTCTCACAGTCTAGATCTGCATTATACCATTCTGAATTATGTTTTTGTGCTTAGTTTGAAATGTAAAATAATATGTCTGCAGTAACGCTGATAATAAATCATATTCAGCCTATGAATTTACTTTGTCCTATATAATGCACGTCATATTTATACGGATACGGCGCTCGCGAGTCGCGACACACACAGTTATTTTAATAACGGACTAACCGGATCATTGCAAATGTGAATCCCGCTGGGATATTTTTAATGAATGAAACCTATCGGGTGTTTGGCTCTGATTAGTTTAATATTCTTCGCTGTGTATTTGCTTAACGGAGCACCCGGATGCGTTTCATTCAAGCTGAAGCGTCTATGCGCAGATTGTGGATATGAATTATGAGGAATCTGAATCTGTGGAGTATTTAATATGAGGAATCTGAATCTGTGGAGTATTTAATTGTATCACTGTGATAGTGTCACACGTTATTGTGATATTGTAACTGGGATTAAAATATATGAGGAGATGCGCTGTTTGATGGATTTGATGACGTGACGTGACTTGATGAATTGAATGAGCCTTTGACGTTTTTGATGAATGAATTCGAGAAAATGCATTTATCTTTTCAAGCACTGTTATCTGATGATGAACATGAGGTGTCACTGGTATAAACCAAATGGTAATCAATTCAATGCATGTATGGATTAGGTCCGAAACAGATTAAAACCTGATTAATAGTGTAACTGCAAGCCTCCCTCCAAGCCTCTCTTTGGAAACCATGTATTTATATAGTACATTAAGCACATACAGATATCCTCATGATATAATTCGTATCAATTAGATATAGCCTACTATTTGGGCTTGTTTTTATCGTTATTCTGAAAGAGCTGAACTAATTATTTTCGCTAGCAAGATCTCATTTGATTATTCATTCCATAAGCCTATACTGCCAGCAGGTACGTTTAAAGAAATATAATCTGATTGATTGGGGTAATGAGGGATTTAAAATTAGCCTATAGATTATGCATTTAACTTGTCGGCGAGGCTATGAGCCGTACTGCATTGTACCCATTCTGCAATCTGTTAATAAAGTTTTAAATCAATCAATCAATGCCGTTAGAAAATCAGGATTTCTGCTATCGACACTTGCTGTCTTTGCAGCTGAGGCGGGCGCGCGCAATTATCCTGGGTCTCAAGTCTGGTTCAAATGAACGAGACTGAATCCACCTTCGAGGAACAGGAAAATCCCGGATTCAAACATCGGGTTAATTGAATCTGGATAATGGGACTCTTGATCGATTTAGTTGAACCAGGTACGGGGAATAGGGCCCTGTTCTCTTGACCTGCGAGGGGAACGTGGAAAGGGTTGAACGCAACCCTGGGAATTCAGGGCCTGGATATGTACAGTTTCTATCTCAAATGTATATACTCCCTTTTCTGGTAACTTTTTTTGTCACAAACAGTACTGTATTTGCAAATCTGGTATGTCATAAATGTATAGAAGTAGCAGTACTGTCTATCTGTATGTCATGTATGTCATATTATGTTATGATGAATTGAAAATGGGGGACCCTGATGTAAACAAGACGAAAGTCTTTCTCTGGTCTGCATCCCCTTAACAATTGTGTGTATTTAGCTGTACTGTACCCATTCTGCAATCTGTTAATAAAGTTTTCAATCAATCAATCAAGTGTGTTTGACATAATGAATGCTGTACTGGGTTTTAGTACCGTGTATTAGAGCTCCATCTACTGGCCAAGGTATAACAGTGCATCGAAAACAAGAGAAAGGGCACAGAACCCAGTAGGTCTACATTTACATTTAGCCGAGTACTTTTATCCAAAGCGACTTACAAGTTCTATACAAGTCAGCAGAAAGGCAACAACTCTGGCAACTAAGAGTCAGTGACATTGGTCATCAAACAGTGTCAAACTTTGAGTGCATAGTAGTATAGACATATTAGCATAGTAGGTAGTAATATAGGCACGGTAGATTCCTTAGTTAGCAAAGTGCATGCTAGTAAAGGACAGTAGAAAAGGTTAGTAGTTGTCCCCCGTTCCCCCCCCCCCCCCCCCCCCCATTCATTTCAGATATTGCTCTGAAATGGTCGATTGGCCAGTCAGCTGTTTTTAGTGCCATTATAGTTTGAGTCTTAAACCCAAGGTTGGAAAAGCCACATCTGATATTTCTAAAAAAGGTAAAAACAAATCCGACTGCACATTTGCAATGACACCGTCAAAAGATAACACCAGCAAATGAGCTTTTAGAAAATATGCATTTTATTTCATTATTCATTTTCACTCATAATAATAAAATATTACATTATTTTTTTCTCACAACTGTACTTTTTCTTCTCATAGAGATCAAGACAGAGTTTGTGTGAAAGCCTTCACCTGCTTGATCTACTCATCCCCATTGACCGTATTCCGCCCTCGTGTCACGCTCTGGTTGGGATCCCTTTAGGCTATTGTTCCTCAGACAGGCCACCAGCTGCTTCTCCTTTCTTTCCCCCTCATCCCTCTCCGATTGCTCATTAAGTTTACTCGCTCGTTAAGGTTACTTCCTCCCATCAAAAAATATGTACAAAAGAGTGTGGATTCAGAAGTAAAGCAGCAAAACCTCTAGCGTGTTACACGTCCTCTTGGTTTTACAATGCCCAAAAAAAAACAGAAAAGAAAACACTAAAAATTATTTTTTTGTTGTTTTGTTCGTTTTTTTGTCTTCGTTGGCAGGGCTGACCCAAACTGGCTGAGGAGGGTTGCCATATGAAGTGCCGACACATAACTAGTGTGGATCCAAAACAAAACATTATATACAAATATAGCTTTGTTACCGTTTCTGCGTTTCAATTTTGTTCAATTTCAAAATAATCAACCACAGTCCCAGATGTCAAGCATCTACAAGGTTTTAAAAAAGAAAAGAAAGACATAAAAAATATTAACAGACGGATTCGGACAAGACGAGATGAACAGACAAAGAAAGAAAACGCACACATCGATTGGTTTTGAACGCTACAGACACATTATATCAGCATTATATAACTTTTTCCAGAAAAATGTTTTCAAATGCTTTTTAGATATAAAATAGTGATATCTCGTTTGAAATTCCGATCCGATATTAAACTTTGGGGGAGCTCGAAACACCCAAAATACAATTTCCATCGACAAGGCTTGAATATAAATACGTTTTAGAAAATATCTTGCACTGTATATATAGCCACATTATATTACATTCTACCACGACCCTTTAGAATAGATTGCACATTTCCCATTTTGTATCATCAGTTACGTTACCCTAAAGTCCCAGCAGTACTCTGAATCTAAGCGAGCCCCATTGTCTTTTTGCACAAGTTGTCCTTTAAAGTGCATCGTAGTACAGTAACCAGGAACTGAAATACCAGTAACTTCCCCACCTTTTTTTTCTAAACACTTGACCGTGTCCCCGGTACATAGTATTCAATACCCAGTGGGACTTGAACCTATGGCGTCAAGTCAGCGGGAGCCAGGCTCCCATCATAACTCACCCGAGACCAGATATTGGGACCGGTACGTCTTTTTATAATCTCATGTACAATACCGCCCCGTCGCTCTTAAGTGGAGGTGTGAGCTACGTTTAGCAGCTGTCGTGTACAGTGCTTTTTTTACACCATAGTCGAGAATCGAAACCCCAACAACTTCTCACTCCTCCTCCACTCCATAATTACGTTGGTGAGCAAAACCGACCCGACTACTCCACCCCCTCCGCGCATTCCGTTTTAAGCTTCAAAACTCTGGGTTGAACGCAGTGGGGTTTTCCATACGACAACCCCACCCCCCCCCCCCCCCCCCCCCCACCCACCTCGAGTCACTCTACCGACACGTGCAGGACTCCGCCACCATGTCATCCAGCTCCTTGTACTCCACCTTGTTCTTGTACACCATCAGGACGCTCATGGGCATGTACTTGTAGGGCACGCAGGACGGCGCGGGCACCTCCCCCACGCCCATGTCGTTGATGACCGTTTGGATGATGGCGTGGTTGGGCGACTGGTAGCCATAGTGGAGGATCTTGGGGCAGTCGCCCTGGCAGAAGCGAGGGTTGTACACGCGGGGAGCGATGAAGTAGTGGCCCCAGCCCAGCTCGGCGAAGGACAGCCGGAAGGAGTGGAGCTTGCAGCGGTTCTTGGGCGCGCTCGTCTTGCGCTTGTAGTTGGGGATGTCCGAGATGATGGAGGAGGCAGAGGAATTCTTGAGGGGGTTCGACTTCGAAGAGGGCCCTTTGGCGTTCAGCGACAGGAAGTCGACGGAGCGCCGTCGACGGAGAGCGGGGTGCGACGGCGTCCGCCTCGCCTTGCCCCCCTCGTCGTGTCCCGGCTCGGCCGCCAACAGGCCCCCCGCCCAGCCCCTCATCTCCTCCTCCAGGTAGAGAAGAAGAGAGGGGACTCCCAGGTGGTACGCAGAGACTTCCCGTCTCCGTCTCTCTTTACTCCCCCCCCTCACATAAGTCCTGTTTAAACCCCAAGCAGTCCTCCAGCTGGGGCCCCTGGTCTTCGGAGCGTACCCAGAGTCTGTGCACCAGTACTGGGCCGTGAGGTTCAAGTTACCCTGCCTCCCTTGGAGAACATGTCCAGTAACGTGTGCCGTGATGTCCATCTCTGTCCACTGGTCCTGGGGCTCCAGGGTGACCATGCCATTTCGAGAAAGGGGGCTGCTCTGGCTTCCCTGGCCAAGCAAGGTGACCCAAGCCTTGCATCGGGGCAGGTGGAGAGGCTGGGACATGCCGGAATATGTGGAGGAGGACCGGAGGTGGACGAATGAAGCTCTGACCAGTTGCTCCAAGGGAAGAGCATGAAGGTCATACTCCCCTGTGAATATGTAGTGGTGGTCTGAGAGAGTGAGAGGGAGGAAAGGGAAAAGACAGTTTAATATCAGATGGAAGTAAATATGTCTAATTCAGAAAACAAAGCCTGCCATTAGGAAGAACACCGATAATCAGTTCGATTTTTTTTTAATAAACATGTACATTTGAATTTATTTATTGAAAGGATAAACCCCTTGAGATGAACCATCTCGTTTTCGTTTTTTTTATGTAACAAAAAAAACAATACATAACACAAAATAAGACAGCGTACAATAAAAACATGCATGCATATGACAAGAGCTCTCCCAAAGCACAACCCACCCAGTCCATCACCCACCCACAGATTCCTCCTGAGGGGAACAAAATACATTTCATAAATGTACACACACAAGAAAAATAAAAGAAATGTAAAACAGGAGCAGCTCGTCTGGAGAGGAGTGACTTAAAGCTGACAAAATAGGTAATAGCTCTGAGTGAGCTGGGAAGATGATTCCAAAATCAGATGTAAAAGCAAATTAGGCCAGCCTTGACAATGCTCCTCTGAATCACCACCTGTTGATCCAATTGCAGATTACATAAATGCACAAGGAAAGAGGGCACAAGTATCTTGCGTTGTATTATAAATCCATGCTCTAATGAACACGTTGAAAACGCTAATTGAACAAACAATTGAGGCAACAGTTTGACCTCCTGCGGGCCTTCGCTGACCCGGGACCAGACAACAGGCGAAGGGAGAGAGGAACGCGTGATCTCACCTCTGGACGCGACAGAAGTGCGCGCAGAGAACGCCGAAGGTCTCAGCAGCCGGACGGTGTTGGACCCGAACTTTCGGTGCTGTTTGGGTCTGCCGTCCGGTTCGGCCGCGCTGCGGTACAAACTCAACATGAACTGCAAGTTCTGGTCCGCCTTCTGATCGTCCGTCAACGACCGGTGGTGCGGCGCACTCTTGACTGTTGCATCCGGACGACATGATCGCCCTGACGTCGACGAGCAGTGGTGTGCGGCCGTTTTCCTCCCGTCCACGACCGTGGCATGTAACATGGTACACAACAAAACAACAAAACACGACAGGAGAAAATCACGGGATAAGTTAGGTTTGATGCGGGTAGCCCTCATGTTCGATAAAACCCCTGGCGCTAGCAAGCTCCACCAATGAGGCTATAGTTGTCGGCTACCATCTTCTGCACTGCCCAGGGCGCGATTTTTAGAAGCTCGCCCGATTCTCGCTCGCCATTTCTGACAATCAACTTCCGGAAATCCTGCGTGACGGTTATGACCCCAATTAACATGTGCGCGAATCGCGGGCGCAACGCACCTAGTGGTTGCTGCGCGCATAGATATATGGCTGCGCGTCTATATTTTCCCCAACGGAGTTTCACGTCCGCGTTCGGTTTTGCGCGATCTGATTGGCCACTGACGTTTTTATCAGCGCCAATCACGTTACTCATAACAAACTGGTTAAGCTTGGCGAGCGACTCTTTCGAAGTCGCTTGATTGATTGATTGAAAACTTTATTAACAGATTGCAGAATGGGTACAGTACAGTACAGCTCAATAAATACAAAAATGGCACACAAAAAAAAGGCATCCAATGTAATAAAAAAAAGTCAACCAACGAACTCGATTCTTGTACCGGATCTCCTCTCTGGTAAACAAGAATACCCTGAAGACGCTGGCAGGAGCACTCATTCAAGGGTACTACGACTATGCTTGCACCTCATGGTACCAAAGCACCTCAAATGTGGGTAGGGCGTTCCACATTGATGTGTCATAATTGCTAAACGTGTTTAGTCCCTTGTTTGAGCCGAATCTGGGTTTAACATGATTTGTGGAGCTCCCTCTGGTGTTGTGATCGTGGTATTCACTGACCTTTGGGAAGTATTTTGACATGTACATGGGTACCTTGGTCGTGTAGTGTATCTTGTAGACCAGGCCCATTGCAAGTAGCTGTACTCTGTCATCTACTCTAAGCCATCCTAGGTTGTCAAAGTGGGCAGGGGTGAGGTGGGTTCTAGGAGTCAGGTCAAGCAGTAGTCTGACTAGTTTGTTTTGAGATGTTTGTAATTTGGTTTTTAGTGCCTTTGAGGTGCTTTGGTACCATGAGGTGCAAGCATAGTCGTAGTACCCTTGAATGAGTGCTCCATATTCTTGTTTACCAGAGAGGAGATCCGGTACAAGAATAGAGTTTGTTGGTTGACTTTTTTTATTACATTGGATGCCATTTTGTCACAGGAAAGATTAGCCTCTAGGATGGAACTCAGGTAGGTAATTTCATCTTTCCTTGTGACAATATTGTCACCCACTGTAACTGAGAAGCCGTCGGTCTTGCTGAGTTTGTTATTTGAACCAAAGAGAATGGACTCTGTTTTTCCCATGTGTAATGATAGTTTGTTATCGGCAAGCCATATGCAGATTTTGCCTAGTTCCGAGCTGAGGGTTTTTTCAACCTGTAACTTGTTCTTGTCAGAGACCAGCAGGGCTGAGTCGTCCGCAAACAGGAACAAGTTGCAGTCACAAGCTGACGACATGTCATTTGCATAAATTAGAACAGTAGCGGTCCTAGTATGCTTCCTTGTGGAACACCACAGCTCACTGGGAGGGGGGGGGATAGGGTACCGTTTACCTCCACCATCTGTTCTCTCCGCTCCAGGTAGGATTGTATCCAGCTCACTGATAGACTATCAAAACCAATTGCCCGCGTCCACCTCTTGTTTGATGTGGTCGTTCAAATAGAGAAGGCATGTGTCAGTGGAGTGGGATGTTCTGAAGCCAGTTTAGTAGATTCGATTTTTTTCCCCCGCGACCTCTTCGCTCTCTTTCGAAGTTGGTTAAGGTTAGGGTTAAGGTTAGGGTTAGGGTTAGTTGGTTAAGGTTAGGGTTAAGGTTAGGGTTAGTTGGTTAAGGTTAGGGTTAAGGTTAGGGTTAAGGTTAGGGTTAGGGTTAGTTGGTTAAGGTTAGGGTTAGGGTTAGTTGGTTAAGGTTAGGGTTAGGGTTAGTTGGTTAAGGTTAGGGTTAGGGTAACAGCCTGCTGGCGCGATTGTTAGGAGTAACGCGATTGGCGCTGAGAAAAACGCCAGTGGCCAATCAGATTGCGCAAACCGAACGCAGAAGTGAAACTCCGTTGGGGAAAATATACACGCGGTCGCTGCGTCAGGTGCGTAAAGCGAGGTCACTGTGTCAGGTGCGTAAAGCGAGGTCACTGTTTTGGAATCGAGGCACGTAATCAACTCATCTATTCAAATTGTACTGATGGGAATAAAAAAACTAAAACATTTACACAGTGTAGCCTTGGGGCGGTGATAGCCTAACACAACACAAGGCAATTTTGGGGACAATGGGGTTTGGGCAACGCCCCCAACAACAGGCCACAAAGTGACACCATAGTAGCGAGAAGTACACACAATGCTTCTAATTGACCTCAAGATGGGCCTGTATGATTAAAGCAACAAGGTAACTTCTTGTGGCCCAAAAATTTGCCCTGTGCATCGATCGCCTTCATGTCATACGGCGTAGCTCGGTTCTCTCAGGGAAGATACTGGAGTGGAAGGTAGCCCGGCGTCTAAAGTGAGAGTTTTACCCCTCCTTGCTACAAATATTCCCCCTCATAGGTCATGAGAGTCATGGGGTTGGCTGTATCTTCTCTGGTCATCTTTGTAGATCTGTGTGTGTGGGGGTGGGGGGGGGGGTCTTACAGTGTGGAATGTGTGTGTAGAGATGGGACAGACACAGAATGCACCAACACCAACCTGCCCCACCCCCAATATTGCCCTTAGGGATACATTTAAATAGCTTATTGGCAGGAAGGCAGGCAGGAATGCGAGCAGGTAGCCCCTGTGTATTAGAGGCCGGTTGAGATCGGGCGGCCTGCGTTATCAAAGAGAACATAATGCACGTGGCTCCCCTTCTCTTCCATAAGGGAATTGATCTTCTCTCTCGGATGTGAGGCTTTTTTTCCCTTCTTCTTCCAGAGGAGAGCGGTAATATTTTCCTTGTTATTGAGAGATTTGTACGGCTGGGAGAGGGAGATGGAGTAGGGGAGAACACAGGAGAGAAGGTTCTGGTTTGATCCCAGGCCATGGGGTTCTAGAGAGGGGGGGGGGGGGCGTTAAAGGAACATGCCAACATTATGAGAAATGCGCTTACTGTCTTCTCCATTAAAGGAACATGCCAACATTATGAGAAATGCACTTACTGTCTTCTCCAGAGTCAGACAAAGAAGGTAGATACCAATTTCCTCTTTATGAGTTCAGTAGAAAGCGATCCGGCTGCAAGCTAGCCTAGCTTAGCACAAATTAATGGAAGCGGATACAGATCACTGGCCTAGTTTAACCCTTTCACTACCACACTACAGAAGGTTAACCATTTCACTACCACACTACAGAAGTGTGGTAGTGAAAGGGTTAACCGTATGTAGTGTGGTAGTGAAAGGGTTAACCATTTGTCGTGTGGCAGTGAAAGGGTTAACCTTCTGTATGGTCACAGTGAAAGGGTTAACCCTTTGGTAGTGTGGTAGTGAAAGGCCCTTAACCATTTGATACTATGTGGTTTGTTTTCCTGGCCGAGCTACAGCGTGCAGGGGGGGTCTATACACTCCAGCAAGGCAAGCGCTCATAATGATGCATCGACGAGGCTCCACCGCCCGCCCATTCATTTTCTTTGGTGGTAAACGTGGGACACACTACCGCGACCAGTATTTGGAATGGCAATCAGATAATTGGATTATTCTTTTTGCAGTACATCATAGACAAGGTAAGGACTATATATTATCAATCTTGCGCTGATCCGATAATCTTTTTCCCGCGATCGCAGCCTGTGTGTGTGTGTGCCGTTGGCTGCGATCAAAGCACGGAGGGCCGGTTTCCCCCCGTCCCCTTTTGTGCATGCATGATGAAACATAATACCGATAATCTAGCGTTGATTTCAGGATGATTCAATAATCAGGTGAGAAATGGCAACGTGTTTAGTGGATTTCACTAAAGGGCTGTTTGACGGAGTTCCCTGGGATTACACAGGATCATTCTACAACTATACTCATATTCACCACGGTATAAAACGAAAATGTATAGATGAAAAAATTATTTGTTTTTTGCATGTTGACCGGAAGAAACCCACTGACAATCGACGGCGTTATTAGATCCATAGCTATAATATAAAATATAGGGTTAGCTCTACAAACAAAGTGAGCGATTACATGGGGTTAATGGGTGGCATGGCCTATACACTTCCCAGAAGGGGCGTGGCACTCAATGTGTTAAAGGAACACGTGAAAGGTTAAAGGAACACGCCAACATTTTGGGAAATTAACTTATCTTCTTCTCCAGAGAGAGCCAAGAAGATAGATACCAGTTTCCTCTCTGTGCGTTCAGTAGAAAACTATCTGGCTGCACGTTAGCCTAACTTAGCACAATGAATGGAAGCGGACATGTACGGGTAGCCTACGCATTGTCCAACTAATAATAATGGCTTGGATTTATATAGCGCTCTTCATGACACCCAGAGCGCTTCACAGAGTCCATTATTCGTTCATACACAGTCATACCGGTGGTGGTAAGCTACAATTGCAGCCAGAGCTGCCCTGAGGCAGACTCACGGAAGCGTGGCGAATAATCATCGCCTACGGCGCCTCCGACCACCACCAACATTCATTCACATGCATACACATTCATACGAGGCAAGTAGGTTAAGTGTCTTGCCCAAGGACACAACGGCAATGGGATGGACATGGGCTTGAGCGGGCGCAACGCACCTAGTGGTCGCTGCGTCAGATGCGTAAAGCGAGGTCACTGTTTTGGAATCAAGGCACGTAATCAACTAATCTATTCAAATTGTACTGATGGGAATAAAAAAAACTAAAACATTTACACAGTGTAACCTTGGGGAGGTGATAGCCTACACCATAGGTGTCAAACTCATGGCCCGCCACGTCATTTGATGTGGCCCCCAAGAGCTCTGGTAAAAAAATTAAATACATTTTTTTTTTAACATTAATCTTGGGTTAAAAAATAGCGGCGTTAAAAGAATTGTGGGTTAATGCGTTAATAAAGCTTTAACTTTGACAGCCTTAGTTATTAGACATTCTTACACATACATGTATGTTGAACATCTGAGGTATTGATGAAGTAACAAAGGAAAAAAGCCAAAAGCACTTACTCCTCAGACATTCTTTGACAATTTTACAGCCCAAAATACAAAAAAGATCCAGGCGGAATAGGTAACAAAGGGTTGAAGAAATATTGTCTGAACTGCCAGATGCAAACTGGCTGTGTGACATAACCGAGCATCTCGCTCAATTGAATAAGATGCTGTAGGGACGCAAACAAGTCCCACCCAAAACTTGACCAATATAGTTGTAAACTGAGACAACCCTTATTTTGTTATTTTTGAGTACAATTACAGTTGTGTGTTCATGCAGACACATAATAGCAATTTCATTACGAATTGAAAATGGGGGACCCTGATGTAAACAAGTCGAAAGTCTTTCTCTGGTCTGCATCCCCTTAACAATTGTGTGTATTGAGCTGTACCGTACCCATTCTGCAATCTGTTAATTAAAGTTAATTAAACTATCTTCCATTAGTTGGATGTATGGCCTCTGCAAGGTTGTGTGCAGCCATTTGTTTTTGTAACATCTGCTACATCTGTCCCACATGTTCTTTGCAGCTCAGTTGTTATATACTCGTACTGGCATCGCGTCCCGCTCTTAAGCCATACCGAGATATACCTCATCTCATGTACCTAGTGTACTCCATCAATGAATAAAAACCAAATACACCCAGCACCTGCCAGGCCCCGCCCTAGTGACGTACTATATAGTACTAGGCGTGGTCACCACTCACTCTTCCTCTATTTTCGTTTCCATCATAGCGGATGCGTGCACCCTATGCAACTAGTTGATATGAACAGTTTAGAGAAATTAGGTTGAGTGCTTACCGAAGATTAGCCTACCCCTGAAATCTTCGCAGCATGTTCTGGCGGCGCTCGTATGGGTTCTGCAATGCATCTCAGCGTCGAGTTCTGTAGTCTCCTTGTCTTGTTGACAGCAGACAGAGGGACGGCGTGTGAGGTGTAGCTATCGAGCTACCTCACACAAGGTAGGACTTGCGCCACTAGGCATTATCGCTGGTGTTAGTAAATGCTGCTTGTTGTGAGTTGTATATCTGCGCCAGGGGCAGGATGTTTGGGTAAACGTCCCTCTGAGGTGGACGTTTCCCAGGCTGTCCTGGAGCACGCTACTAATACTAAATGCTATAAATGCTGGGTCACTGTTCTACTGTTCCCCGCTGTGGGATGTCACTAGGCATGACAATGCTGGCGTTTGTGATGTGCTCGAGTTGTCCCGGGAGACAACCGAGTTGTGTATTGGCGCAAGCGGCGGGATATCTGGGTAAACGTTGTTGTTTTCCCCGTTATCCTGGAGCGCGCGGCTAACGCTATGCTATATTGGGCTACTGTTTCTGTTCTGTCTCCCTGCTACGGGAATGTCTGTCTACACTACAGTCTTCCCTCCTCTCAACCATTCATGCTGACGGTCAATCTGTGTCTACTGGGGGAGTATTGCGGGGGGGGCTTTGTTTACCTTCATGGGTAAATGGGCTGAGGTCTAGGGCTGGTGTGCTGTTGTGAATATTATGAATGAATGCGGGACTGGTTCTCTCTGATCCGCATCCCCTTAACGTTGTGTGCATGGGCTTGCCCATTCTACAGTATATTTGTGGTGTTAGTTCATTTATTCATTAACCCCTTCATGGTGCACACCACAGTGGAGGTTGCTGGTTGCAACCACCACTGGTGCTCCGTGTTAGCATCAGTCCTTTGCTTTTGACATGTTGAAACAGTGCCCCGCCCGGCCGACGCCATGAGGTAGGTCGGCCCGGCGAGTGGCTGGTGGGCTGCTAAAGCCTGTACCGCCATGGTATGGAATTGGCAGCGATTAGTAACTGTGTTCGAATTGTTGTTTTTTCTATCAAAAAATGGTGTCTGGTGGCGGGGCCTTGAGGGCCAGCCGACGTCGACACATCGCGCGAGGTTGTTGACGTTTTGACATGTTTTTGACATGTTTAACCCGCCAGAGGTATCCTGGGCGTTGAATCGACAGGTGTCCACAAGGCCGACAGCCTTGGCGGCCGAGGGATCGGCCATGTTGGATGAGCTCGGCTTGGAATATACAAGCCGTCGCCGTCCTGCCGCGAGCAGCCCGCTCTCCGATCACTCCCTCCCCCAACATCAGCGGAAAAGGGGCTCTGATTTGTTTCCTTTGGCTGCGGGCCGCGTGCCTTCGTTGAAGCGCATGCGGCCCCACGTTTCGCTTCTCATGGGGACAGGGGCTGACACCCAGTTGATGGCTGAGCCTGGGTCTGTCCGTGAGAATGTTGTGCTGTCAAGTGGCTCCCACACCATAAGCTGTGTTTGGTTGAGCCTGGTGTTACGTCTGTCAACTACAAGTGTTGTCAGCAGGGGGGCTCGAAACCTTTTTTGAGGCACACAGTGCGGGCTTCCCCGGCCTCGCCTTCGCCAGGCCGGGTATCATGTTGGTGCCTCCCACTCCTGAAAGATTGGCAGTGGTCTCGCAGGCGCGCATGATTTGGGTGGTAGTAATATCATTGCAGGGCTACGGTGTGTAGGAACCCATGGGGGCCTCACACCTTGCATGTCCGGCTGCAGAACAACTCCTCAGCATGTTCTGGAGGGGTGTTCAGCGGGGGAGCTTTTGTCACCTAGAACTGATGTCAGCTTCCCCCGTATCAAACCGGCCCTTTCTCTCGGGGTCCCCCCTTGGGTACGATTGCCTCATGGGTAGTGTCAGGGTCAGATGTCCCGACACGGAACGCTCTGCTTGCACGGGTCCAGGGTTGGCTACGCACAGTGGGTGGGACCGGGCCGCCTATCTACAGTTCCTAGCGGACCTGCGCCACATGGCGGCGGGTGCGTTGGGAGTGTCATCACATATGGCTACAGCAGTACCATATGTCGAGGTGGATGGAGAGAACACTGAGGCGGGGACTTGTATTTACACAACCCCACCCGTTTTCGGGTTTGGTACAGACCCTATTGTCAGGGTCACCAGCAGTGACAGCTCTGGTCGACGAGATCCAATCTCTGTGGACGAAGCAAGCCATCGTCGTGGCGTTTTCCTCTCGTGTTCTCTGGTGCCTGAGAAATCGGGTGGGGGGGTGTCAGACCCATGTTGGACCTGTCCCATGGGAAGGTTCAGCATTTTTTTGGATCGTCTCCTACCTGTTGAACACTGTCAGGTGGGGGTCTGGTTCTCCTCCATAGACCTGTAGGATGCGTGTTCGCATCCCCGATCTTCCGTCCTAAGGCTTACCTACGCTTCCTTTGCAGGGTTAGCGTATGAGTACCAGGGGCTGCCGTTTGGCTTTTCTCTGGCTCCCCGCATCTTCACCAAGTGCGTGGAGGCCGCACTGGGGCCTCTGCGTCGTCAGGGGTTACGAAGTGTATTCTGCCCTGACGACGTTCTGGTCCTTGGCGGTCAAGGTGGATCGTCAGGTCTCATACCAGGCAGGTTTCCTACCAGCCTGGGGTTGCTGTAGACTGGAAGTAGAGTACTCCTCTTTCCAGTCAACGGGTGGAGGTTACGGAGGTGGTTCTTTTCCAGTATGGAAATAGACCCGGTGAGAGGCAAGTGGAAGCGGCTAAGGTTCCCGTGTCAGTACTGGGGGACCTCGCCCCTGGGGAAGGCCTGGGGTCCTCACCAGGGGGGTCCCCATGGGCAGTAGGCTGTCACACGTCACGTTTTTCACCGACGCCTCCCTCGCTGGAGACGCGTCGGGCCAACGCAGTAGGGGGCAGCTGGCAAGCCATGCTGCCCGGTCTGCGCTACGTTCAATGTGTTGGTATTGAAAGCGGTCCTTCTGGTCCTCAAACGGTGTTTGATCAGGACGGACAATACGACGTCAGCGTCGTATATCAACAGACAGGGAGGAGTATGCTCCCCCCGTCTGCACCGGGCGGCAGACGGTGCAGTACGCTCCCCCCGTCCCCTTTTGTGCATGCATGATGAAACATAATACCGATAATCTAGCGTTGATTTCAGGATGATTCAATAATCAGGTGAGAAATGGCAACGTGTTTAGTGGATTTCACTAAAGGGCTGTTTGACGGAGTTCCCTGGGATTACACAGGATCATTCTACAACTATACTCATATTCACCACGGTATAAAACGAAAATGTATAGATGAAAAGATTATTTGTTTTTTGCATGTTGACCGGAAGAAACCCACTGACAATCGACGGCGTTATTAGATCCATAGCTATAATATAAAATATAGGGTTAGCTCTACAAACAAAGTGAGCGATTACATGGGGTTAATGGGTGGCATGGCCTATGCACTTCCCAGAAGGGGCGTGGCACTCAATGTGTTAAAGGAACACGTGAAAGGTTAAAGGAACACGCCAACATTTTGGGAAATTAACTTATCTTCTTCTCCAGAGAGAGCCAAGAAGATAGATACCAGTTTCCTCTCTGTGCGTTCAGTAGAAAACTATCTGGCTGCACGTTAGCCTAACTTAGCACAATGAATGGAAGCGGACATGTACGGGTAGCCTACGCATTGTCCAACTAATAATAATGGCTTGGATTTATATAGCGCTCTTCATGACACCCAGAGCGCTTCACAGAGTCCATTATTCGTTCATACACAGTCATACCGGTGGTGGTAAGCTACAATTGCAGCCAGAGCTGCCCTGAGGCAGACTCACGGAAGCGTGGCGAATAATCATCGCCTACGGCGCCTCCGACCACCACCAACATTCATTCACATGCATACACATTCATACGAGGCAAGTAGGTTAAGTGTCTTGCCCAAGGACACAACGGCAATGGGATGGACATGGGCTTGAGCGGAATTCGAACCACCAACCCTTCGATCATTGGACGACCCGCTCTACCCCTGAGCCAAAGCCAACACCTCTCCCGAAGGCTACCCGTACATGTCCGCTTCCATTCATTCATGGCGTGCTTGGGACGGAAGATGGAGCTACCAAGAGACAGCAAGCTGAGGCTACTGGCCCCCGAACTGGACGAGAAAGACCTCATACGTGTCGGAGGCCGCCTACGACGGGCTCAGGGCCTCACTGAGGACAGCAAACACCCCATCCTACTCCCCTCGAAGCATCCGGTGACTAACTTGGTGATTCGTCACTATGACACCAAATTGTATCACCCTGGAGCGGAGCGGCTCTTCGCGGAGCTCAGGAGAAGGTTCTGGATACTTCGCGGCCGGGAGGCTGTGCGGCGTTACCAACGGTCATGCACAGACTGCCAGAAGCTCAGAGCCCAACCCATCATGCCACGAATGGCTGACCTCCCATCCTGCCGCCTCCGTCTCCAAGAAGCGCTCTTCCACAACACAGGCATGGACTGCTTCGGGCCCTTCACCATCAAGGCGGAGATCGGGAGAGCAACTGCTAAGAGATGGGGAATCATCTTCAAGTGCCTCACCACGAGAGCCGTCCATCTCGAGGTGCTGGCTGAAATGACAACAGACAGCTTCCTCCAGTCATTCCGTCGATTTACTGGAAGGAGAGGGCGACCCCATACCTTATGGTCTGATCACGGGACGAATTTCAAGGGAGGAGAAGCTGAACTCATCAAGAGTTACCACCAGATGAGTGAGGAGTTGAGGGACGAGCTGGCCTCCCAACAGGTCACCTTCTCCTACAACCCTCCAAATGCACCCCACTTCGGTGGAACGTGGGAGAGAGAGGTCAAGTCAGTAAAGGCTGCTCTAGCAGCCACGCTCAGAGGACAGGTTCCGAAGGCAGAGGTCTTCAACACCGTGCTGGTGGAGATTGAAGCCATTCTGAATTCCAAGCCACTGGGGTACGTCAGTAGCGACGCGGCCGATCTCGACCCCATAACACCCAACAGCCTTTTGATGGGGCGGCGAGACGCGGCCCTTCCCTTTGCGGTCTACGCCTCCACCGAGATCATCGGCAGAAGACAATGGAGGTATAGTCAGGCTCTAGCCGACCAATTCTGGAAGAGGTTCACCACCGAATATCTCCCATCGCTGCAAGGCCGCCGCAAGTGGATCACTGAAAGAGGCAACCTAGAACCAGGAACCCCAGTCATGATCGTGGATCAGGCACTCCCCCGAGCCCGCTGGCTCACCGGAGGGGTGAAGAGTGTGGTAAAAGGGCAAGACGGAAGAGTCCGCTCTGCTATCGTGGATGTCGGAGGAAGAACATACCACAGACCAGTGGCTCGACTGATCCGACTACCCCCGTACTCTGACTCTGACCAGCCTGAGTGACTACTAGACATTCAGCAGACCTCAGTACTGATTAGCGCCGCAAATCAGGGGGCGGCTGTGCTGAAGGGTCTGCAATTAGGTAAAATTAGACCTAAAATAATCCCCCTTTAAGTTAATATGTGGGAGTTAAGTTATTATTTACCACATAATGTTACACTGTCTGCCTATTGATGGCATCTCAGGTTATATGACGGTGCTGCCATCTAGTGGGCCAGAGGTGGTAGTGTTCCCTCGTATCTGCGTCACTTCCTCTCTATGAGTTGTTGACGTTGAACTTGACCGGACACGCAAGAGAGCGGACGTACACACAGCGTTGCTCTCGTTAACGTTATAGTTTGACGGTGACCAAGTATGTAAAGTGACTTACCAAGCGGACATTATACCACCAATAGAGAGTGAGTTTAGTACCCAGCTAATTTGATGTTTAGTAAACGTCTGGGATTAGCATATTACAGCGGACTATAGTATTCCCCATCTATCGTTACCAGTTAGCCGAAGCTAGCTAGCTCGGCGCTAATACCTAAAGTAGCTTCGGCTCATGCTTCGATAGCTGTTCTATACTGGACATATCAGTCGATATATAACACAGACCAGAGAACATTTAGATAGTGTCTGTGTCGCTGTAAAGGGACACAACTAGTCGTAAGAAGTAGCCATAGCAGTAGCCTGTGGTACAGAGGGGACCAGCGTGTCTGCAGCAGCTGTCGGCGTGCGCCGTGCAGCACCACGGAGCGGAGCGAGACACTCGGACCACCACAGCGGAGCATCTGGTCTGCAGGAGCAGACTGGTGGCGCCTATTGGACCGGGCAGCGTCTTCCCGCCCTCATCAACACGCAGCGGTCTACTACTCCTCATCACCTCCATCTCTCTCATCCTGCAGAGGGAATTGTTCCTCTGTCACAGTGGTAACCGCGGCAACGTTTGGCCAGAACACTTTATTAGAACTATTTGGGCGCCCATCTAAATTTAGTAATAGTATTTAATTAGGCTTTGTGTAATGTGATAACAATATTTTGTATGCATCTTTTTTCCCCTTTTTTGCTTATATAAAAGTCAAACAGTTTCCTCGCTCTTTCTAGTTTAGGTGACTCCATTTTAAGTTATTCACTCAGTTGTGTATTTGGTACAATTAGTTTAAGAGTTAAGGCATCCTACCACACCCCCTAAGGTGATAATTATATACAGTCCTCTAAGCTCCCGCACAGTAAGGTTTTACCTCATGGACATGACCGGGGGTTCTGTCTCCCAGGCGGTTCTGAGGTCTGTGACCTCTCCTGCTTCCCGTCCTTTGGTGGGGTAGCAGGAGTGTGTGGGTGTGGGCCACAATGTGTTGTGTCACACGTGGTTCCGCCTGTGCTGTGCGTTCAAGAGGTTCTAGTTCCCTCTTGTTCGCACTCGGGTGGAGTTGACTGCCGCCGCCTCTTCATTAGGAAGAGTGGGGTGACGGGACTCCCCTCCCCCCTGATGTGGGCTTACGGGTCCTCAGGGGGTGCATTTGTCGGGCCTCGCGTCCGCTCTACCCCATATCTCGGTATGGCTTAAGAGCGGGACGCGATGCCAGTACGAGTATATAACGATAGGTTATGTATATAACCTAGTTATATGAGTACTGGCTAAGCGTCCCGCTCTTAGCGTGCCCTGAGTTCCCTTGGGGAAACTTTTCTTTGGAAACGATTTTCCGAGGAAGAGTGAGTGGTGACCACGCCTAGTACTATATAGTATGTCACTAGGGCGGGGCCTGGCAGGTGCTGGGTGTATTTGTTTTTTATTCGTTGATGGAGTACACTAGGTACATGAGATGAGGTATATCTCGGTATGGCTTAAGAGCAGGACGCTTGGCCAGTACTCATATAACTAGGTTATATACATAACCTATCGTTAGTTCTGCCCCTCTTGACTGACAAAACGTTTTGAACAAACTTAATGTCATAGCTTGTATTTGATGATATTCTTCTTTGTTATTTACTTGAATGGTTTGATCATTGATTGATGGAGTAATATGGGGTTCTGATCAACTCAAATTATTTGTTAACATTACATCAGCTAACATATATTTTTACATCTATGCAAATGCATATGCAATATGCATAACTTGAATAAGTAATAAATACAGAAACAACATGTTTAACAATATGTAAATGAGTAGCTACATTTATTTTACATTACATTAACATTTATGCTGTCTTTGGCCCTTTGAGGGCAACCATAATGCTGATGTGGCCCTCTGTGAAAATTTGTTTGACACCCCTGGCCTACACCAAGAGGAAACTGGTATCTATCTTCTTGTCTCTCTCTGAAGAAGACGATAAGCTAATTTCCCCAAAATGTTGGCGTGTTCTTTTAAAGCTCCGGGAGAGGTGTTTTTGGCCAACAGCTATAGGCTAGCTGGTCTGTATCCGCTTCCATTCATTTGTGCTAAGCTAGGCTAGCTTGCAGCCGGATAACTTTCCACTGATCGCACAGAGGAAATGAACCACTACATCATCTCTGGGCTTGCAGATGTGAGCTTGCTGAGCTCATACCAGCTCTGTGACTGGCATCTTGGCAAACGGTATGTGAGACCTTGTCTTGAGACCAAGCCCTGTGTAGGAATGCTGTTGATCTATAATCCGATTAGTCTCCCAGACGATTGTGAATCAAATCTAAACATAGATATAGCCAGTGCTCCCTGGTCAGCCCTCTTCCTCTGAGAAGCTATTCAGACCCCGATCCCAACTCACAGTGGAGCGCTGTTGACCTATAATCAGGTCGGTCCTCCAGACGATTATCTATTAAATCTGTAGACGTTGGTAGCCCCTATAGTTTGTGTTCCTTTGCAGCCTGCCTCCTTTTAGAAAGCTATTTAGGCCCTGGTCCCATGTCACAGGAGGAATGGGGCAATTCTATTATCATGAGCATCTACAGCGTGAAGTCAATCAAATATCAGAATGAAAGGGCTTTTCTCAATAATGTGAATGCATATTTAAATTGGCCATCGTCTGTACACTCTTGACGATAAATTAATTGGCTCACACTCATTTACAAAAACGTTCCTTGGTCTGACCCCTCCGTATTTGAGATACACTTGTTAAAATTGTCATCTACTCCCTGTAACACCAGAGCTGCTCACCATATCTCGCTAGATGTTCCCCGTGTTAACACTTCCTTCTGTCAATCCTCCTTCCAATGTGCTGCTCCCAGCACTTGGAACGAGATGCAAAATACTTTGAAAATGGACAAATTGATCCTCGCTACTTTTAAGGACTCTATCGCAGAGTTGTTTACACACCTGCAACTGTCACCCAGCCTTTTAACTGTCATTTGACTGTTCTACTTCATGTATGCCCCTTTGTTATTTTATTTGGTTTGTTTGATGTGTGTTTTAATCATTTCCATTACATCTGATCTGTGATGTATGTACTGTATGTGTATCTGTCTCTTTTCTATTTATCTTATTACATTTTTTGTGTCCCCTTTCCCTGTTACCCTTCAAGGGGACATTTTGTCCTCTCGCCAGGCCGTCATTGAAAATAAGAATTTGTTCTTAGATTCAAGATTCAAGAGGTTTATCTTAAGTTGGGATCGAATCCCACTGGAACCGTCTCTCCTGTGTCTCCTCTACTCTGTCTCCCTCTCAGACGTCCTACTGTCACAATAAAGAACCGTCTCTCCTGTGTCTCCTCTACTCTGTCTCCCTCTCAGACGTCCTACTGTCACAATAAAGAACCTTCTCTCCTGTGTCTCCTCTACTCTGTCTCCCTCTCAGACGTCCTACTGTCACAATAAAGAACCTTCTCTCCTGTGTCTCCTCTACTCTGTCTCCCTCTCAGACGTCCAACTGTCTCAATAAAGAACCTTCTCTCCTGTGTCTCCTCTACTCTGTCTCCCTCTCAGACATCCTACTGTCTCAATAAAGAACCGTATCTCCTGTGTCTCCTCTACTCTGTCTCTCTCTCAGACGTCCTACTGTCTCGATAAAGAACCTTCTCTCCTGTGTCTCCTCTACTCTGTCTCCCTCTCAGCCTTCCTACTGTCTCAATAAAGAGCCTTCTCTCCTGTGTCTCCTCTACTCTGTCTCCCTCTCAGCCTTCCTACTGTCTCAATAAAGAACCGTCTCTCCTGTGTCTCCTCTACTCTGTCTCCCTCTCAGACGTCCTACTGTCTCAATAAAGAACCGTCTCTCCTGTGTCTCCTTTACTCTGTCTCCCTCTCAGACGTCCTACTGTCTCAATAAAGAACCGTCTCTCCTGTGTCTCCTTTACTCTGTCTCCCTCTCAGACGTCCTACTGTCTCAATAAAGAACCGTCTCTCCCGTGTCTCCTCTACTCTGTCTCCCTCTCAGACGTCCTACTGTCTGTCATAATCTGAACTCTCTGAACAATCCTCTGCCGCCCCCGGGCGGTCTGTTCGCGGTGCTACAGGCCGCCGCCCTTTCTATGGGTCTTTATTTACCTATTCTGTCAAGTCTGTTGTCTATCATTTATATCATGCTCCCTGTGTATCTCCCATTAGTCCTTATGTCCTAGTCTAGCCTGTTGTTCCCTGTGTGTGTATTCATATTCATATGTTCGTCTAGTCCTGTATTCCCAGTGTTGTATTAGTATTCTTGTGTCTGTCAGCACCAGCTGTTTTCCATCATAATCAGTACCTGTATATATTCATGCCACTCTCTGTCTACCAGTGTCGCGCCATTGTTTGGTTATCCTGTCAGTACCCTTCCGTGCTGTGTTCTGCCTCCCCGGTGTTATCCTGGCTGTCGTGCTACTCTGCTTATCCTTTGTGAAAGCCTTGTTATTCTGTATTTCCCCTGTGAGTCCGTTCCTACTTCTTAGCCATGTTTTCCAGCCCTGCTGAGGTTTTTGTTCCCGTGTTTTAAGTTCGGTTTTGTTTTGTACCCCTGTAACGTGTGCCTTGTTCACTATGCTCAGTAAAAGCCTGGTTATCTGCAACTTCGACTCGTGCTCGTCTCTCTCTCACCCATCATTGTCCTGTGCTTGAATCCTACCCACTTCTCCTAAACACCTCACTACAACACTGTCTCAATAAAGAACCGTCTCTCCTCTGTCTCCTCTACTCTGTCTCCCTCTCAGCCTTCCTACTGTCTCGATAAAGAACCTTCTCTCCTGTGTCTCCTCTACTCTGTCTCCCTCTCAGCCTTCCTACTGTCTCAATAAAGAACCTTCTCTCCTGTGTCTCCTCTACTCTGTCTCCCTCTCAGATGTCCTACTGTCTCAATAAAGAACCGTCTCTCCTGTGTCTCCTCTACTCTGTCTCCCTCTCAGCCTTCCTACTGTCTCAATAAAGAACCGTCTCTCCTGTGTCTCCTCTACTCTGTCTCCCTCTCAGATGTCCTACTGTCACAATAAAGAACCTTCTCTCCTGTGTCTCCTCTACTCTCAGCCGTCCTACTGTCTCGATAAAGAACCTTCTCTCCTGTGTCTCCTCTACTCTGTCTCCCTCTCAGACGTCCTACTGTCTCAATAAAGAACTGTCTCTCCTGTGTCTCCTCTACTCTGTCTCCCTCTCAGCCGTCCTACTGTCTCGATAAAGAACCTTCTCTCCTGTGTCTACTCTGTCTCCCTCTCAGATGTCCTACTGTCTCAATAAAGAACTGTCTCTCCTGTGTCTCCTCTACTCTGTCTCCCTCTCAGACGTCCTACTGTCTCAATAAAGAACCTTCTCTCCTCTGTCTCCCCTACTCTGTCTCCCTCTCAGACGTCCTACTGTCTCAATAAAGAACCTTCTCTCCTCTGTCTCCTCTACTCTCTCTCCCTCTCAGCCTTCCTACTGTCTCGATAAAGAACCTTCTCTCCTTGTACAGTAAAGACCAGTGTCCCCCCCCCTACCCAACCCCCCCCCCCACACCTCCAATGTACAGCCCCACCCACCCAACCCCACCCCACCTACCCAACCTCCTCCAATGTACAGTTTCTACGTCAAATGTATATAACTCTTTTTCTGGACACTTTTTGTATCACAAACAGTACTGTATTTGCAAATCTGGTATGTCATAAATGTATAGATGTAGCACTGTCTATCTGTATGTCGTGTGTGTCATATGATGAATTGAAAATGGGGGACCCTGATGTAAACAAGATGAAAGTCTTTCTCTGGTCTGCATCCCCTTAACAATTGTATGTATTGAGCTGTACTGTACTGTACCCATTCTGCAATCTGTTAATAAACTTTTCAATCAATCAATCAATCAATCAATCCTGTGTCTCCCTCTCAGCCTTCCTACTGTCTCAATAAAGAACCTCTGTTTACTGTGAGTGATCTGTAGTGCTGAATTTCCCTTGGGATAAATAAAGTATTTATATTCTATTATATTATATTCTCCTGTGTCCCTCCTAGCTCCTACTCTGTCTCCTACTACCATCTCAATAAAGAAAAATACTAAGAGGGGTGAACTGAATGCCCACCTTCATTTTGGAGAAAACAAGAAAAAGAAAAAAAATATTGCTGTTCTGTGAGTGAAGAATTGTTCATGGGGAATGAGCCACAGGTTTGCTGATAGTCAAGCCAAGCACACCTCTCATTTGACCAATATAAACTCATCATCTGGATAAGAAGTGTGATGCCTGGGCATGTAAAATGATCTCTCTCTCTCTCACACACACACACACACGCAGTTAAGTGGAGCTGTGTTGTGGCATTCCACAACAGTTATTATCTACAATCTCGCTCATTGTGTGGAGAGAGTGTGGGAAAACTGTGAGCGATGGGGGCCGTCAATATATCTGAACAAGAGCCAGACCACATGGGTCCGAATGAAAATGATTGAAATTAAACTGATTATGTTAGGGAATTATCACTGGACACTGACCAAAGAACCCAGGACTAATGACGGCAATCAAGCGAGTAATGCGAATAGAAAGTTTATAAGTATAAAAGCCACACAATACGGTTACACATGCAGAAGACTGGTGTGAGGACTAAAATATGAGAAAATGTGTTGCCAAATATTATGGTTGGCCCGGGCCCCTATAGGCACACATGGGCTGGATAGTTTCACTCTATAGTTCACCCTGTCGCCTAATGCTGTGGTGGGCCTATTATAGCCATATTCCATATATAGTCTTCTCATTCAAAAATATGCTATTGTTATGCCTACATATTATCCAGGATGCAAACTGTTCAAAGATTTCCTCTGGTCAAAACGTGGTCGGACCTACTATTTGGTTAGTGCAAATAGGCACTTTGTGCTTATTGGTGCGTAAAATGTATCGATAACAGTCGGCACGGGGTCGGCTACTAAAGTAGCGGGTTTCGGGTTTCAAATGAAGGGGCGGCGGACTCTCTGTTGATACAATCACTTCGCCGAAGTTGTCGTTTAGAGCCTGGCGTTGATACAAACGGCGGTCGGTAATATCATAGATATATATAGAACACTAGATAGCTTGCCCGCGCTGCCGGCCCTGCCGGCCAATGGAGAGCGACGTCACTGAACCGCCGCCATATTGTGAGGGTCAGCCTTGAGTGAGTGAGCTGCACAGACAAAAATACTTAACTCGCTGAAATATTGACCGATTTACAAACGGTTTGGTTTATTACAAGCATTATTAACGTGGCTATGCGCTATGATTCAAGCGGTTTGTAAAAAAAAAACATCTTTAATTTTTTTTTTATAAGTATGCAGTATCATAACTACATCTTTGCTGTTTATAGCAAACCAACCCGTTTGTAAATCCGTCAATATTTCAGCGAGTTACGAGTATTTTTGTCTGTGCAGCTCACTCACTCTCTCAAGGCTGACCCTCCCAAGATGGCGGCGGTTCAGTGACGCTGGTGACTCCGCCTTAAGCTATCCAGTGTTCTATAGATATCTATGGGTAATATACCCTGTGGTGCCTCCCCTGGACACTCCCCATTGGATGGCCCTGGGCAAACCTCTCCGCCATTGGCCGCTGATCGTGTCACTCACACTCGAATAGTGGGACAGGCTTCCCTCACTTTGGAAGAAGTTTTTTTTGTTGCCCTCCCCCTCGCCTCTTCCAGTTACACACACTCGGCTCCTTCTTCATGCATTGCATTCGTGGTTGGAATAGTGATGGAGAGTCGGGCAGCAGCGCAGCCACCGACGCCGGTGGAAGGAGGAGCGCGTTGATTATTATTCGGCCGCTGTTACCGAGCGCGGATAGCGGGAGCGGGAGCCAAGAGAGAGAAAGAGAATGGAAACGGTGGAACAACTCGTGTCGTTCAACCACATCCAGGTCCAGCTGACCGGGGGCGCGCCCTGGGGCTTCACGCTGAAGGGAGGGCTGGAGCACGGCGAGCCCCTCACCATCACTAAAGTGAGTCTTGTGTGTTTTTTTTTTTTTTTTTTACCAAACCCCAACAAAGACAAGAGATTGATTGATTGAAAACTTTATTAACAGATTGCAGAATGGGTCCAATACTGTAGTACAGCTCAATACATACAATTGTTAAGGGGATGCAGACCAGAGAAAGACGTTCGTCTTGTTTACATCAGGGTCCCCCATTTTCAATTCATCATAACATGACATTCTGATAGACAGTGTTTACTCGCAGTGTGACTCTCTGAGCAGTGCTTTGTTCCAAGTTTCAAATGTTTTATTTGTCACATATAATAAGGTACACACGTACACACTACAGTGCAATGCTTAGTTCTGTATGACCCTCCTGAAAGTGTGCTTCATGCAGTGAAACAAAAAGAATAAAGACCAAACACACTATACACAATATACAAACTAAAAAGCAACATTTCTCTGCATGCAAAACGTTTCTCTTGTGTTGCGCCTTTTCGCCCGTGCAGATGTTTCTTCTTCTGTGTGGCTTTCTTTAGGAACGATCAGATCGCAACCTTGTTCCGCTTCATTCAAAGGCACTATTATAAATTGTGATTTATTGTTCGAGACTAAAGCAAATATCCGGTGCAACAAGGCAGGGCCCGGTTGGCTGGTAGTCAGATATGTCAGCTGTCACTGTCCTCCATGAAACCTTTTGATCTAGTAATAGTTTCATTATCCAATCGTTTGAGCTAAAGCTAATTTATTAATCAAATCCACTCGTTTTATTACTAATTTAGCCCATGCACAACAGCCTACTTTTAATATTCAGCAGCCAAATCTGACCTCTTATTGAATTAACCTTTTGCAGACTGTGATGAGACAACAACATTTTCGATCCAGTCCGATTAGAAGAATAGTGGGGGATGATACATTCGTCGTCATTACGCGCATAGAGTGGTCTATTGTTATTTATGCATGACTGCCCTCAGTGCCCTGGGAGGTTAGTTTCGGCTCTTTTTTTTTTTATCTCCCGCTGCAGGGGGCGATAAGAAACTCATTCGCTGTTCGGATTTGACACGAGGTTAACCGGGGCTGGTACCGTAACCGGCTATGTCCGGGCCGGTAGTCAGTGATGAAGCAAGGGGCGACGTTTCCTACCCGACCCTTTTCTCACGGTATCACACCGCGGGGGTGGGGTGTGTGTGTTTGAATTACTGCAAGTAATTAGTGTGTGTGTGTGTGTGTGTGTGTGTGTGTGTGTGTGTGCAGTGCACTGTGCAGGGGTATGCATCATATGTGTAGACGGCCTATATCTGTTCCGTTCAGAACTTAACGTTTGCCTACTGCCATGCAGTTTCTTTCTTTCGCCCTCCTTTCTTTCCCTCCCTCCCTCCCTCTCTCACCCACTCATTGTAAACTTGTGCAGCCTGGTGTAACTGTGTTGGTCAGTGACATCTGTATTCAGCAGCAGGGAATGGAAAGGCCTGGATCAGTCATCTGGAAACACACACACACACACACACACACACACACAGACCCCTGGGAAAAGGTTACTGGGACTCTGCTGAAGGAGATAAAAATCACACAGTGGTCTCTGGCTGTTGTGGCTACTTATCACACACACCGAGCCGGGCACTAACTGCAGAATGAGGAAACTGTGTAAAACACGGTTTAATGATTAAGTGTCAGGACCTCCAACAGAAGAGAGGGGAGGAGGAAGAGGACGAGAGGTTGAGACTTGAGAGAGGGAGGTATGAAAGAGATGAGTGTGTGTATAATGTGTTTTAGTTTTGGCAGCAGAATAGTTTCCATTTCTCTCTCTCTCTCCACACACACACACACACACACACACACACACACACACACACACAGTGGTTTTCTGTGTCTGCATGAGCTGCATAGTGCATACAGTCTGTCATGATACTCTGTGCTCCTTGAGAGAGAGAGAGGGGGGGGGGGGGGGGTGGAGAGAGAAAAGGGGGAGATAGGCAGAGAGGGAGGTAGAAAGAGAGGGAGAAGGAGAAGACAGGGAGGGAGACAGGAAGAGAGAGTGACAGGAAGAGAGAGACAGATGGGTAGAGGAAGAGAGAGAGACGGAGGAAGAGAGAGATAGAAGGAGAGAGACAGGTAGAGGAAGCAGGAGAGAGATGGAGGAAGAGAGACAGGAAGAGAGAGACAGAGGAAGAGAGAGAGACGGGTAGAGGAAGCAAGAGAGAGGGAAGGAGAGAGAGACAGAGGAAGAGAGAGAGAGAGAGAGAGACAGGTAGAGGAAGCAAGAGAGAGGTTAGGAGAGGGAGAGACAGACAGACAGAGGAAGAGGTGAGAGAGAGGGATAACGGAGAGAGGCGGGAGAGAGATGAGTCAGAGACATGAGAGGAGAGATTATGCAGGTGGAATTAACACATTGTGCACAGACTTTGAGGTGCAGTGGGTGACTTTCATTCATGGTGTTACGAGTGTGCTGTCTGTGCTTCAGGCTGCGTAATGTATGTTGGCTGGTGTGAAGAGGCGGGGGGGGGGGGCAAGCAAGTTAGCTCATGAGTTACATGTGTGAGAGACTGAGAGCACACACACACACAGGTTGACTCACTCGAAGGGTAACTAGCCTGTACACATTCTCACTCGCACACACACACTTCATTTTAATTTAATGTCCTACTTTTATTTAAACTCGTAAGACATATAGGCACAATAAACAAGAATAAACTATACAAAATCTGCTAAGACGGTTACAAGTCGACACACAGTGGTCGGAGATCATACTTTTAAATGCAGCAAAAGAAAGAAGAACCTTCAGCTTCAGAGTCACACACACGCTTACATACACACACACTCACACACACACTCACACACTCACACTCACACTCAGACTCACATACACACACGCCAGCAGCCCCTCCTCAGTTGATAAGTGTAATAATCTGTCATTATGGTCTTAGTGGACGTCATTATCGGTCGGCCATTATTAACGATATAATGTTGTACGAGTTAGTTACTGGAAATTAGGGCTGCAGCTAACAACAATTTTGATATTGGATAAATCTGTCGATTATTACTTCGATTGATCAGATGCTGATTTATTTTGTTCATAATCTCACACGCATCCAAAAAAACGCTAAACAGTTTTGCACACATTAATTTAGTTTTGACAGAGTAAATTAGTTTGAATATGGCCGCCAGTGATGTTCTCATGGCCGTTGAATCCTTGTCTTGTGTTAATTTATGAATGAATGAATGAATGAAAAGTTAATTTCTTGGACATGTTATTCTTCTTATTTCTTCAAACAACTCACAGTGTCTTGATCCGTCAGACCAAACAATCTTAACAACAAATTAAAAAAAAATCCTTAAAGGAAAAAAAAACATTTAAAAAAGAACAAAGAAAAAAACAGGATTTATAAACAAAAGAGCAATGTGTTTGGTTAGCAGACATGTCCAAAAAAAAGGACAGCTCGATAAGTTAGCAGTCGCTATAAGACAAGGTATTGCTATTTTCTCTTCTACACATCATTTCAGTATTCAATGTCCCAGATGACATCACCGGTGGCCATATTCAATCTAATTTACTCTCAATAACTGTCGGACTAATTTTGTGCAAAACTGTTTTGAGTTTTTTGATGTGTGAGATTATGCGCAAAATAAATGGCTGTTTAAACAATAAAGTAGGGGTGGACGGTATGGTCTAAAATTTATATCACGGTATAATTTGAAGCATAGACGGTAACGGTATATATCACGGTATCATCGTTTTTGATAAATTTTTTTTTTTTAATTTTATATAATTTTATTTTTATTTTTTTTATAAAATATATATATTATATAATTAGACTTGTACTGGTATTATCTGCGAGACATCGCCACCACGCAACAAGCTCCACTGTCTGTGTACTACGGCCAGGATTCTCCGGAGCTGCACCTGGACCTATACTCTAGTAGCCTCAAGCAGAGCTACGGCCAGGATTCTCCGGCGCTGCACCTGGACCCTATTGTATTGGTATTATAACGTTAGCAAGCCCTCAGCTCGAATACGCATCGAATCAGTGTTATAAGACATTGATATCATGAGCTATCTGTAGCTACTGCATATATAACGTTAATACAACGCCTCAGTGAATTATTTAGTTCAATGGGACATTTCGTTTTGAACGGTGAACTAATTTGCGTTAACGTGAGCTAACAGGTAGCATACACGTCTCTAGTACTAGACTTTGTGGAGCGTTTGTTGATGTCAGGAGCTATCGGTAGCTGGCCGACTAGATACCGTTCGGTTAGACAATGCCCCATCATGTATTAAACTAAAAGTGAATAGTTGACTGGGTCATTTAGTAACGGTAGCTAAGCTAACGTTAGCTCAGGGAGACGCCGACAGCTCCCGTGTCCCGTCCCACTAGACTACTAGACCCGTGTTTACATGCGTGCGGTAGGGGCTGGCACGCCCACTGCGCGAAGCCTCCTAAATAACTTTTTCCAGTTCGCACATATCTATTATCTATGACTAATTCTATCTATTTTTAGGGGCAAATGCGAGTGAAATAGTCGCGCTGTGGTTACATGACGTCATTGCTATTTTAGAGCTGCACTACCGGTTACACGGTATACTCAAAATCCATACCGTAGAGCAAATTCATACCGTTTATACCGTATACCGTTTATACCGTCCACCCCTACAATAAAGCATTGTTTTTTGGTGAAGTGCCCCTTTAAGTCAACCTGTGTGTGTGCATGTGTGTGTGTGCGTGTGTGTGCGTGCAGCCTGTGTTGTTGTAGGGGGAGGGGCTCCTCTTGTAGCCGGAGACAGAGTTGGGATATAAGCCATTTGGTCAACATTCCACTAGTAGCATAACAAATCACTACTGCGTGTGTGTGTGTCTGTGTGTGTGTGTGTGTGCGTGTGTGTGTGTGCGCCTTGCGCTGCGCTTGGATTATGGTGGGAGTGTGTAACCGTATTGAAGACGCATGTTACACTCCGTATTTTGGTAGAAATGTAATTTCTCCCACTAATTCAAGAGCGTGCAGTTGAGTCAGCTTGAACTATAGTGTGGCCGCCCATCTGTCCCAAGCTGGGGGAGACTTGCTTCGGGAGGAAGCTACACAGGAAGCTAACGCTGTGACCCCTAATGGTGTGAAACAGTCTCATAGCTGAATAATTAGTTGTACCGTCATCACATGGCTGTACTTAAGGGGATCCAGTCACTCAGTCGGACAGTAAGCCTTAAGCAGTCCTGTCGTCCCTGTCGTCCAGTTGACTAATTGATCTTTCAACTAGTAGGGCAGTAGCCAGTTAGCCAGCCAGGCAGCTGGTCAGTCAGTTAGCCAGTTAACCAGACAGCCAGTCAGTCAGTAAGCTGGGGTTAGCCAGTTAGCCAGACAGCCAGTCTGTCAGCAAGCTAGTTAGCCAGACAACCAGTCTGTCAGCAAGCTGGTTAGCCAGTTAGCCAGACAGCCAGTCTGTCAGCAAGCTGGTTAGCCAGACAAGCCAGTCTGTCAGACTCAGTCAGCACGCTGGTCAGTCAGTTAGCCAGACAGCCAGTCTGTCAGCAAGCTGGTTAGCCAGACAGCCAGTCTGTCAGCAAGCGGTTAGCCAGACAGCCAGTCTGTCAGCAAGCTGGTTAGCCAGTTAGCCAGACAGCCAGTCTGTCAGCAAGCTGGTTAGCCAGACAGTCAGTCAGCAAGCTAGTTAGCCAGACAGCCAGTCTGTCAGCAAGCTAGTTAGCCAGACAGCCAGTCTGTCAGCAAGCTAGTTAGCCAGACAGCCAGTCTGTCAGCAAGCTGGTTAGCCAGACAAGCCAGTCTGTCAGACTCAGTCAGCAAGCTGGTCAGTCAGTTAGCCAGACAGCCAGTCATTTAGGCTAAGTAAATTTTTTGTTTGTTGTCACGATGCTTTAGGGCCAAAACTCCATAGCTCCTAGATGATGTCCAGGCTCTAGTGCCTCTCTAGCCTCTCCAGCCTCTCTCTAGTGCCTCTCTAGCCTCTCTGTGCCTCTCTAGTCTCTCTAGTCTCTCCAGCCTCTCTCTAGTGCCTCTCCAGCCTCTCTAGCCTCTCTGTGCCTCTCTAGTCTCTCCAGCCTCTCTAGCCTCTCTGTGCCTCTCTAGTCTCTCTAGCCTCTCTAGCCTCTCTGTTCCTCTCTAGTCTCTCTAGTCTCTCCTGCCTCTCCAGCCTCTCCAGCCTCTCCAGCCTCTCTCTAGCCTCTATCTAGTGCCTCTCTAGTCTCTCCAGCCTCTCTAGTCTCTCCAGCCTCTCCAGTCTCTCCAGTCTCTCTAGTCTCTCTAGTCTCTCTAGTCTCTCTAGTCTCTCCAGCCTCTCTAGCCTCTCTAGTCTCTCCAGCCTCTCTAGCCTCTCTAGCCTCTCTGTGCCTCTCTAGCCTCTCCTGCCTCTCCAGCCTCTCTAGCCTCTCTAGCCTCTCTCTAGTCTCTCTAGCCTCTCCTGCCTCTCCAGCCTCTCTAGCCTCTCTCTAGCCTCTCTAGCCTCTCTCTAGCCTCTCCAGCCTCTCTAGCCTCTCTCTAGCCTCTCTAGCCTCTCTCTAGCCTCTCCTGCCTCTCCAGTCTCTCCAGCCTCTCTAGTCTCTCTAGCCTCTCTAGTCTCTCTAGCCTCTCTAGCCTCTCTAGCCTCTCTAGTCTCTCTAGCCTCTCTAGTCTCTCTAGTCTCTCTAGCCTCTCTCCAGCCTCTCTAGCCTCTCTCTAGCCTCTCCAGCCTCTCTAGCCTCTCCAGCCTCTCTAGCCTCTCTCTAGCCTCTCTAGCCTCTCTCTAGCCTCTCTAGCCTCTCCAGCCTATCTCTAGCCTATCTGTGCCTCTCTATCATCTCTATCCTCTCTGTGCCTCTCTATCATCTCTAGCCTCTCCAGCCTCTCTAGTCTCTCTAGCCTCTCTCTAGCCTCTCTAGCCTCTCTCTAGCCTCTCTCCAGCCTCTCCAGCCTCTCTCCAGCCTCTCTCTAGCCTCTCTCCAGCCTCTCTCTAGCCTCTCTAGCCTCTCTCTAGCCTCTCCAGCCTCTCTAGCCTCTCCAGCCTCTCTAGCCTCTCCAGCCTCTCTCTAGTGCCTCTCTAGTCTCTCTAGCCTCTCCAGCCTCTCTAGCCTCTCCAGCCTCTCTCTAGTGCCTCTCTAGTCTCTCTAGCCTCTCTCTAGTCTCTCTAGTGCCTCTCTAGTCTCTCTAGTGCCTCTCTAGTCTCTCTAGCCTCTCTCTAGTGCCTCTAGTCTCTCCAGCCTCTCTAGCCTCTCCAGCCTCTCTAGCCTCTCTAGTCTCTCCAGCCTCTCTAGCCTCTCTCTAGTGCCTCTCTAGTCTCTCTAGCCTCTCTCTAGTGCCTCTAGCCTCTCTAGCCTCTCCAGCCTCTCCAGCCTCTCTAGTCTCTCCAGCCTCTCCAGCCTCTCTAGCCTCTCTCTAGTGCCTCTCTAGTCTCTCTAGCCTCTCTCTAGTGCCTCTAGTCTCTCCAGCCTCTCTAGCCTCTCTAGTCTCTCTAGTCTCTCCAGCCTCTCCAGCCTCTCTAGTCTCTCTAGTCTCTCTAGCCTCTCCAGCCTCTCTAGTCTCTCCAGCCTCTCTAGTCTCTCTAGTCTCTCTAGCCTCTCTAGCCTCTCTGTGCCTCTATGGTTCATGAAGCCTAGCAGACAGCAGAACCTGTTATCAATATATGAGCGTCTGGCTAACTGAGTGACCAGCTCGCTGACTGAGTCTGACTGGCTGGCTGTCTCAGTGGCCCACATGGGGCACTAACCGGGGAGGCTTGATTATTAGTATGTGGCGACGGGACGTCCCACTTGTTATCAGGTTAGCGAGATACCGTTTGTGGAGTTGTGTTGTTGTTGGGAAGGAGGATCTGCTCAGGCAAAGCAATAAATGCATGTTTCATGTTTTTATCAGTTCGGGAAATCTATTCATGGATGGCCTGTCTTGATATAGACGGGTATGATAAGGTAGAGACTAGAGAGAGAGACACACAGAGGGAGAGAGAAGTACAGTACCCAAATCCTTTACTTGAGTAAAAGTAGAAATACTTGAAATAGTAAAAACGGAAGTCCTCCCTCCAGCTAGAATGGCACAGGGCAGTTAGTGTTCTGGAGAAGCTGTAATGCTGATTGGAAGAGGATGGATGGACTACATAAACCTGCACCATGACACTGTTGTTACAAAATCAGTGTAACTTGTTCTGGAACAAAACAAATCATATCATTATACCAAAAGAAGAGATCATATTGTCATTTGATTTGTGTGTGTTTTTTTTTGTACATGCTAAATGGCTCGAAATAAACTTAATTCATTCATATTGTAATATGATATTATATCCGACCATGTACTTTGGCTCTACTCGCGATCATGCTAGCTTTTTGGGGGGTGGGGAGGGGGACACACACACACGAAATGAACGCCATTTCCCTGTAGATCACTGTTGCATTTGACCCATGTAAAAACTAGGGATGCACGATATTGATTTTGACACCGATACCGATAACTTTATGCTCCTCAAGCCGATAACCGATATCGATAACCGATATTTATTGTATTATAATTTTCTTTTTAATGTATATATATATTTTCTTATTTTTTTTTCAACATGAAACAAAACATATCACAATACAATAATAATACATAAAAAGACTTCCCAGGACAATAACTTAACACCAACTTAAATGTGACCTAACCAGACAACAGAAACAAAAGCCAAGACAACAGTTTTGACTGATAAAGTGACCATATTTATTTTTCCAAATGAAAATTCACAATCCGTCAACAACTTGTAATACATCCAACCTAAGACGCTCAAAGCTTTTTGTTCTTCTTTTTTCAAAGCGGAGCCTTGAAAAAAAGGCTTTGAGTGGACACATCACCACCACAACAAGTCACCTGCGGCATCACCACCGCTATGATGGTGTTAAAAGCCTACGACGCTAGAAGCTAGAAGCTAGAAGCTAGAAGCTAGAAGCTAGAAGCTGCTGTGAATCCAAAGCCAGCTATTGAAGAGTCGTTTGCTAAATTAAAGAAGTTTGACAGAAATGACCCTTTTCCCTCCTTGTGGAACTTCTGCATTGCATTTATTACAAATAGCAAGCAAACTTTTTCCTCTGAAATTCCGAGTACCGACGCGGCCATCTTTGTTTTAACGTCCGCGCTGATTCAGAAACTTACGTGGCTACGTCACAGCCAAGAAAGGGAGCGCTGGATTTGTGTAAAACGCCCTGTTCCTAAACCACACGCTGTCAGTTGTACCACAGTACTGGCAAAACGGGATGAGCCTACAGTCAAAACAAACGCTCTTCATTCCAATTCACCCACACGGCATTTTTTTTTTCCAAAAAATATATTATATTATTGGAGCTATTAATAACGTTATTATGACGTCATAATTGACGTCAATATCGGGCCGATATTGCTGATATCGGCCCGATAATTATCGGCCCGATAATTATCGTGCATCCCTAGGGCGGCTACGTGGCGTAGTGGGCAAGACGCTCGCCACGAAATCTGGAGACGCTGGGCTCGCCTGTTCGAGCCCAGCGCTCCACATTTGCTTTCAGTTTAGCTGGTCGTCCGTACTAATACACATTGGCCGTATTAGGGGGTGGGAAACTGATTGGTGGGGATCGGGCATTGTGGACAGCGACTCCTACAGGTCGGTTGGTGCGCCTGCGCAGTGGAATCAGGAAGTATCGGGGGCAGCGTGAGCCTCCCACGCGTTACTCCTCGCCACTGAGAGATCGAGCTGCGCAGGTGAAAAGATGCGACTGCTGTTACCTCAAGTACCGGAGGGGATTTGTGCTATGTATGACTTAGTCCACATTGCAGCCGGTTTGTGGGAGGCAAGAAACAGCGTTCGTGACAGGGGAGGGTTGAATTGGATGATACGAAATTGGGATGGGAGAACATATAAAAAATGGGAGAAAAAGTGGATACATTTTTTTTTTATCGTGCATCCCTAGTAAAAAACGACACCAGGGGGTGCTCCAGTAGCACACCATGTTACCGCGCTGCGTCGCGGGACTCCGTGCTGCGTCACGGATCTGGTTGACTCCGAGTTCGATTCCCGGACTCGCCGTCATTTGCCGAATGTCTCCCCCTGCTCTCTCTCCCGTTTCACCCTACAACTGTCGGTCATGCTTGACCAGAAAAGCGATAAACGCTAAAAAATAAAGTTTAAAAAAAAAAAAAAAAAACGACACCAGGACCCTTTGATTAATTGAAATGTTTGTTTTGTTAGTGCATCAAATTATGTACAGCAGTTACTTTCCAGCACTGACGACTACCGCTCAGCGTTAGGCGCTACTGTGTGAGCGTTTGATCCGTTTACAGACCGGACCCTTCAGTCTTCGCCCATTCAGCGGTAGGATATATCCCCATTTCCCCACCTGGGCATTCAATATTACACTCTTGAATCTCCGGGTGACCGAACACTAAGAGGTTAGGGATGCATAATATCTTGGTGATCATTATCCATTGCAAAACTGGGCAGATATATATATATATCGGTAAACCTATATCAGCCGGCGATAGGGATGGGTATCGTTAGGATTTTATCGATACCACTACTCTTATCGATACTGCTTAACGGTTCGGTACTTTTATCGATACTCTTATCGGTTCTTTTTGATTATTTTGCAAGAAAAAAAACAATTAATTAAGAACAGAATCGACATTGCTTTATTATTCTTTTATATAACTATATAAATATAAATAAATATTATTTCTTCAGCAGCAACAGCAGCAGCAATGTTTTAAATGTGTCTGAATTATAGACTTTTTATAATTAACAACAAATGTAAGATAAAGTTGGAGTCATACAATACTATTTTGATTGACAGTCGATCTGCCAATTACGTCACACCGCTTGCACCCACCTCTTCTTCTTACCACCAATCGGAAGCTCTCGTTCGTTTATTTACTTCCGGATTGTCAGCCATTATTCTACTCGGAGCTCAGGCTAATAACGTTAGCTCCCCGCCAGCCACATTGACAAGTACCAGCGCTTATACATTACTGGCAAATGTCTTGTTGCTAGGGATGCCCCGATCACGTTTTTTGATACCGATCACCGATCGTCGTGAGCCATATCGGCCAATACCGATCCGATACCGATCGTTTTTGATTAAAAAGAAATTAAAATTTATTTTATAATTTTTTTTATATATAAAATATATATATTATATAATTAGACTTGTACTTGTATTATCTGCGAGACATCGCCACCACGCAACAAGTCAAAATGCTCGCTATCTGCAAACCGCGCCACTGTCTGTGTACTCTAGTAGCCTCCAGCTCCAAAAAGGATTCTCCGGCGCTGCAGCTGGGCCCTATTGGTATAACGTTACTACTGTCACATTCAGCAAGCCCTCAGCTCGAATACGCATTCAATCAATGTTATAAGACATTGATATCAGGAGCTATCTGTAGCTACTGCTAGCCGGCTAGATGACGTTAAGACAACTATTTAGTTCAATCGGACATTTAGTTTTGAACTGTGAACTAACGTCAGCTAACGCAAGCTAACGCACGCTAACGGAGATATCAACATGGACTACTAGACTTCCTGGGGCATTTGTTGATATCCGGAGCTATCAGTAGCTAGCCGGCTAAATACCGTTAGACAATGCCTACTAAAAGTGAATAGTTGACTGGGTAATTTTGTTTAAACAGTAACGATAGCTAGGTAGCTAACGTTAGCTCAGGTCGAATGCACTATCTAGACTCAGCAGAGGAGGTCCGCCTCCTCTGTGTTTACAAACTCTACACGGGTACGGGCGGGGCTAGGGAGGAGGAGCAGTTTGCAGGTCCTGTGCGTCTGAGACAAGCGAGTGAGATATCCACTTGATCAGTTTCCGCGATCGGCGAATATGACTCATTATCGGAATTCCCCGATCGCATATTTATACTGATTATCGGCCGATAACGATCGGTGGCCGATCGATCGGGGCATCCCTACTTGTTGCACTTGTGGCAACGAGCGTTGTCCGCATCGACTTTAGTCAAATAGACCCAGACTTTTGAACGTTTCGTTCTGTCCGCCATGATGAGAGCAGAGCTGTCTGTACTCTGTAGCCTACAACAGCACCCGTGTGTGTGTGTGTGAGTGTGTGTGTGAGCACAGCACAGCCCGCTCCTCGCGCAGGCAGAGAGAGACTGAGGGAGGAGAGATATAGAAAACGGCCAACAAGATTAGTTTGCGACGTTTAAATTCCTCAAAAAAAAACTCCATAATTTCTCAAGTACCGATGACGTCGGAGCTTATAAATACTCCGGTCTTTTCTAATATAGTACCGGTTCCCGTTTAGAACCGGGGTCCGGGGGTCATCCCTAGCAGCGTTTACGTTAGAACATATTCGTGCCGGTCTGGGTGTCCTGCAAGATTTCTATCCCCGGACATATTCGAGAAATTCCGGTCAGCCTGGTTTTCCTTTTTACCGGCTGAATGCCACAATCGGCGCCAATGTTAACGTTAATATCGCCTAATCTATGTTTTAAATTATGGCTATGTGTCTAATCTGCCCATCGCATTATCAAAGACTATTTTCCAGTCAGTGCTGTCAAGGCTGTTTATCGCGTCGTTTCCGTTTTAGAGCAGTTAGAAAAGCCCCCGTTTTATAACTTCATCAAACTTACTCTGATTATCCTAACACTGATAACATAGAGTCCTTACCTGACATCAGATGGTATCCAACTGGTATATTCCAATTCCTGATCACCATTCGAAAAAATCGATACGTGTATGGATCCAACGCGATACTGTAGAACTCCATGATCAGCGGGGATCTGAGGTTCCAGAATGAACTGTGGTAACCCTGGCTGGATCAGTGAACTGGAAAATGTGGATATAATGTCGCACCTCAGCCAGGAGAATTAAACTTTACACTCGGGCCTGAACGCTCGACATTTCTGTTTCTGTTTTCTTTCACCACGGCATCAGCGGTCTCTGTGACTTCAAGTTCAGAAGACTCATCTTCGTTGTCATTATTATTAGACCTGCTTGTGCTTGGTTTCATGAAATATTTGTTAAGCTTAGCTTGTTTTGGCCATCTCTCTCTCGCTCGTATACCTGTTTGTCGTTATGGTGGCCAGACAGGCTCAAAAAAAGAAAGAAAAAAAGATTCACATCCGAGCGGCGCCATCCGCGCTTTATCAGAGTGAAGCAACATGTAATGATTGTTTCGTTCATCGCATAGGCTATTTAATTTTAGCCTATTTTAATACAATTCAAATAATAAAATTGTGCTTAGAGAAATTATTTTCACCGGACATTATGACCGGAGAGATTTAAATATTCGGACTTCAACATATTTTGCCGGTCAAATACCGGTAATTACCGGCTAATGGAAACGCTGATCCCTAGCCGGTGATAGTCATTTCTTTATTGATTGCAACGGTCCAATCAGCAAAACTGTACCGGTGTGAACAATTGATGATTATGTTTCTCCGTCTAGCTGCCAGTATGCGTGTGTTTTTATCTTTTTTTGGCCACGCATGGTAGGGGTGGACGGTATGGTCTAAAATGTATATCACGGTATAATTTGAAGCATAGACGGTAACGGTATATATCACGGTATCATCGTTTTTGATACATTTTTTATTTTTATTTTATATAATATAATTTTTTTTTTTATAAAATATATATATTATATAATTAGACTTGTACTTGTATTATCTGCGAGACATCGCCACCACGCAACAAGCTCCACTGTCTGTGTGTACTCTACTAGCCTCCAGCTACGGCCAGGATTCTCCGGAGCTGCACCTGGACCTATACTCGAGTAGCCTCGAGCAGAGCTACGGCCAGGATTCTCCGGCGCTGCACCTGGACCCTATTGTATTGGTATAACGTTAGCAAGCCCTCAGCTCGAATACGCATCGAATCAGTGTTATAAGACATTGATATCAGGAGCTATCTGTAGCTACTGCTAGCCGGATATATAACGTTAATACAACGCCTCAGTGAATTATTTATTTACATTTCGTTTTGAACGGTGAACTAACTTGCGTTAACGTGAGCTAACAGCTAACAGGTAACAGGTATCATACACTCTACTAGACTTTGTGGAGCGTTTGTTGATGTCAGGAGCTATCGGTAGCTGGCCGACTAGATACCGTTCGGTTAGACAATGCCTCATCATGTATTAAACTAAAAGTGAATAGTTGACTGGGTCATTTTGTAACGGTAGCTAAGCTAACGTTAGCTTAGGGAGACGCCGCCGTCCTCCTAGACCCACTAGACTACTAGACCCGTGTTTACATGCGTGCGGTAGGTGCTGGCACGCCCACTGCGCGAAGCCTCCTAAATAACTTTTTCCAGTTCGCACATATCTATTATCTATGACTAATTCTATCTATTTTTAGGGGCAAATGCGAGTGAAATAGTCGCGCTGTGGTTACATGACGTCATTGCTATTTTAGAGCTGCACTACCGGTTACACGGTATAGTCAAAATCCATACCGTAGAGCAAATTCATACCGTTTATACCGTATACCGTTTATACCGTCCACCCCTAACGCATGGGTAACGTTACTCGGGTAACATTCTTTCAGTATGTACAAAAATAGTAGAATTTTGTTTTATTTATACAGATCATATCGACACTGATAATATCGGTTCCATAACAGAAATGTTCACGTCGGTTATCGGTACCAACATGTCCATACCGGCGCATCCTTTAATACGAGGTGATTCTTTTTTAATCACGACTTACGTCGGCTTGTTTCATCCTAAGGTTGTATATTGTGAACAAACGCAGTCTGGCCCTGGTCTGTTTACTCCCCACAAGTGGTCCCCAGGCAGAGCGAGGCGATCACAGAGCTGATGACATGACGCTGCTCTGATGTATATTGGCCCCCGAACCCAGCTCCCATGTGGCCCTTCCAGCAACAGAACAAAGCTGCTGACTCTTATCATGGATGTGCTGCTGTGGATGGGTTGCCTCCCAGGAGACTGGTTCATTAAAGAAAGGAGTTTGTTGTTTCTATCTCGGGCAGAAAGGACCCCCCCCATCATCATTACTTTCTTAGGCATTGCAGTCGTCTTTCTTGTGGAGGCATTACCCGGAAAGCATTCCTTTTCCAAAACATAGCAACAGTCAGGAATTTGATTTGCCTCATGCACAGAAACAGACGACAACAAGAGGTGGTAATCTGATCTCCCCATCATCATCATCATCATCCTCCCTCTCCATATCATGTCTTATATCTCCCCCCTCTCTCCCCCTGTTTCTCTCTCCCCCTGTTTCTCTCTCCCCCTCTCTCTTTCCCCCTCCTGTCTCTCTTTCTCTCCCTCCCCCTATCTCTCTCACCCCTCTGTCTCTCTCTCCCCCCCATCTTATATTTCTTTCTTTCTTTCTTTCTTTCTTTCTTTCTTTCTTTCTTTCTTTCTTTCTTTCTTTCTTTCTTTCTTTCTTTCTTTCTTTCTTTCTTTCTTTCTTTCTCTCTCTCCCCCCTGTCTCTTTCTCCCCCATCTCTCCCCCTGTCTCTCTCTCCATCCCATTGCTCTCTCCCCATCTATCTCTCATTCTTTCTTTCTTTCTTTCTCTCCCCCCCACCTCTCTCTCCCTCCCCCCTCCCTCTCCCCATGATCTATCTATATCTTGCTTTCTCTCTCTCTCTCTCTCTCTCTCTCTCTCTCTCTCTCTCTCTCTCTCTCTCTCTCTCTCTCTCTCTCTCTCTCTCTCTCTCTCTCTCTCTCTCTCTCTCTCTCTCTCTCTCTCTCTCTCTCTCTCTCTCTCTCTCTCTCTCTCTCTCTCTCTCTCTCATATATACCCACCCATACCCAGCTCCCCCTGACATTGTTGTAACAGAAATCTGGGCTCCTGTGAAAGAATGTTTTGACATGTGGTCCAAGGTATGCAACCAAAATGTCTTGTTAGTTGGTAAACATGGTGTGTGCGTGTCGCCCCTCAGCCGTACATTCTGGTAAAGGTAGTTCCCAGCAGTATCCCTCTCAGCAGGGGATAGATGAGGGTGCCATCAGATATGGAAGCTACTGTCGTCTGGTTGTGTGCATGTCTCTCCCTACACTCTGCTGTAACTGTCCTCACTTAACCCCAAACACACGGACACACAATAGTTTACTGATGAAAGCGAAAGACAGAAAAGAGAAGAGAGAGTGACTGAGAGTCATGATCATGAGTTGATCAGCCTGTGGATCGCCTGGAGTATGGGTGCTGTGTTTGTGTGTGTGTGTGAGGGCTGTGGGGTTGGAATGTCCCTATCCTTGATCTGTGGAGCCACAGGTCAGTAGACCCCCATACACACACACACACACACACACACACACACACACACACACACACACACACACACACACACACACACACACACACACACACAGGTTGTCATTGCAATGTGTGTGTGTGTGCACGACTGACAACAACTCTGTTGTTGTTCAACATTCTTAGATCTAAAGACAAACCTCACACGCTTTATTATTGAATAAATAATATTAATTGCCCCCCCCCCCCATATGTTTAGCCTACTTTATAAATGGTAAATGGACTTCATTTATATAGCACTTTTATCTAGGGATGCACCGAATGGGAAATTCTTGGCCGAAACAGTTGGCCGAATGCCGAATGCCGAAAGGCCGAAAATGATTAATATAAATATATATATAATATTTTTTTTTGTATTAATTTTTTTTTAGCTACCTGATTATGGCAAAAGACATGATTATGGCAAAACTTTACTTAAATAATATTAATAATCACTTATGGGCCCATAAAACATTTATTCAGCACTTTTGAATGCATACATTAATTCCAGACTGACTGCTGAAAGATTGTACAATTTAAACATTTTCTCTTTGCATCAGCGTTTCCGTTAGCCGGTAATTACCGGTATTTGACCGGCAAAATCTGTTGAAGTCCGACATATTTAATCTCTCCGGTCATAATGTCGGGTGAAAATAATTCCCTCTAAGCACAATTTGATTATTAAATTAAATGGCCTATGCGATGAACGAAACAATCATTACATTTGTTTCATCGTTGCTTCACCAAGCAGGTATAATAATGTTGTCAGCGGGAGCTTTCTGCTAGATTTGCGACTGCATGCAGCTGCAGAGCCGGAGCTGCACACCAGCAGTGCCGGCACAGTGCAGTACTCCAATTCAGCCATTGGCAATTCAGCTGTTGGGTGGGGGGCGCTGCTGAGCGGTCCCCAGATAGAGCCTGAAAACAGCTGAATCTGCTGCTCTGCAGCGTCATACTCTCGCAAATAAGTCGTTGGGAGGTGGAGAGAGTCATCACGCAAACCCACGATAATGTTGCCGTCTCTCTCGGCCAAATTTCTCAGTTCTTCGCTTGATATAATTAATACAAATGTCCAATATAACGGAATTCGTTAGCTCATAAAAATGTGATTATAACAGACTGCTGTTTATTAATGTCGGGCGACTGCCCACACCTATTCGATTTAAAGTCTGCAGCAGCACGGAGTCTCGGGACTTATTTTATTTGGAATATAATGACTGTATACGCAAAAGTAGCCTAGTTTTAAGTTAAAATATTATAAATCTACATGCCTTGAGGATGTCATTCTTTATATAGCATGCCTATCAATTGTTTTTAAGCTCAATAAACTCTGACTGGAATTTCTCTCATTTGACCGGTAGATTGAAATCTACCGGACACTGAGGCCGGCAACAATTATTTCTAACGGAAACCCTGCTTTGCATACAACAAAATGTGCATTAAAGTCATGTGCATTTTCTTTTCTCTGTAGGATAACTACAACAAAGTGCATTCAGAACAAAGCCAAGGCGCTTTAAAACTGCATAAAGATCTGCATAAAGACACACACATGAGAGGGATAATAGCTTATAGCAGACTTAATGATGTTACTGTAGTGGCTACTGTCATAATTCATGGAATTATGGAAGGACTACTATTTACTACATCTCCAGTGACTCTTAGCGGGGGATGACGTACCTTAGGTATAACAAAAAATATTGTTTGTTTCCTGTTGGTTGTCAGTTAAGGCCATGGGTAGGTAGGGAATTTTTTATTTTTTTTATTTTATTCTTTCCCACGGCGACTATGGATAGGGAATTTCTTTATTTAATTAAAATGTTCACAACAACATGGATGCATGTACTCTGCCAGCATGTTTAATATCCATTACCTGTTTATTGCACAATGTTGTTTTTTTATTGGATTCTATTATATGTTGTACCACTGTATTGCACATCGTTGCGGGCAAGACCACCCGCATTTCATTGTATACTTGTATGCCGTGACAATTAAAACTCTTGACTTGACTTGATCCATAATACTAAAGGTTTGACTAAGATTTCTATGAAACTTTATTAAAAAAAATATATATATATATATATATATATATATATTGGGGCGCACCTAAATCGGCAGGGTCGGTCGGCAACCGGAAACAAACCATTATTTTTTTTAGGCCTTACGAGAGACGAGTGAAAGAGGACCGGAAGCGTTGTTGGCTAGATTAACGCTAACGTTAGTTCAAAAGGTTTTAACCGCGACGGGCATATAGTAATGGCGAGGATATACAGCATGTTAAAGATGCATTTATTTGATGCGTTGCTCGCGGAGTTTACATAGAAACAGCGCGACTCCCAAGAGGAGTTAGTTATCACTGGCTGCAGAACGCAGGAAGAGCTGCCAAGCTGCTCACGTTATACGTTGCACAAAGTCTGTATTACGTCAACACAACAACACTTTAGGTTACGAACGTTACGTAACCCTGTTCTTTGACATTCTGTGATATATTTTCGGTGCTAAAACCCTTTTGGCCGAAAGTCGAAAATGCCTTTTTAACCATTTTCGGCCGATAACTTTCGGTGGCTGAATATTCGGTGCATCCCTACTTTGATCCAAAGCGCTTTACAACTTATGCCTCACATTCACCCATTCACTCACCCATTACCCACCGACAGTGGAGGCACTTCGACATGCTGCCGGGAGGAGCCGGAATCGAACCGGGGAACCTTCTGATTACCAGACAACCGCCCCACCTCCTGAACCACTTTACTAATGGCAACCGAAAATGAAATTGGAAAAAGCGAATTTAATTTCACGGCGTCTGCGCAGCCGTTGTTTATTGACGATGAACCACCAAGGATTGTTTCCATACGCTGAAAAGATGCGTCTGTTTACCTTTCTGATGGCCGCATCACTGCATAACTCATACATGGTTCGACAAAACATTTGGTTATTTTCTGTGAAACTATGTTCCTCCACGTGGCTGGCTGCTGCTGAGCTGTTCTGCTGAGCTGTTCTGCTGAGCTGTTCCTCCACATGACTACTGAGCTGTTCCTCCACATGACTACTGAGCTGTTCCATGACTACTGAACTGTTCCTCCACATGACTACTGAGCTGTTCCATGACTACTGAGCAGTTCCTCCACATGACTACTGAGCTGTTCCTCCACATGACTACTGAGCTGTTCCCCCACATGACTACTGAGCTGTTCCCCCACATGACTACTGAGCTGTTCCTCCACATGACTACTGAGCTGTTCCTCCACATGACTACTGAGCTGTTCCATGACTACTGAGCTGTTCCATGACTACTGAGCTGTTCCTCCACATGACTACTGAGCTGTTCCTCCACATGACTACTGAGCTGTTCCCCCACATGACTACTGAGCTGTTCCCCCACATGACTACTGAACTGTTCCTCCACATGACTACTGAGCTGTTCCCCCACATGACTACTGAACTGTTCCCCCACATGACTACTGAGCTGTTCCTCCACATGACTACTGAGCTGTTCCTCCACATGACTACTGAGCTGTTCCTCCACATGACTACTGAACTGTTCCCCCACATGACTACTGAGCTGTTCCCCCACATGACTACTGAGCTGTTCCTCCACATGACTACTGAACTGTTCCCCCACATGACTACTGAGCTGTTCCTCCACATGACTACTGAGCTGTTCCCCCACATGACTACTGAACTGTTCCTCCACATGACTAGTGAGCTGTTCCTCCACATGACTACTGAACTGTTCCCCCACAGGACTACTGAACTGTTCCTCATGACTACTGAACTGTTCCTCCACATGACTACTGAGCTGTTCCCCCACATGACTACTGAGCTGTTCCCCCACATGACTACTGAGCTGTTCCATGACTACTGAGCTGTTCCCCCACATGACTACCGAACTGTTCCTCCACATGACTACTGAACTGTTCCATGACTACTGAACTGTTCCTCCACATGACTACTGAACTGTTCCATGACTACTGAACTGTTCCATGACTACTGAGCTGTTCCTCCACATGACTACTGAACTGTTCCATGACTACTGAACTGTTCCATGGCTACTGAACTGTTCCTCCACATGACTACTGAACTGTTCCATGACTACTGAACTGTTCCATGACTACTGAACTGTTCCATGACTACTGAGCTGTTCCATGACTACTGAGCTGTTCCCCCACATGACTACCAAACTGTTCCTCCACATGACTACTGAACTGTTCCATGACTACTGAACTGTTCCTCCACATGACTACTGAACTGTTCCCCCACATGACTACCGAACTGTTCCTCCACATGACTACTGAACTGTTCCATGACTACTGAACTGTTCCTCCACATGACTACTGAGCTGTTCCCCCACATGACTACTGAGCTGTTCCATGACTACTGAGCTGTTCCCCCACATGACTACCGAACTGTTCCTCCACATGACTACTGAACTGTTCCATGACTACTGAGCTGTTCCCCCACATGACTACTGAGCTGTTCCCCCACATGACTACTGAGCTGTTCCTCCACATGACTACTGAACTGTTCCTCCACATGACTACTGAACTGTTCCTCATGACTACTGAACTGTTCCACATGACTACTGAACTGTTCCTCATGACTACTGAACTGTTCCTCATGACTACTGAACTGTTCCTCCACATGACTACTGAACTGTTCCTCATGACTACTGAACTGTTCCTCATGACTACTGAACTGTTCCTCCACATGACTACTGAACTGTTCCTCATGACTACTGAACTGTTCCTCATGACTACTGAACTGTTCCCCCACAGGACTACTGAACTGTTCCTCATGACTACTGAAATGTTCCTCCACATGACTACTGAACTGTTCTTCCACATGACTACTGAGCTGTTCCCCCACATGACTACCGAACTGTTCCTCCACATGACTACTGAACTGTTCCATGACTACTGAACTGTTCCTCCACATGACTACTGAGCTGTTCCATGACTACTGAGCTGTTCCTCCACATGACTACTGAACTGTTCCATGACTACTGAGCTGTTCCTCCACATGACTACTGAACTGTTCCATGACTACTGAGCTGTTCCTCCACATGACTACTGAACTGTTCCACGACTACTGAACTCTTCCTCCACATGACTACTGAGCTGTTCCTCCACATGACTACTGAGCTGTTCCCCCACATGACTACTGAACTGTTCCACGGCTACTGAACTGTTCCTCCACATGACTACTGAACTGTTCCTCCACACGACTACTGAACTGTTCCTCCACATGACTACTGAGCTGTTCCCCCACATGACTACTGAACTGTTCCACGACTACTGAACTGTTCCTCATGACTACTGAGCTGTTCCTCCACATGACTACTGAGCTGTTCCTCATGACTACTGAACTGTTCCTCCACACGACTACTGAACTGTTCCTCCACATGACTACTGAGCTGTTCCCCCACATGACTACTGAACTTTTCCCCCACATGACTACTGAACTTTTCCCCCACATGACTACTGAGCTGTTCCCCCACATGACTACTGAGCTGTTCCTCCACATGACTACTGAACTGTTCCATGACTACTGAGCTGTTCCTCCACATGACTACTGAGCTGTTCCTCCACATGACTACTGAGCTGTTCCTCCACATGACTACCGAACTGTTCCTCCACATGACTACTGAACTGTTCCTCCACATGACTACCGAACTGTTCCCCCACATGACTACTGAACTGTTCCTCCACATGACTACTGAACTGTTCCCCCACATGACTACTGAACTGTTCCATGACTACTGAGCTGTTCCTCCACATGACTACTGAGCTGTTCCTCCACATGACTACTGAACTGTTCCTCATGACTACTGAACTGTTCCTCATGACTACCGAACTGTTCCTCCACATGACTACTGAGCTGTTCCTCCACATGACTACTGAGCTGTTCCTCCACATGACTACCGAACTGTTCCCCCACATGACTACTGAACTGTTCCTCCACATGACTACCGAACTGTTCCCCCACATGACTACTGAACTGTTCCCCCACATCGCTGCCCTTTTCATTTTCTGTTTTAAGGCATATTCCACTGATGGCCCACAAACCTATTATGGCTAATGCTTCAACATTAGATGTTGTTTCTGACCTATTATGTCAGATTAAGAGGGATTATTGTGTGCATATCTTCAGTGTGTGTGTGTGTGTGTTATTTTTTTACATGTATTGTTTACAGTTTATGTCCTAACCAAAGAATACACTGCCTCTAAAGTCTAAACACACACACACACACACACACATGCACAAAGACACACACATTCCACCACGCAATGTGGCCCACTCTCGTGGCTCCCCTGGCCAGGAGACTCGAGGGTTGAGGTTTAAACTGATACAAAACTCTCTTTGTTTATCGGCCTCCTTTCTTTTCCTCCTCTCCTCTCCTCTCATCTGCCCCTTCCCTTGGTAGGGATGGAAAATATCCTTTCATCTGTCATTTTTATGCTTTTCTTTTATTCTCTGGCAATATTGGCTTTCTGGGACCGATGGGGGTGGTGGGGGCGAGTCATGTTTTTCCACTCTCTCTCTCTAGTGCTGCTTGGAATCGAGACAGTGGAACTCGTGAGTAGGACCCAACGTTTTTGGGGCGTGGAGCGTTACAGGGCGACGGTATGCAAGTCACATTCTTGATGAGGGTGCACGTTGAAAAGTAGGGGTGCGATGTAGGGCTGGGCGATATGGCCAAAAACGTTATCGCAATAAAATTATAAAATTATTTTCATATAACTCGATATCGATAATTATCGTCGATATACATTTCTGTCAGTAATTAACTTCTTATGCCCGGCGCCGACGGACGGGCTATTAATAGACTCACTTTGTTTGCTGCGCCGGTCACTACGAGACGAGTTGGAGAGCCGTTGCGACTCGCGTGTCGAGCCAACCCTTTGAGAAGCGTCGTGGTCCCGGCTTGAATTCTCCATGAATGTGTCCAAGTCCATAATCCATATAAATCCATTTAGTTATATACAACTGTTCCGACACACAGTCTGAATGAATGTTTTCTCTTGTGATTATGCCGCGTGATTTCAAAACACCAAAACTGAATGTCTTGTCTCGAGTTGATGTCGTCATCACCGTTGCCGTGACAATTAAAACTCTTGACTTGACTTGATCCATAATACTTAAGGTTTGACTAAGATTTCTATGAAACTTTATTAAAAAAAAATATATATATATATATATATATATATTGGGGCGCACCTAAATCGGCAGGGTCGGTCGGCAACCGGAAACAAACCATTATTTTTTTAGGCCTTACGAGAGACGAGTGAAAGAGGACCGGAAGCGTTGTTGGCTAGATTAACGCTAACGTTAGTTCAAAAGGTTTTAACCGCGACGGGCATATAGTAATGGCAAGGATATAAAGCATGTTAAAGATGCATTTATTTGATGCGTTGCTCGCGGAGTTTACATAGAAACAGCGCGACTCCCAAGAGGAGTTAGTTATCACTGGCTGCAGAACGCAGGAAGAGCTGCCAAGCTGCTCACGTTATACGTTGCACAAAGTCTGTATTACGTCAACACAACAACACTTTAGGTTACGAACGTTACGTAACCCTGTTCTTTGACATTCTGTGATATATTTTCGGTGCTAAAACCCTTTTGGCCGAAAGTCGAAAATGCCTTTTTAACCATTTTCGGCCGATAACTTTCGGTGGCTGAATATTCGGTGCATCCCTACTTTGATCCAAAGCGCTTTACAACTTATGCCTCACATTCACCCATTCACTCACCCATTACCCACCGACAGTGGAGGCACTTCGACATGCTGCCGGGAGGAGCCGGAATCGAACCGGGGAACCTTCTGATTACCAGACAACCGCCCCACCTCCTGAACCACTTTACTAATGGCAACCGAAAATGAAATTGGAAAAAGCTAATTTAATTTCACGGCGTCTGCGCAGCCGTTGTTTATTGACGATGAACCACCAAGGATTGTTTCCATACGCTGAAAAGATGCGTCTGTTTACCTTTCTGATGGCCGCATCACTGCATAACTCATACATGGTTCGACAAAACATTTGGTTATTTTCTGTGCACTCTCTCTCTCTAGTGCTGCTTGGAATCGAGACAGTGGAACTCGTGAGTAGGACCCAACGTTTTTGGGGCGTGGAGCGTTACAGGGCGACGGTATGCAAGTCACATTCTTGATGCGGGTGCACGTTGAAAAGTAGGGGTGCGATGTAGGGCTGGGCGATATGGCCAAAAACGTTATCGCGATAAAATTATAAAATTATTTTCATATAACTCGATATCGATAATTATCGTCGATATACATTTCTGTCAGTAATTAACTTCTTATGCGTGGCGCCGACGGACGGGCTATTAATAGACTCACTTTGTTTGCTGCGCCGGTCACTACGAGACGAGTTGGAGAGCCGTTGCGACTCGCGTGTCGAGCCAACCCTTTGAGAAGCGTCGTGGTCCCGGCTTGAATTCTCCATGAATGTGGCCAAGTCCATAATCCATATAAATCCATTTAGTTATATACAACTGTTCCGACACACAGTCTGAATGAATGTTTTCTCTTGTGATTATGCCGCGTGATTTCAAAACACCAAAACTGAATGTCTTGTCTCGAGTTGATGTCGTCATCACGGTCATCAGTCTGCGCACCTTCTACGCAGTACACCCAGTGCATAGATTATTATATTCCACCAGGGGGCAACCTACCGCCACTGGATCATATGCATAGAATGGAACACTGTTTGGTCCAAGCTTGGGAAATCGATATATCGAAACTTTGCGACCACGTTTCATGTTTATTTCGAGGAAATAATTTATCGCGGGGGCGTGTCTGAATCATTTCTCACTTCAGTGTAATGAAAGAGTTGTGGGCTTTGCTCTGGATGTCCATCCCTCTGTTTAGACCTAGTAGTGTAGCCTATAGTGGACGTGTTGGATACAATTCAGACTTAAACAATGCTGGAAAATATCATGTGATATAGCGCACTATGATGGTTAAATTGAGCAATTAACCATGGGGGGGGGATCACGGATCAACTACACCCCTATCGAAAAGTCATGCTTAGAATTATGGATTTTGGAAAATGGCTTTGATCTGTGGAGCCTTGTTGTTCCTATTACACAACAGGTCAGTAAACCCCCCCCCCCACACACACACAGGTTGTTATTGCAGTGTGTGTATGTGTCTGTGATTCAGGCAGCTGTATCCAGGCCTTAGCCAAGATTGCTATTGAAATTAATACAAATTAAATACGATTCCGAAAAACATTTGAGAGTTCAGGTCTCCTGTGTGTGCAGTTTCATCCAAATCCGACCGGAACTGTAGAAACTGTGGCTGTTACACACAGCCACGCGGACAGGGGTGATTGCAATAGACAGCGCTGTGCGCGTGTGGGTGTAATGATAGACAAGCTTTTTTGGACATAAAGACAGTAGATATAGGGCCTGATGTCATTTGCATGCTGTAGAAGAAACTCCCATTTTCAAAGCTGGAACGAAATGCTGCAACCAGTGTTGTAGTCGAGTCACTAAATCTCAAGTCCGAGTCAAGTCTTGAATCCCCAGTGTTCGAGTCGGAGTCCAAGTCTCCAAAGAAGAGCCAGAGTCCGAGTCTGAGTCCCCATTACCCTAGTCCGAGTCCAAGTCATCAAGGTTGAGTCCACTCCACTCTGGCAGTCAAAGAGCTGACATACAAATAAAAAAAAGTCTACATTAAACATAAATGACACACCGGTCACCACCAAAATTAAATAATGTTGCAGTATTAATATAGCCATCAATATCTTATGGCAAATTATTAGGGCCTATTACAAAAACTATTTAAAATAAATAACTGTATTTATCAATTAACAAGTCCGAGTCTGCACCTTCCGAGTCTGAATGCATGAGGTAATTGTAGATGTCGCCATAAGACGCGTCTGGCCATTAAGTGGGATAATCTTTTCATTATCCTGTTCGGCTGAAAGGACACTGGCCACCGAAGCTCCCCCCTCTGATGGAACAGTCCACATTCATTCGTGCGTCATCTCGCGTCGTCCAGACTCCGTTGACAATCTGCGCATGTGTATGGGGAGTAGGTGCTGGAAAAGGGACTTGATCTCGGCCGATTTAGTTCTGATCGATTAGGAATGGGTCGCGCCGTGTTCAGGAAACTCAGGCGCATACAAGTCTATTCGATCATGTCTCCAGCACCCCCACAGCCGTAGCTGCAACCACTTACATCACGGCTCTCATCCACATTCATTCATTAATTTGCTCCCCCCGCTATCTCCTCCCCGATTTCAATGTAACGCGGAAGTGCAGTGTTCTATAGGGTGGGTGGCGCTGCTGAGCGGTCCCCAGACCGGACCTGAGAGCGCCGCTGGCTCTGCGGCTCTGCAGTTGCATACTATTGGGTAGGGGTGCACCGATGTATCGGTCGGGTATCGGTATCGGCCGATAAGTGCCTTGTTGACTGCAATCGGCCTATCGGCCGATAAGCTCGTATGTGCCGATGGCAGTAGCCGATAAATATCCATCAATTTGTGTCTCATCAAAAGGCAAAAAAATAGTTCAGTCGCGTCGCGACCTGCACAACGCCGCCCCCGGCCCACACACACACAAGCTACTGCATCAAAGTTACTACTTATGATTAACAAATGCATTCGTTTTGTGGCATTAACGTTATATAGTTAGTGTTACACGTTCAATAACATCAGCATATTATTTACCCGAACGTAGCAAGCATTACTCGTTCATACTAGCTCAGTTCCTTCCGTTGCTCATAGAGCCCTGAGTTTTACCCATTCTGCAATCTGTTAATAAAGTTTTCAATCAGACACATGTATAGAAAGGCTTTGTTTTATTATAACATTCGTTGCAGTAAAATCATTATGCCTCGTTTAGTCATCCTGCGGAGCTAAAAGCTAAACGTCGGCGCGCTGCACGTTGTTGTTGTTGTAGAAAACCTCTCGTCAAAATCAATGGCGGACAAAAGAGGAAGTAAAAAATGTATACGCGCTTGCCGATTGGTGGTAACAGCAGATGCGGGTGCAAGCGGTGTGTGACGTAATTGGCAGAATCGACTGTCAATCAAAATTTCATTGGTTGAGAGCTCTGGTTGAGACAATAGTATCCAGCTGCAGCCCGGTAGACCATACTGGGAGAACTAGTATCTAGCTGCAGCCCGGAAGACCATACTGGGAGAGAGATAGTGCTATTTCTTGATGTTTCCTTTTTTAAGTAAGTAAAGAGGCCTATGTTCATATCGGTGAGCACAATTTGTAACACAAATATACAGTAGTTTCATAAAAAAAAATATATATATATTACAAAAAAAAATATAAAAAAAAAGAAAAAAAAAGAAAAAATTGCCACAAATATCGGTATCGGCCGATTGTGTTAGTTGAACAATCGGTATCGGTGGCAAATTTTCATATCTGTGCATCCCTACTATTGGGATTAGTTTATCGCTTCGTTGGGAGGCGGAGAGATTTCAGTGAACCCCACGATAATGTTGCCATCTCTCTCTGCCAAATTTCTCAGTTGCTTGATATAATTAATACAAATGTCCAATATAACGGAATTCGTTAGCTCATAAAAATGTGATTATAACAGACTGCTGTTTAACACATCCACCGCCGGAAACGCTTTAAAGCGTTATTGCCCGCCATGCTTTGACCGCCAGACCTCGCTGTACAGCGTTATTGAGATCAATATTAAATTTTTTCGCCATGGCATTCATAATTCATATATACACCCGCGACGCTCCAGCTGGATCCTAAAGGTGAAGGCAACGATGGCTCAATACCACCGCCTGGTGGATGGTCGGGCGAGTTACACTGGCAAACAGGATATGGGGGCTGTGCGTCGATTAAATTCATCCGGCCATCAGATATCGTTGCAAGGCTCCCGACAGACACAATGTACATAATGGATCGCTTTATAAACTTAATAATCGATATGATTTCGGCGTTTATTGCGACATACAAACCGGAAATGGACCTAGGCGATCGACGTCCTATACTTGGGATCTTTCACCGCCAGTCTCTTTGATGCACGGTAAGAGGACACTAACGTTATTTTCAGCCCAATTGTACATTTCTTTATTTACAAACCATCTGATCAATAAATCAACCCATACTACATAAAGCAGTTAGTGACGATTAGGCCTGCCGCGATAAGCAATAAATCGATTAATTGCCGCGATAATTAAAATGAATGCAATGATTTTGACGGGCGCGATTAATTGCTATTTGCGCGTTTGTTTTAATGAGGCGGAACCAGTGCCCCTTGCAGTCTCTCTCCGTGTGGGTTGGCCGCTGGCGTTACTACAGAGCACAGCACGGGAGCTCCGTGGGGCAGTAGCAACGCCACATATAGCTTAATACATTTCTCAATAGTGTTGCTCCTTTTAACCAAGTAGCGTTATTTGTAGTGTAACGTTAGAATAACACAGAATACCGTTAATACAATTACATGCATCATTGTTTACAATGAACGGGTGGGGCTAGTCAAAGCACTGGAGACGGGGACAAGTTAAACATGAATTAATTTATTATAACGGGTCGTTTTCGAGTCGTGCTGCAGTGCCTACGCACCACAGCTATTCTATTATATACTGCTTTGACGCTTCCTCCTCATCGTTGATTGCCTGTAGTAGCTGCATCTAACGTTAGTAGCTAACGTTAAAACTAAAAAACACAACCGGACGAGACAAGTTGTCGGCTAGGATAATCACAACAATACTTCCGGTCCGGTCGGTGGGCTTCAAAATAAAAGTCTTAAACCGGAAAAGACGGAGCGGTGGGCTTCAAAATAAAAGTTTTGGGAAATAAATTTCTCAAAAAAATTCTCTAACCGGTCGCAATAATATCGCTTATCGCGGTATTTTCGGGGGCAATTAATCGCCCAGCAAAATGTGTTATCGTGGCAGGCCTAGTGACGATCAATGAATTATAAACGACCCCCCCCCCTTTCCTTCACGCATGATGAAGCATAACTATACCGATCATGTACATTTGAATTTTTTAATATAGCGTGTCTAGGGAAGAAACGGCAATCGATAATCTATATATGCGTTTAGGCCTATAACTCACGTTCTAGGAATTACTGCAGAAAACGATAAAAACATACTTATATTCTAGATGGTATTTTTGTATGAATGAAAAAGTATAACGTTCCCACATCCTGAACGATAGATAATCGATGTTGAATGGGCCATAGTAATGTCAATATAGCAATACAATTTAAAACGTTATAGCCCTGCAAAGAAGGTGAGCCACTCCATAGGCTTTCAATGGTGGCAGACTGGGTACTTTGATGAGTACAATGGCTGGCAGTCAATGTGTTAATGTCGGGCCGACTGCCCACAGACACCTATTTGATTTCAAGTCAGCAGCAGCACGGAGTCTCGAGGGACTTATTTTATTTGGAATATAATGACTGTATACGCAAAAGTAGCCTAGTTTTAAGTTAAAATATTATAAATCTACATGCCTTGAGGATGTCATTCTTTATATAGCCTGCCTATCACTTGTTTTTAAGCTCAATAAACTGACCGGAATTTCTCACATTTGTCCGGGAGATTGAAATCTTGCAGGACACGGAGACCGGCACCAATATTTTCTAACGGAAACCCTGCCACACGGATCCTCAACTGGGAACAACGTTTTGCACTGAAATATTGTTTGTCTTTTTGAGAGGGTAATAAAATACAGAAGAAACATACACATACCAAGCTGTGATAAAGCATTGAGAAGTACAGCTGATGCAGATTATGATGTTTGACGACATCATAACGAGAGAGAGAGAGAGAGAGAGAGAGCAAAATCAACAAAAGCTGAATGAAAGAAATGCGGGGGCGTGGAAGAGAAGAGGGCCGAGACGTAGGGAGGAAGATAAGAAAGAGAGAGATGGAAATATGGGATTTGGGAGTGATGGAGAGAAGAAAGGGAGGGAGAAAAGAGAGTAAGAGAGGGGGGTTTTGGTGTTTTATGTGTCGGTATGTGAGCTTGGCTCCTGTGGCTTTAGCCTGTAGGCTCACGGCTGGTGGCTGCAGATGGAGAGCGGCAGGAGGAGGTAGAGAAGTAGAAACACTTTAAATACTCCTCCTGAGAGCTGCACACAGGGCAGCTAGAGAGAGAAGAGAGAGAGAGAGAGAGGGAGAGAGAGAGAGAGAGGGAGAGGGAGAGGGAGAGATGACAGTGGGATAGAGAAATAGAATGTTGGCCTAGAACAGGGGTGGCCAACCAGTCAGAGAGTAAGAGCCACAAACATTACTGTGGTACCACAAAGAGCCACACCATATACCAGCGTTTCTTAACCTTTTTTTCAGTCACGGCACCCTTCATGTGTTTATAGAAATCTCAGGGCATTGAGTCGGAAACCGGCGCATATTGACGGAAGGAAGTGGCACAGCCAAAAGTGAGTAGTCTTTTGAAGGAAGAGACTCAGGGCTTTCGATGGGCTTTCGAATTTAGAAAAACTACACTACCCAGCTCACACCAGCCCCTGTCAATCATCTGACTTTCTGGATAAACTTTTTTATTTCTCTTATTTTTCGGGATTATCTCCCACAAACCTGAACGTTATTGCCATAAAACAGAATGCAGTTAGTTTCGCTACCTTTCAACCTTTACCGTTGCAATCTGATGAAAAATGGTGGAGAAATGTACATTATAAAAATTAACTGTACTTACAGTAGATTTCATTCACTGTTTGTGAATCACGCCTGGTGATACTAAATCCAGATTGAACTCGATTGCGCCCGATCCATAGATGTGCGACTTGGCCATAATAAGGTCATTTATAGGCCTGATATTCTATATTCTATAATCATATTTCAAATAGCATGTGTCCGGATGGCAGAATTTAGTACTGTATCTACAAAACCTTCTATTTAATCATCTTCCCTTTATTCATTTGCTTTGATTTTTCAGGTCTGGTCAATTTTAGCATGGTGTTATTCACAGTAAAAAAAAATTATAATAATTGAATTGATATTCTCCTTTGGTTCATTACAATTTACTCAAGCCTAGTAACAGACACACTATTTCTGACACTCAGAATACATTCCTTGAGATCATCCATAGATGTCCCTAAAATCAGATACCAAGAAAGAACATGCAAATATACCATATATACATATTTTCTTTCATAATATATATTTCATCTTTTTATCAATTGATGGAGGAGCCGCACATTGGCGGGCAAATAGCTGCGTGCGGATAGCAAGCCACAGGTTGGCCACCCCTGCTACTAGCTATGGTCAGGATCCAGGGTGCATTACACACATAATATACACGCACGCACACACACACACACACACACACACACACACACACACACACACACACACACACACACACACACACACACACACACACACACACACACACACACACACACACACACACACACACACACACACACACACTTCTCGTAACAGTCATTTCAGAACCTACTGAGTGCTTTGACACATCCATCTGTGAAACCACACCAAAGACTCTTATCTCTGAGTTTGTGTGTGTTTGTGTCTGAGGGAGGGTAGCAAGGATAAAGAGACGTTTGAGTCAGAAAGCAAAGGAATCAGGAAAGGAGCAGACTTTAGTGAAGGTCATTTAGCACATTAACTAGTAAATGTTTCACCAACGCCTGTGTGTGAGAGAGAGAGAGAGAGAGAGAGATGCTAATGAGTATTATTCATACTTATAGCACACATTCACGCCTGCACAGAGACCTCTCCTACACACACACACACACACACACACACACACACACACACACACACACACACACACACACACACACACACACACACACACACATTCTCCATTGTTATGACGTTGATGGATCAATCTAGTTGGACTCTTGTCCGGCCACGCCAGTGAACCCCTCACCCCTCTATTGTCCAGCATGGTCACCGGATCTAATGTCTTCCATACTCCCACCACATACACATGGCAAGTGTGTGTGTGTGATTGATTGAGTGTGCAGCATATGTGTGTGAGTGTGAGCATCCTTGTGTGTTAGTGTGTGTGTGTGTATATGATGATTGGTATGTGTATGGTGGTGATAATAATAATAATAATTAGGGCTGGGTGATTCTTGCTCAACAAATGTGAATCACGATTTTTCTCTAAGAATTGAGATCACGATTCTCTCACACGATTCTTATTTTTTCAATAAAATCATTTATTGCACTCTTTCTTAAACAGACAACATAACATATCAAAGTGCTTGACTTAAACTTAAACATAACGTATATGAAAGTGCTTGACTTAAACTTAAACATAACATATATGAAAGTGCTTGACTTGAACTTAAAAGTCCCTTGTAACATACAAAATAACTCGAGTCAGAATCGTCATAATTTAAAAAAGTTAAGTAAAAAGTAAAAAAATAAATAAAATACAAATGTATAAAAAAAATCGTCATCATTTTAAAATTAGATTGCATAGGTCTATGAATCGAGATCGCGATTTTATTTCGATTAATCGCCCAGTCCTAATAATAATAATAATAATAATAATAATAATAATAATAAACTTTATTTGTATAGCACCTTTCATACAAAAACAGCTCAAAGTACTTCACAACAGAAAAAAGACAGGCATAAAATGAGCACATAGATGCAGAGATATAAAATCACAGTTTTTCACATTAGGATCTAACATCCCAACAGGCCACCTTGTTTATGGTTTGATTGTGATAGTGCAGTGGTTAGGGTTGGGTTTGTATTAGGGATGCACCGATCTGATATTGGTATCAGTATTGGCCGCCGATATCAGTAAAATAACTGGATCGGGTATCGGTAAAAAAAAATCTGTATTTTTTTTTTATAAATAATGAATAAAATAAGAAATAACCATTCAGTACATTTATATCTATGTGTTAATTTGTTACATTTAGTTTCACTAAGTTAGGAAAGTAATGTTTTAAGTCGAGCCTGACGTTGCCTTGCACAAAAGAATGATCCCAGTCTCTTCCACACAGTGACAGTGAGGCATACAGTTTATTAATTGAATGAATGAAGTTTATTTTCTGTCTTTGTTTACAACAAATCAAAAACACACTTGTGATCCTTTACAATTCTTAAAAACTAAATATATTTAATATAATTTGTTGTTTATTTTATTTTAACTTTTTTGGAGAAAAAAAAATTTGGACTATCGGTATTGGCCGATACCCAAACCCAGGTATCGGGACTGAAAAAGTCGGATCGGTGCATCCCTAGCTTGTATACCATCATGCTTGTTATTGAGTCATAAAGACATGCTCGGGGGTTGAAGGTGGCTTTTGTATGATGTATAGTTCTGGGGTGACGGGCGACGGCTGGGGTCAAGGGTCGTAGGGCCGAGGCTCATTTAGCTTCAGGGTTAATGTCGCGTTGGCCCGGTCGTCGGCTGCTTTGATGTAAGGCTGCTCTCTCAACCGTGCAAAATGTCCTCGAAAGCGGCCATATTCTTTTTCGCAGCTCAGGATGGAATGTAATAATGTCCTGGTCCTGATCAGCGTCATTTAATATTGAGTATCTGTTGATACTAGGGGTGTAACGGTACACAAAAACCACGGTTCGGTACTTACCTCGGTTTTGAAGTCACGGTTCCGTACGGGTTTTCGGTACAGTGGGGGAGTAGTTTGGCTTTCCATGTTCCATTCAGGGGTGATGTAATGTGCAGTAACTAATTGTACTTGTAGGGCTGTCGATGAATAATTTCTATATTGAAATGAATAATCGACTTATTAAAAAAAATATATATTAGATTGTGAAAAAAAAAAAAAACCCGGTGGGCGGTCGTTAGTGGTTAACATACCGTTGTATTCGTTCGGTACACAGCCATACTGAACCTAAGGTAGAGCCATATGAAATCAGTTTTATTTTTTTCCAAATTCCATTTTATTTTTTTCCAAATTCCGTTTTTTCCGTTTTAATATTTCAGAATTCTGTATTTTGCTTTGTACGCTCATTTTACCATCAGAAATAGTGTCTAATAAGTGGGAATGAATAAATGTCCACAATTTAATAAGATATAACAGTCCATTTAATAGGGCTGTCTTAAATACTTCGAAGCTTCGTTCGATGGGCATGGGATTCGAATATGAAAATAAAATTCGATTATTAAAAAAAATAAAAGGGTATATATATTTTTGCAAAATCAAGTCTGCCTCTCTTTGTTAACTACAACAAGCAATGCTGTTTGTTATTTAAGATGAGGTCGGACTCGGCACTGACAGATTTGTGTTCATTGTGCTGCTTTTATGAAGCCTCAAATGACTGTTACAATATTTCATGAAAGCAAAGTGCTTTGTTTGTTTATTTAAAAAGGTTTCAACTTTACAGCACTGACAAAGTTGAGCAAAGTGCTGTACAAGTCCCACAACATAAAAAAAAAAAAGGAAAAAAAAAAAAAAAAAAAAATTTAATAATTTTTTTTTTATAGTTGATTCAATTTTTATTGCTCAATTCCGCGATTCCGTCCGCGATTCCGTGATCGCGGATTCCATATGGCTCTACCTAAGGTCTAGTACTGAAACGGTTCGGTACGGATACGTGTAACTTTACACCCCTAGTCGATACCGAGCTAGCTGCACAGTGCACACTTTCATTTGCATTTAGTCATTTAGCTGATGCTTTTATCCAAAGCGACTTACAGGTTCTGTATGACAAGTCAGCAGGAAGGGTACAGTACAACTCTTTCAGTTGAGTAACAATGATCAAACAGTGCTGAAACTTGGGTGCTGCAGTATTGAGTGCATAGACATAAGACATAATAGTATAGTAGTGCATGGTAGTATAGGACAGTAAGAAGGTTAGTGTTTTTTAGTTCAGATATTGCCACTTCAAGTATATTAAAGTTGGTAAAACCAATCCAGTGTAGGTAAGATATGGTTGATAATTGAATAGCTCTACTTAAAGAAAAAAAGATGCCCTGATGTACTGTCTGTCATGCCTCCCGTAGGACCCACTACAGTATTTCGTTTTTGGGAACATTCTTACTCCGTTGCACAGTTGCCCCCCGTTTGGATCGAATTACTGAGTTGCAGCCAAGAACGGCCAGAAAAACAGTGCTCACTAGTTGTGGTCCATGTCCATGACACTTTTGGTAAGAAGAAAACATGCATTGGTCTTTTTTAATCAGATGTACTACTACATCAAGATTGTACGTGTGTGTGTGACTGTCATGCCAGAATAAGCTCTACACTCCACTGCACCTCCTCAGACAGTTTGAGTTTGATTTAATTTAGAAAATCCGATCTCGAGTCGCCACAATGCCTTGTCTCCACTAGCCAGGGTTTAACCGTGCTGTGGCCTGTCTGGTCTCCACTAGCCAGGGTTTAACCGTGCTGTGGCCTGTCTGGTCTCCACTAGCCAGGGTTTAACCGTGCTGTAGCCTGTCTGGTCTCCACTAGCCAGGGTTTAACCATGCTGTGGCCTGTCTGGTCTCCACTAGCCAGGGTTTAACAGCACTGTGGCCTGTCTGGTCTCCACTAGCCAGGGTTTAACAGCACTGTGGCCTGTCTGGTCTCCACTAGCCAGGGTTTAGCCGTGCTGTGGCCTGTCTGGTCTCCACTAGCCAGGGTTTAACCATGATGTGGCCTGTCTGGTCTCCACTAGCCAGGGTTTAACCGTGCTGTGGCCTGTCTGGTCTCCACTAGCCAGGGTTTAACAGCACTGTGGCCTGTCTGGTCTCCACTAGCCAGGGTTTAACCATGATGTGGCCTGTCTGGTCTCCACTAGCCAGGATTTAACAGTGCTGTGGCCTGTCTGGTCTCCACTAGCCAGGGTTTAACCGTGCTGTGGCCTGTCTGGTCTCCACTAGCCAGGGTTTAACAGCACTGTGGCCTGTCTGGTCTCCACTAGCCAGGGTTTAACAGCACTGTGGCCTGTCTGGTCTCCACTAGCCAGGGTTTAACCATGATGTGGCCTGTCTGGTCTCCACTAGCCAGGATTTAACAGTGCTGTGGCCTGTCTGGTCTCCACTAGCCAGGGTTTAACCGTGCTGTGGCCTGTCTGGTCTCCACTAGCCAGGGTTTAACAGCACTGTGGCCTGTCTGGTCTCCACTAGCCAGGGTTTAACAGCACTGTGGCCTGTCTGGTCTCCACTAGCCAGGGTTTAACCCCGCTGTAGCCTGTCTGGTCTCCACTAGCCAGGGTTTAACCGTGCTGTGGCCTGTCTGGTCTCCACTAGCCAGGGTTTAACAGCACTGTGGCCTGTCTGGTCTCCACTAGCCAGGGTTTAACCGTGCTGTGTCCTGTTTGGTCTCCACTAGCCAGGGTTTAACCATGATGTGGCCTGTCTGGTCTCCACTAGCCAGGGTTTAACCATGATGTGGCCTGTCTGGTCTCCACTAGCCAGGGTTTAACCATGATGTGGCCTGTCTGGTCTCCACTAGCCAGGGTTTAACAGTGCTGTGGCCTGTCTGGTCTCCACTAGCCAGGGTTTAACCGTGCTGTGGCCTGTCTGGTCTCCACTAGCCAGGGTTTAACCCCGCTGTAGCCTGTCTGGTCTCCACTAGCCAGGGTTTAACCGTGCTGTGGCCTGTCTGGTCTCCACTAGCCAGGGTTTAACAGCACTGTGGCCTGTCTGGTCTCCACTAGCCAGGGTTTAACCATGATGTGGCCTGTCTGGTCTCCACTAGCCAGGGTTTAACCGTGCTGTGGCCTGTCTGGTCTCCACTAGCCAGGGTTTAACCGTGCTGTGGCCTGTCTGGTCTCCACTAGCCAGGGTTTAACCCCGCTGTAGCCTGTCCGGTCTCCACTAGCCAGGGTTTAACCGTGCTGTGGCCTGTCTGGTCTCCACTAGCCAGGGTTTAACCGTGCTGTGGCCTGTCTGGTCTCCACTAGCCAGGGTTTAACCGTGCTGTGGCCTGTCTGGTCTCCACTAGCCAGGGTTTAACCCCGCTGTAGCCTGTCCGGTCTCCACTAGCCAGGGTTTAACCGTGCTGTGGCCTGTCTGGTCTCCACTAGCCAGGGTTTAACCGTGCTGTGGCCTGTCTGGTCTCCACTAGCCAGGGTTTAACCGTGCTGTGGCCTGTCTGGTCTCCACTAGCCAGGGTTTAACCCCGCTGTAGCCTGTCCGGTCTCCACTAGCCAGGGTTTAACCGTGCTGTGGCCTGTCTGGTCTCCACTAGCCAGGGTTTAACAGCACTGTGGTCTGTCTGGTCTCCACTAGCCAGGGTTTAACCGTGATGTGTCCTGTCTGGTCTCCACTAGCCAGGGTTTAACAGCACTGTGGCCTGTCTGGTCTCCACTAGCCAGGGTTTAACCGTGCTGTGGCTTGTCTGGTCTCCACTAGCCAGGGTTTAACAGCACTGTGGTCTGTCTGGTCTCCACTAGCCAGGGTTTAACCGTGATGTGGCCTGTCTGGTCTCCACTAGCCAGGGTTTAACAGCACTGTGGCCTGTCTGGTCTCCACTAGCCAGGGTTTAACCGTGCTGTGGCCTGTCTGGTCTCCACTAGCCAGGGTTTAACAGCACTGTGGTCTGTCTGGTCTCCACTAGCCAGGGTTTAACAGCACTGTGGTCTGTCTGGTCTCCACTAGCCAGGGTTTAACAGCACTGTGGTCTGTCTGGTCTCCACTAGCCAGGGTTTAACCGTGATGTGGCCTGTCTGGTCTCCACTAGCCAGGGTTTAACAGCACTGTGGCCTGTCTGGTCTCCACTAGCCAGGGTTTAACCGTGCTGTGTCCTGTCTGGTCTCCACTAGCCAGGGTTTAACCGTGATGTGGCCTGTCTGGTCTCCACTAGCCAGGGTTTAACAGCACTGTGGCCTGTCTGGTCTCCACTAGCCAGGGTTTAACCGTGCTGTGTCCTGTCTGGTCTCCACTAGCCTGGGTTTAACCGTGCTGTGTCCTGTCTGGTCTCCACTAGCCAGGGTTTAACAGCACTGTGGCCTGTCTGGTCTCCACTAGCCAGGGTTTAACCGTGCTGTGTCCTGTCTGGTCTCCACTAGCCTGGGTTTAACCGTGCTGTGTCCTGTCTGGTCTCCACTAGCCTGGGTTTAACCGTGCTGTGTCCTGTCTGGTCTCCACTAGCCAGGGTTTAACAGCACTGTGGCCTGTCTGGTCTCCACTAGCCAGGGTTTAACAGCACTGTGGCCTGTCTGGTCTCCACTAGCCAGGGTTTAACCGTGCTGTGTCCTGTCTGGTCTCCACTAGCCTGGGTTTAACCGTGCTGCGGCCTGTCTGGAACAGGCCAGACCTGGCCTGGCTATCATCATGGTTTAGCTGGGGCTGACTGGGGCTAGCCATGGTCTACTCTAGCATCATGGTATGGTAACGGTCAGGTCGTTTGTGTCTCCATGATCGCGTTTCTTGTAAACACTCCGGTTGCTAGGCAACCTCAAAATTCACACCAACAACTGTGGCGCACAAGCTAAACCATGATGATGGAACAGTCCCAGCTGGCTTTAGTCGGGTCTGGCCAGATTGTGAAAGGTGACCGTCTCAGCCGGGGTCCAGCCAGGTTCTAAAGACAATGGAGACACTCACTGTCTGCCAGACCACCGTGCGGCTAAACCCCGGCTGGTGAAGACGAGGCATGATGTAAATATACTACTAGTACTCCTGTCGTCATGCAGACGCTCTCCAGAAACGCACTTGCAGAACTCCTAGTTTAAAGGAACACTATCCACCATAGAAATGCAACAGACGTTATTACTAGAGATGTTCCGATACCATTTTTTCCTTCCCAATCCGATTCCGATACCTAAGCTTTGGGTATCGGCCGATACCGATACTGATCCGATACCAGTGCATACAAAAAAAAATTGATTATATAAATTATAAATCTTTTTTTTTTTTTTTTTTTTTTTTTACAGCTACCGTTTTATATATATATATATATATATATATATATATATATATATTGTTTTTTAGTAATAACTATAAAGTAATGGTATTTATTCAACAACAGGTGATTGTATAGATTAGTATGCTCAATGGGTTCACCCACGGAAAGGTTGTTGTGACATTGATTCCGCACGGAGGTTACACGTTGTTGCACTTCCTATCCAGTCGGCTCCGTTTAGGTTGCCTGTAGCTGTTCCGCAACTGTAGCTATTTCCGGGGTAGGCCTGATTGGCCCCGACAGGCACGTGACCGCCGCGGCCACGCCCCGCGGCAGCCCCGCGACGCGGCAACGAGGCTGCTGTGGTTCACAGGCGCTTTCCGCCTTCAACGCCGCCCGCAGCAGAAGGAGTTTGCGGCGCCTTTCACTGTCATCAGTCATAATAATATCATCAGTCATCTCTAATAATATTAATCACTGTTCAATGTACTAATATACAATACGGCTCACTTTTCCCACTTCAATGACAGAGCCGCTGTTTAATAATATTGTCGCGGCGGAGCTCCGTCGCGGCAGCATTATGTAGCAGTAATCCCCCCTTCTTTACCATCGACAAACTAGCTCAATTGGTAACTGCTTGGCTGTGGATCCTATGGTCCTAAGTTCGATTCCCTTAAGTTTTTTTTTTTTTTTTTTTTTTACGTGCATTGCACTATAGCGTGTATGGTACAGTAACGGTCTCTGGAGCGCAACAGTAAGAAGCATTTGCACTGCAACGCATACACCTTACTGTAAATTGTACCATACAATATACAATATACAATACGCTATGCACGTTAAAAAAATAGTATCGAATCAAGTGAGAAACCAAAAAATAAATAATATATATATATTTTTTTTTACTTTTTTCTTTTCATGTCAACGTTCACACGCACAATATATGCTTACCTAGGATTTGACTTGATTCAACAACAAAGCAGTCAGAGCAATGACAAGCCGAAAACTGTCGAAATTGTAGTTATTTGAAGTTTGGATTTTTTTTTTACGACTGAGGTAGGTAAATTAAATTTCTTGAGACTAAAGTACCGAAAAAAGGTACCGTTGGGTACCGGTATCGATTCACAGGTACCGGTATCGGTTCAAATGTGAAAGGTACCCATCCCTAATTATGACTGATGACAGTGAAAGGCGCCGCAAACTCCTTCTGCTGCGGGCGGCGTTGAAGGCGGAAAGCGCCTGTGAACCACAGCAGCCTCGTTGCCGCGTCGCGGGGCTGCCGCGGGGCGTGGCCGCGGCGGTCACGTGCCTGTCGGGGCCAATCAGGCCTACCCCGGAAATAGCTACAGTTGCGGAACAGCTACAGGCGTTTAGGTTAGCTACTGTAGTAGCAGAGGCTCTGTTGTGATTTTGAATGCACAATAAATATTCAACATTCTCTTTTGAGACTCCGCCTCAGACTCTTATCATTTGGTACTAAAAGCTAAACATCGTCACCGGTATCATGGCTGTCCGCATTATGTCATTAATTGCAACTGAGAGGTTGATCAGTTAGCCACGTTAGCATGAGCTAGCAGTTAACGCGAGCTAGGTTAGATGGAAACAAGTAGGGCTGTCTTAAATAAGCTTAAAGCTTAAAAAAAAGCTTCGAAGGTCAGCCCTAGAAACAAGACAATATAACGTTACTGGTGAAAAAGTGATTTACCTTGGAATACTCCTTTGCCAACTTGCTGTACTTTGCTTGCAGGTCTGCAGCCATTATTGCTGGATTATGAATAGCCCCAACTTTAGCCAAGGTAACGTTAAAGGTAAAACTAGCTTTTCGGTTAGCTCTTCAGCTAATGCTAATAACACCAGCAAGCGAAGACATCAGAGCTCCCCGTCACACTGCTGTCGGGACGATGGCATTTAAGAAAGTATCTGCTGTTAAAATGACAAACAGCATTGACACTTTAATTCACGGTCGATTAAAAACATGTTTGTTTTATAATGCTCACTCTCAGTAGGAGGATACCGCACGTGTTGTTTATAAATGACGTCATATGGTATCGGAGCGCAGAATTAGAGGGTACTCGCCGATACCGATACCAGCATTTTAGGCAGTATCGGAGGCATTTCCGATACTGGTATCGGTATCGGAACAACTCTAGTTAGTACGTCCACGATCTCACACACATATCCTGCAAACTACAAATCCATTTGGCTGGAGAGACACCGCGTTAAAATAGTTGGGATATGTGATGTCATAATGATTATATATATATATAATTCAGCTGTAGTCTATATTCCACACACAGACAACGGGATGAGGACGAGAGAGGACGGTGGGGCTTGAGAAGATGATTAAAAAAAATTAAAGAGAGAGAGGAGTGTGTGTGTGTGTGGGTGGCTGACTGACTACTGACCACCCACGTGTCGGCCACAGGCCCGAAGCTATGAAGGGGGAGTCTGTCCAAATACTGTGTGTGTGGAGAGCGTGCATACTCGCTTGTCCATTGGGGATGTGTGTATCGTATGCGTTTTGAATGTGTGTTAGGGATGGTATTCATCGGCCTGTGTGTGTGTGTGTGGGCGGCTGGAGCCACGAGAGGCAAACAGAATGAGGAATGTAAAAACATGCCTTCCTCTTCCTAAAACAAAACCCACAGTGTGTTCACTGTGTGTCCGTGTGTGTCCGATATGTTCACATGCGAGTGAGTCTTTACTCACATGCAAGTGTCCATCCATGTGACTTAGCATGTTCATTGATTCTCTAAAGTTCATTGATTTTCTCTAAAGTTCATTAATGCTTCCAGCATTCAACCTTCTCTCTGGCTCTCTCCTCTCCTCTCCTCTCCTCTCCTCTCCTCTCCTCTCCTCTCCTCTCCTCTCCTCTCCTCTCCTCTCCTCTCCTCTCCTCTCCTCTCCTCTCCTCTCCTCTCCTCACAGAAGGATCTCCTCTCCTTACCTATCCTCTCCTCCCCTCTTCTCCACTTCTCTCCTCTTCCTTCCTCTCCTCTCCTCTCATATCCTCTCCTCTCCTTACCCCTCTCCTCATCTCCTTACCTCTCGTCTCCTCTCCTTACCCCGGCCCTCATCTCCTCTCTTCTCCTCTCCTCTCATTCTCCTTACCCCTCCTCATCTCCTTACCTCTCCTCTCTTCTTTCCTCTCATCTCCTCTCCTCTCTTCTCCTTACACCTTACCTCTCCTCTCCTCCCCCCCTTTGGTACAGCATGGTATTAATCACACACGCACATACACACACACACACACACACACACACCCCTTACCTTTTGCATGGGCGTGTTTAACCTCAATATCAGTATCAGGAGAACACAGACATAGACAGTCTCACGTCCTTTGGTGGAGATGCCGTTGGTTGGCACCATCTATCATAAAGGATAAGCAGGGGCCGGAGACAACTTATCTATATATCTATGTCACTCCTATAAACTGGGCACGGGTCACAACGTTGGCATGAGTTTGGATTCACATTCAGCCCGTTCTTCTTCATCAGTGTGATCAGAATGTTGTGGAGCAGGAGTTCCTCCTTACGTTACAGGTCAGGCAGTAATTAACTTGAACTTGACCGTTTAATTTTCCTCCGCTGAGCGATGACTCACCTAACCACTGAGACGTAGTCTGGAGGGGCTGAGTGTCTGGAGGAGCTCAGTGTCTGGAGGGGCTCAGTGTCTGGAGGGGCTGAGTGTCTGGAGGGGCTCAGTGTCTGGAGGCTCAGTGTCTGGAGGGACTCAGTGTCTGGAGGGGCTCAGTGTCTGGAGGGACTCAGTGTCTGGAGGGGCTCAGTGTCTGGAGGGGCTCAGTGTCTGGAGGGGCTCAGTGTCTGGAGGGACTCAGTGTCTGGAGGGACTCAGTGTCTGGAGGGGCTCAGTGTCTGGAGGGTAGGGATGGGTATCGTTAGGATTTTATCGATACTACTACTCTTATCGATACTGCTTAACGGTTCGGTACTTTATCGATACTCTTATCGGTTCTTTTAGATTATTATTTAAATATATTTAAATTAAAAAAAAAATTATAAATTATTATTTGAACGGCTTAAGGCTATATCTGTACTTGATATTTGTTTGTTGTGTTGCATATTTGAAATAAACTTCAATCAAATCAAACCCCCCCCTCTTAAAAAACAAAAACCTGTGTTTAACCTGGCCATCTATAAAACATCATGCTAAAACTGTGAAACAAATGTCCTACTCCCCTAAAGAAAGAAATACATAGCTGTGACACTCGTTCACCCTATCCTCTGTCATCCTTCCTCTAGCTGCTAGGGTGAAAGGACTTTGGGTGGTGGAGGTAGAGGGAGGATGTGTGGTGGGCTCACTGGCCTGGGACACATTGGTGGCTGACACCTCAGCTTGACGATCTATAAAAAGTTTTTAGATTGTAGTATTTGTAGCTAAACAATTATTTTGTTTATTAGCCTATTTGTAATAATTCGTTATTAGCCTAGGAAACTCCGTATCTTGGCTTACCGGCTGCAGTGGACGTGGATGCAGATGGACCACTGCGCGCAAGGCAGTCGAATACGGCGCATTTCTGCACGCTAATATCATGTTTTGCCAACAAATGTTTTGATAGGTTGCTCGTATTGCCACCCTTACTGGCAAATGTTTTGTTGCACTTGTGGCAACGTGCATTGTCGGCATTGACCCTTGTAAAGTATATCCATACATACTTTAGAACGCTTCGCTCTATCCGCCATGATCACGACTCAGTGCATGCAGAGCTGCTGTCTGTGTGCAGCGCGCTATAGCACGGGGCGTCAGGGACAGCACTTTCATTAAGGAGTACCCGTATGTAGTACCCGTATGTCTATGTGTAGCACTAGCGAGCGACTTGCGAGGAGTGTGTGTAATAATTGACTCGCTGGCTGCGGCTCGCTTCTCGTGCAGAGACAGAGAGAGGATCGTTCGCAACTTTTAAATAATAATAATAATAATTATTTCTCTAGAGTATCGATAGCAGTACCGAGGACGTCGGAGCTTATAAATACTCCGGTATTTTCTAATATAGTACCGGTTCCCGTTCAAAACCGGGGTCCGGGGGGCATCCCTACTGGAGGGGCTCAGTGTCTGGAGGGGCTCAGTGTCTGGAGGGGGTCAGTGTCTGGAGGGGCTCAGTGTCTGGAGGCTCAGTGTCTGGAGGGGCTCAGTGTCTGGAGGGACTCAGTGTCTGGAGGGGCTCAGTGTCTGGAGGGACTCAGTGTCTGGAGGGACTCGGTGTCTGGAGGGGCTCAGTGTCTGGAGGGGCTCAGTCAGGGCTGTACAGTGCGATGATATCGTCGCGAATTGCCCCTTTAATTGGCCGTTGCGATTGGTAAATATTATCTGGGGGCGGGCTTGCGAGTAGTGCTTTCAAGCCTTGGATTCGCATTTCACTCCTAAATTATCCAAGGCGTGTGATGACGCGATGCCGTCACTCACGCGAGCTGAGCAGTGAGCACTCAGCAGGTATGATCAGCGGGAACAATCGACTGAGCACTCACTCTGATAGACTGGCTGATTTAGCTATGAAGAAAAGTAACGTTAGTATTGCACTGGGATGTAGCACCCACTCCCCACACTTTATATTTATTGATGAAGGATTGCACTACAACTCGTACACCTTACTGTAAATTGTACCTAAAATTGTACCTCATCCCATTTCTGCTTTGCACTAGATAGTACTGTACATTAGTACACTGCATAGTATTGTATATTATATGGTAACTCAGAACATTGTACATATGTCTATACCGAACACTGACCTCATTTTTCTTCTTCTAAATTACATGCTATATTATGTTATTTGATACTATCTTGTCTAGCACAGTCTCTGGAGCGTAACAGTAAGAAGCATTTTGTATGAAAGTATTCTGTACTTCTGTATGACAACTATTAAAGAACTTGAACTTGCTTCATATTTTCAACGCGCGACCTCCTATAGTGAGCCGAACTGAACTGAACTCAGACACACGGAGAGAGCTGCGGCGTCTCCGTGTGGCTGTTGTAAACACTAGTCTCTAGTGGGACACTGGGACCTCGGTGAGCCTGCCAGCCGGCTAGCTACTGATAGCTATCAACAAATGCTCCAGTAAGTCTAGTAGTGCATGATAGCTTGCGTTAGCTTACTGTTCAAAACGAAACGTCCCATTAAACTAAATAGTTTAGATAGCTCCGTCCTGATATCAATGTCTTATAACACTGAGTCGATGCGTATTCGAGCTGAGGGCACGCTGAATAGTCAATAGGGACCAGCTGCAGCGCCGGAGAATCCTGGCCGTAGCTGGAGGCTACAGTATAGGGCCCAGCTGCAGCTCCGGAGAATCCTGGCCGTAGCTGGAGGCTACTCAGTACAGACAGTGGAGCTGGTTGCATATAGCGAGCATTTAGACTTGTTGCGTGGTGTCTCGCAGATAATACAACTACAAGTATGATTATATAATATATATATTTTATTAAAAAAAAAATTATATAAAATAATTTTTTTTCTTTTTTTTTAAATCAAAAACAATCGATATAAATAATGGTAAAATTGTTATTTAAAAATGTGCCCCTAAAAAATATTTTTTGCCACTAAATTTCTCATTTAGGGGCAAGTGTGCCCCTAGTGAAAAAGCTTAGCGTACAGCCCTGTCAGTGTCTGGAGGGACTCAGGTCGCTTTCACACAGGGGCTGTTTGGTCCGGACTTTCGGACCAGAATTCGATAGTCCGGTTTTTCGGGTCTGTGTGAATGCGCGTCGAACTCGGTCCGCGGACCAAGCAGGCGAACTCTAGTCCGCCTGAAAACGTAGGTCTCGGTTCGGCTTCAGCGGACCAAATGCGAACCAAATATAGGAAGTGATTATTATTACCACTGCTTGCAGCACTCACTGCAAAACAAGCACACTGCATCTAATCTCTCTATCTATCTATCGATCTATCTATATATCTATATATATCTAACTGTGCATCTTGGGAAGAAGGAAGAAAAACGCGGCTTTATTACCGAGGCGCACGGCATTAATAATGGATCAATATGCCACGTCAATACTATTATTATTATTATTATTATTATTATTATTATTATTATTATTATTATTATTATTATTATTATTATTATTATTATTATTATTATATTATTGGTCTACAAGTTGTTTAGCGAGAGGATGGTGGTAATGTGCTTCAATAGAACAATGGATCAATGCCATGTCAAAACTCGCTCCGCTGATCTGGAGGGCTCGCAGACAGTCCACACACACGCGCGCGCGCACACACGGCTTGCAGCCACACACACATTTCCACTGTCCAATAGACAAGCGCCCTTTTCGACCGCGTGACATTGTTCAGAAGGTCTCGGTCCGCTGACAGATTTCTCTATGTGAACGCAGGCGAACCAAATGAAGAATGCAACAATGTTGCAACTTCACCCCCAGAACGGCACCGAGTCCACCAAAACTATATGTGAAAGCGACCTCAGTGTCTGGAGGGGCTGATTGTCTGGAGGGACTCAGTGTCTGGAGTAGGGATGGGTACCGAATTCGGTACTTTTGAGGTACCGAACCGAAACACGTCGGTACTACCGAGTATCGAATCAAGTGAGATACAAAAAAAAAACTAAAAAAAAAAAAAAATCTTTTTCTTTTTCTTTTTTTTTCTTTTTTTTTTGTCAACGTTCACATGCACAATAATATGCTTACCTAGGATTTGACTTGATTCAACAACAAAGCAGTCGGAGCAATGGCAAGCCGAAAACTGTCGAAATTGTAGTTATTTGAAGTTTGGATTAGGGCTGGGCGATATGGAAAAAAATCATATTGCGATAACGATATGATAATTTTATTTTATTTCTCGATATCGATAATTATCGAATTGTTATAAGTATACATTTTTTTTCTTTTTTTTAAACAACAGATGTATGTTTATTTTGCAGCAATTCTTTGTCATTGCCGCCATCTTTAGTGTTACATCCCCTCACACTCCAGTTCTCAGGCTGCAGCTGGTTTAAAAGCTAAAGTAAACCGGCTTCTCTGCTGGCTGTGGCTCCAGAGGAGTTGAACAGTTCTGGCTCTTCTAGTTTATTTTCGATCTTTTGGCGCTTTTTTGGTGGACATGTGCACTGTGACTCGTGACTGGAGTCTAGTTCTGCTAGCGCACATAGCCTACTGTGTACAGACGGTTTCAAAATGTATTTTAAATTAGAAAGCAAACAAAATAAATGGACAAGAGAAAAATAAATCTGAATTTGGTCAGTATTGTCATTTGGACAAGCAAAGCCATTACTTTAAGTTGCAGGCAAGAAAGACAAGTCTGTCCACTGTCTCTGGTTTTAAAACTGCCCTGTTGCAGGTATAAAAAATAAATAAAAATAAAATTCGTTTTTTTTTTTATTTCGATATTCGATATCGATTATTAAAATATATCGCGATATTTATCGTTATCGTTATATCGCCCAGCCCTAGTTTGGATAATTTTTTTTCACGACTCAGGTAGGTAAATAAAATTTCTTGAGACTAAAGTACCGAAAAAAGGTACCGTTGGGTACCGGTATCGGTTCAAATGTGAAAGGTACCCATCCCTAGTCTGGAGGGACTCAGTGTCTGGAGGCTCAGTGTCTGGAGGGACTCAGTGTCTGGAGGGACTCAGTGTCTGGAGGGACTCAGTGTCTGTCTGGAGGCTCAGTGTCTGGAGGGACTCAGTGTCTGGAGGGACTCAGTGTCTGGAGGGACTCAGTGTCTGGAGGGACTCAGTGTCTGGAGGCTCAGTGTCTGAAGGGACTCGATTTGATTTGATTTGATTTTTATTTACCGTACTTTTCGGACTATAAGCCGCGGATTTTTCCCCCATTTTTCGACCCTGCGGCTTATATAACGGTGCGGCTTATATGTGACTCGACGTGACCAAACCCGAAAATGTTAAAATCAAAATATTGCTTTTTTGACTGCATTGAAATGTTATTTATCTGTTCCCTTATTTGCTAAACTTAATACAACTTGTAAATGAGTTAATTCTTGTTATTTGTCCGACAGTATTGTGTCCCAATGCTAATTACATATGGTAATTAACATTAAAACACCTGCGGCTTATAGTCCAGTGCGGCTTATATATGTACACATCATTCAATTTAGCTGCTGCGGCTTATAGTCAGGTGCGGCTTATAGTGCGAAAAGTACGGTAGTACATACAATTTATACAATAGTATAAAAACAAGGGGTACAAGGATAACATGTGAAAGTCTGTCGACTTGTTTCCAACATGGTCCCAAGAAAAATACAATAAATCACAAAGAGAGTTAAGAAGATAAAATAGATACAACAAGTAGATAAAATAGACAACACAATTTTCTGAAAGAGCCTCATTACAGCATGTCATGTGCCTGTTCTTCAAGAGTGGTGGCCAAGCACCCTCTGCAACCTATTGTTGCAGATGTCGCTTCACACCCCTCTTGAAGACAGCAATAGTGGGGGAGTTTTGGATGGCCCTGGGCAGAGAGTTCCACAGCCGGCAGGCTGTAGACAGAAAGCCATTCTGTGAATAGGAACCCTTTCTAGGCTCATAAACTGAGAGCTGTCCAGACCGTAACTGTCGTCCGTGAACCTGGCCACGCAGGACAATACGAGAGCATAAATATCTGGGGGCAGATCCATTTAACATTTTATACATATGTCCCAGTTTCAGAAAGGAGACCCTCTGCTCCACAGGGAGCCATCCCACCTCATTGAAGTGACATGGCTCAATATGGGTTCGAGGTGGCAGATTTAGGACCAATCGTATGGTCTTATTTTGGCTGGTTTGTAGCCAGCCAGCCTGGAGGGACTCGGGGCCTTTTCTCACTCACCCTATTCGTTTCTATTTCGTTCCGTTCTGCCCGTTCCGATATCTGATTCGAACCCCCCCCCCCCCCCCCCCCTCTCTCCCCCCTCTAGTTTGTGTACACACTTCAGTTTGGGTGCGCTCTGGGTTTTGTTTACGGTTTGCGTTTTGAGCTTGTAAGCTTGCCGTAGTCGATGATGTCACGCTCGAAAATGTAAACAGGAATGTCTTAACACGACTGCGGACTCTGGATGCTGATATAAAGAAACAAATAACTAATAAATATGAAGTTATATTTGAACCTCTGTTGTCAAGCCTTGTCAATATAACCCACCCCCCTTTTCTCACGAATGGAACTCTGTTGTAGAGTCCGCTTTTGATCGTTTTGCAGGGTTAACAATAACGATAAGCTAACGGCTAACGCTAACGTTACTACACATGCAACATACTAGTATTAACATTGCTTGCATCGATTATATTGAATGTCATTGATCTACTGGTCGACCGAAAATGTAAACGGGAATGTCTTAACACGACTGCGGACTCTGGATGTTGATATAAAATGAACAAATTGCCAATAAATATGAAGTTATATTTGAACCTCTGTTGTCAAGCCATGTCAATATAACCCACCCCATTTTATCACGAATGGATGGTGTTGTAGAGTCCGCTTTTGAGCGTTTTGAGCGATCTACTGGTCGACCACGGCCGACTGGTTGGGCACCACTGGTCTAATAGAAATAAATGCATTCGAACAATGTATAGACATAGCAATGGCAAAAAAAAATTATGACGTTATGTCAGCACCAGGCGCCACGCCCGTGAAAAGGTACAAGCTCGCAAAGCCACACCCCCCGTTCTCCCGGGACCGACCCCGAGACCACCTCTGCCAGGTGATCCCGTTCAGCGGGGGGTGAAACGAATCAGCGCCGACTCGCACCCCGTAAGGGGTGAGTGAGAACACTGCCCCCGTGCTCCGGGACGGTGATTCGATACAAAAGGCTGAGTGTGAAAGCCCCCTCAGTGTCTGTCTGGAGGCTCAGTGTCTGGAGGGACTCAGTGTCTGGAGGGACTCAGTGTCTGGAGGGACTCAGTGTCTGGAGGGGCTCAGTGTCTGGAGGCTCAGTGTCTGGAGGCTCAGTGTCTGGAGGGACTCAGTGTCTGGAGGGACTCAGTGTCTGGAGGGACTCAGTGTCTGGAGGGACTCAGTGTCTGGAGGGGCTCAGTGTCTGGAGGGACTCAGTGTCTGGAGGCTCAATGTCTGGAGGGACTCAGTGTCTGGAGGGGCTCAGTGTCTGGAGGGGCTCAGTGTCTGGAGGGACTCAGTGTCTGGAGGCTCAATGTCTGGAGGGACTCAGTGTCTGGAGGCTCAGTGTCTGGAGGGACTCAGTGTCTGGAGGGGCTCAGTGTCTGGAGGCTCAGTGTCTGGAGGGACTCAGTGTCTGGAGGGGCTCAGTGTCTGGAGGCTCAGTGTCTGGAGGGACTCAGTGTCTGGAGGCTCAGTGTCTGGAGGGACTCAGTGTCTGGAGGCTCAGTGTCTGGAGGCTCAGTGTCTGGAGGGACTCAGTGTCTGGAGGCTCAGTGTCTGGAGGCTCAGTGTCTGGAGGCTCAGTGTCTGGAGGCTCAGTGTCTGGAGGGGCTCAGTGTCTGGAGGCTCAGTGTCTGGAGGGACTCAGTGTCTGGAGGGACTCAGTGTCTGGAGGCTCAGTGTCTGGAGGTCAGTGTCTGGAGGGGCTCAGTGTCTGGAGGCTCAGTGTCTGGAGGCTCAGTGTCTGGAGGGACTCAGTGTCTGGAGGGACTCAGTGTCTGGAGGCTCAGTGTCTGGAGGGACTCAGTGTCTGGAGGCTCAGTGTCTGGAGGCTCAGTGTCTGGAGGGACTCAGTGTCTGGAGGCTCAGTGTCTGGAGGGACTCAGTGTCTGGAGGCACTCAGTGTCTGGAGGGACTCAGTGTCTGGAGGCTCAGTGTCTGGAGGCTCAGTGTCTGGAGGCTCAGTGTCTGGAGGGACTCAGTGTCTGGAGGGACTCAGTGTCTGGAGGGACTCAGTGTCTGGAGGGACTCAGTGTCTGGAGGCTCAGTGTCTGGAGGGACTCAGTGTCTGGAGGGACTCAGTGTCTGGAGGGGCTCAGTGTCTGGAGGGGCTCAGTGTCTGGAGGGACTCAGTGTCTGGAGGTACTCAGTGTCTGGAGGCTCAGTGTCTGGAGGGGGTCAGTGTCTGGAGGCTTAGTGTCTGGAGGGACTCAGTGTTTGGAGGCTCAGTGTCTGGAGGGACTCAGTGTCTGGTGGCTCAGTGTCTGGAGGGGGTCAGTGTCTGGAGGCTCAGTGTCTGGAGGGACTCAGTGTCTGGAGGCTCAGTGTCTGGAGGCTCAGTGTCTGGAGGCTCAGTGTCTGGAGGGACTCAGTGTCTGGAGGCTCAGTGTCTGGAGGCTCAGTGTCTGGGGTCAGGCATTGGGCCCTGCAGGTGTTGTGTTGTTTCAGGGTATTAAAAAGTCTCAATTCTCAATTTAAGACCTTAAAAGGTATTAAAAAGTCTTACATTTATTTGACTTGCACAGGTATCCCATTTTTTGGCGGGGTGGAGGGGGGGGCTGTCGGGACTCGGGAGATTAAATAATATTAAATAAATTAAATGTTTTTGCATTCAAGTCGTTTTGCAGGGCTAGCGGTGCGAGGTGAGTGCAGCCACCAGCTCAGTGTCACTATGTATTCTTTTTTTAAATGGTCGTGAGATTGGTATAAAATCGTGCTCTAAGTGGTATTAAAAAGATCTTAAAAAAAGTCTTAGATTGAACTTGTTGAAACCTGCAGATACCTGGCTCTTACTGTCGTTGTGCAACTTTAAAAGTTTCATGCTTAATTAAACTGTGTTGACCCGGAAACGAGTTCAGAGTTCAGGGTGACGTGGCTCAAGCGGTAGAGCAGTCTTCTGGTAATCGGAAGGTTCCCGGTTAGATTCCGGCTCCTCCCCGGGCAGCATGTGTTGGAAGTGTCCTTGAGCGAGACACTTCACCCCTAACTGCTCCCGATGAGCAGGTTGGCACCTTGCATGGTTGCCTCTGCCATTGATGTGTGAGTGAATGGGTGAATGTGAGGCATAAGTTGTAGTGTTTCTACTAGGATTTCCGACCACGCACACTTCGTGAACCGCTGGCCACCTCTTCTTCACCGGCTCAGTCGGTCTCTCCCTGCCTGCAAGTTCATCAGTGGCGTCTGAGTGGAAACCTCATTGGCTCTCCCTCCCAACCAGCCTCCTCTCTCTCTCTCTCAGGCTTCCTGCTCTGGGCCTCGACACCTCGCCCTGCGCTCCCGTCTATCTGTGGAAGGGCATGAAAAGGCCATTTAAGGACAACACCCCCCCCCCCCCCCAATCTGCACATCAGTCATCAACAGAGCTAGACAGCAACACACACACACACACACACACACACACACACACACACACACACACACACACACACACACACACACACACACACACACACACACACACACACACACACACACACTCTTTCAGTGTGAGCGTGGGAGTCTTTTTCCACCCCGCTCCTCTCCCCCCTCCTCCCGGCCTGATAAAGAGAGCCTTGTGTGGACGTGGGTGTGAGAGGGAGGAGAGGCTCACTAGTCTGAGACCAGAGGCCAGAGGTTGACGACGGGATGTGTGCGAATGAGAGAGTGAGCGGAGAGAAAGAAAGAGGGCGAGAGAGAAGTCTATGGTCCCATGTGAACCAGGGCTTATATCCAGAGCAGAGGGACCAGCAGGGCTTATATCCAGAGCAGAGGGACCAGATCAGGGCTTATATCCAGAGCAGAGGGACCAGACCAGGGCTTATATCCAGAGCAGAGGGACCAGACCAGGGCTTATATCCAGAGCAGAGGGACCAGACCAGGGCTTATATCCAGAGCAGAGGGACCAGACCAGGGCTTATATCCAGAGCAGAGGGACCAGACCAGGGCTTATATCCAGAGCAGAGGGACCAGCAGGGCTTATATCCAGAGCAGAGCGACCAGACCAGGTCTTATATCCAGAGCAGAGGGACCAGACCAGGGCTTATATCCAGAGCAGAGGGACCAGACCAGGGCTTATATCCAGAGCAGAGGGACCAGACCAGGGCTTATATCCAGAGCAGAGGGACCAGCAGGGCTTATATCCAGAGCAGAGGGACCAGACCAGGGCTTATATCCAGAGCAGAGGGACCAGACCAGGGCTTATATCCAGAGCAGAGGGACCAGCAGGGCTTATATCCAGAGCAGAGGGACCAGACCAGGGCTTATATCCAGAGCAGAGCGACCAGACCAGGGCTTATATCCAGAGCAGAGCGACCAGACCAGGGCTTATATCCAGAGCAGAGGGACCAGACCAGGGCTTATATCCAGAGCAGAGGGACCAGCAGGGCTTATATCCAGAGCAGAGAGACCAGACCAGGGCTTATATCCAGAGCAGAGAGACCAGACCAGGGCTTATATCCAGAGCAGAGAGACCAGACCAGGGCTTATATCCAGAGCAGAGCGACCAGACCAGGGCTTATATCCAGAGCAGAGGGACCAGGCCTTATATCCAGAGCAGCAAAGCCCAACTGCTCCGTCCCTTGATTTCAGACAGAATCCTCAAAACACTCCGTCATGTTTCACAATAACGCACAACGCACTCATCAGCTTCGGATCTCCTTGAAAGTAGGGCTGGGCGATATGACGATATTATATAAATATCGGGTACAGTTCATTAACAATACACTTTTTAAACGTAGCGTGGATATCGTGATGTTTTGACCAAGAGGCTTGTGTCGCGTCAATCTGGTCCACACGTTGACACTTTTGAACAGCGCCGCCCCACACACACACTACTGCATCAAAAGTTACTACTTATGATAACAAAGGCATTCGTTTTGTGGCATTAACGTTATATAGTTACACTTTCAATAACATCAGTGTATTTACATAGCAACGGCCGAGGTCGACCTAGATATAGCAAGCATTAGTCGTTCATATCTCAGCCCGTGCTGACTCAGTTGTGCCCATTCTGCGGTCTGTTAATAACGTTTTCAATCAGACAGATGTATGGAAAGGCTTTTATTATAACATCCCGCGGATCCGGCCCGCGGGATGATTCTGACCGGCCCGCGAAAGATTACATGATAATAATATATATATATATATATTTTTTTTAACTTTTTTTTTCATGTCAACGTTCACACGCACAGTATACGCTTAGGAGACATGCTCAGAAGATGTTGGTTCTCTTTGGATCCACCTACATATGTGAACAGACATTCTCAGTCATGACGTTTACCAAGTCCAGGTACAGATCCTCTCTCACTGATGAACATCTGGCAGCTGTGCTTCGCATCTCCACCTCAGACATGCAACCTGACTTTGATGGACTTGTTAAAGCTCAACAGAGACTGGATTTCTCACACTGAATGAAAAAACTGAAGAACACTAAAATGTGGAAATATAACAAGTGAAATGGGACACTTGATATTTTTTTTTCTTTTTTTTGCACAGTTCTGAAAACATTAAATGTTTAATATAGGCATGTAAAGTAAAAAAGGCTACAAAACTGGGACACTTTTCTTTACACAGTTCAGTGACATGTCTTGTTTATTTTTGCTATAAGATGATGTGATGTCTTTAGAAAGCTAAGAAAATCCTTGTTTCAATAGTATATGAAACTCAAAATGCCCTTTGTTATTAATGTTTCACATTTTGTTTATCATTTTGGAAATAAATTCTATTTGAATAAATTATATTTTTGAAAGCTAACCTCACCTTTTAATTGCCAAATAATAACATACACTCTTACCAGGGGTCAAACCAATGCCATTTACTGCTTTTTATATAGAAATAAAATGTATATTATGCATAATTGAGTTTGGAATGTTGGCCCGGCCCCCCAACATATTTTCAGTTGCTCATTCGGCCCCCCGGGAAAAATAATTGCCCACCCCTGTCCTAGACCCATGATGCTTGGTCTAGAGGGGGTCGACACACCACCCCAACCCCCTCCCTGGTGCCTTTGTACTGGGGGACCACAGAGCACCATGGGGGTGGAGGGCCTGTGTGTATGTGTTGACTTGTCAAACTGACATCTCTATTTAGGTATTTCTCTCTCTCTGTCGGTCTGTGTCTCCCTTTCTGTCTCTCCATTTGTCTCTGCCTCTCTCTTTCTCAGTGGAATCTTCAACCTTGTCTCTTTCTGTTTCTTTCTCTCTCTCTCTTTCTGTTCTCTTCACTTCTTTCTCACGTTTTGCTTCTCGTTTATTTCCATTTATCACATAAATTTACCCCGCTGGCAAGACGAGAGAGCTTCTACGCTTATTTTGATTGGCTTAAAGAGTGGGAGGGGGCGGCGGCACACGGCGGAGGATCCAGCGTTGGGCCGTGACGTCAGTGGAGTCACTCCAAGCAGTGCTGGGAAGCACAGAATGGAGTGTATTCCGTGATAACACAGCCAATATTAACGATTACACCGAAACGGTGATTGACTATGTCTGTACTCAGGTAGAAGTAATAATCCCCACCACCAAAATTAATATCTACCCAAATCAAAAGCCCTGGGTAGACAAATCCGTCCGTGAGGCTCTGAAAGTGCGCACATCAGCATACAACACCGGGCTGGTGACAGGCAACATGGAAGAACACAAGATGGCAAGATACAACGTCAGGAGAGCAGTAATAGAGGCAAAACGGCGTTACAGGGATAAAGTTGAACTTCAGTTTGAACAGGCTGACTCTAGAGGCATGTGGCAGGGCCTCAGAACAATGACAGACTACAAAGGAACCCCCCTCAAACTGAACAGTGACATCTCCTTAGCAAATGATCTCAACTCCTTCTATGCGAGGTTTGAGGCTGTGAATAACAACACCAGCCTACAAACCACGGCAATGGGGGGGGGGGGGGTCTGCTGATGGAGACTCAGTGTTCAGGGTAACAGAGCATGAGGTGAGACGGATCTTTAAAAAAGTGGATATCAGGAAGGCAGCAGGACCGGACGGCATCCCCGGCCGCGTCCTAAAAGTCTGTGCCGACCAACTGGCCCCGGTATTCACTGACATCTTCAACCTGTCCTTGGAACAGGCCGTCATCCCCACCTGTCTGAAGAAGTCCACCATCATCCCTGTACCCAAAAAATCTACGCCCGCTTGCCTCAACGACTACCGCCCTGTAGCCCTCACCTCCATAGCCATGAAGTGCTTTGAGAAGCTAGTGAAGGGCTACATCTGTTCCTCCCTCCCCATCAACCTGGACCCTCTGCAATTTGCATATCGCCCCAACAGGTCCACGGAGGACGCCATAGCCCATGTGCTGCACACAGCAGCATCACATCTGGACAAGAGGAAGGGGAACTATGTGAGAATGCTGTTCATCGACTACAGCTCAGCATTCAATACCATAGTCCCCTCCAAACTCATAGCCAAGCTCAGGGACCTGGGCTTGAACTATGACCTGTGCCAGTGGGTCCTGGACTTCCTGACGGGCAGACCCCAGGTGGTAAGAGCCGGCAACTGCACCTCCTCATCCATCACGCTCAACATAGGGGCCCCCCAGGGCTGTGTTCTGAGCCCCCTCCTCTACTCCCTGTACACACATGACTGCGTAGCACAGCGGAACAACAACACCATCATCAAATTTGCTGATGACACAGTAGTGGTGGGCCTGATCTCTGCCAACGACGAAAGGGCCTACCTGGAAGAGGTAGAGAACCTGTCACAGTGGTGTCAGGAGAACTGCCTCTCCCTGAACGTCAGCAAAACAAAAGAGATGATTGTGGACTTCAGGAGGTCGGGGGTCAAGGACTACAGCCCCCTCAGCATCGACGGGGCACCAGTTGAGAGAGTGAACAGTTTCAAGTACCTCGGAGCCCACATATCCGAGGACTTGACATGGACCACACACATTGACAGTGTTGTGAAGAAGGCACGACAACGCCTCTACTTCCTCAGGCGCCTAAGGAAGTTCCAAGTCAGTCAGAAGATCCTTAGGAACTTCTACTCATGTACAATAGAGAGCATCCTGACCGGCAACATCACCTCCTGGTTTGGGAATAGCACAGCACAAGACCGTAGCAGACTACAAAGAGTGACACGTTCAGCCGAACGCACAATTAGAGGGGGGCTTCCCACCCTCCAGAACATTTACAACAAGCGGTGCAAGGGGAAGGCTAAGAGAATTATTAAGGACTCGAGCCACCCGAACAACTGCCTCTTTGAACTGCTGCCGTCAGGCAAGCGATACCGGAGTCTTATGGCGAGCACAGAAAGACTCAGAAGGAGCTTCTATCCCCAGGCCATCAGGCTGCTAAACGAACAATAATCGCTAAACGAACAATAATCACTATGCAACAACCATCAAATGCACACAGCACACACACCCACACGCACACACACACTCACTCAAACAAACAACACACTGCAGCACCCACTCTCCACACTTTAGATCACACAAACACACTTACACTTTATATTTATTGATAAAGGATTTGCACTACAACTCGTACACCTACTGTGAATTGTACCTAAACTGCACCTCGTCCATTTATGCCTTGCACTATATAGTATTGTATATTAGTACACTGCACAGTATTGTATATTGTATGGTAACTACGTCTACGAACATTGTACATATGTCTAAACTGAACACTGTGACCTCTTTTTTTTTCTTCAAATTTTTACTATGTTTTTATTTCATACTTATCTTGTCATGCACAGTCTCTGGAGCGCAACAGTAAGAAGCATTTTGTACAAAAGTATTCTGTACTTCTGTATGACAACTATTAAAGAAACTTGAAACTTGACTAGGCTGGTAAAGCTATGCCTCCTAAAATGTGAATCGGAAATACAGAAATACCGGCTACAGGCTTTCCGGTTTCCGGGCACCCCCTGATCTGTTTATAGTCCCCAGCGAAACAAACAACAAGCAGGTCTGTCAGCCTGTCGAGGGGGGCGATAACGAGGTTGTTTCTGGGGGGAATACATTTTCATGAGCACCTTGTCGTGATTTCAGGGGCGGGACTTCCTACCTGATTCCCACTTTCGGCCGTAGTGCTTTACCAGGCTGTATCTATCTCTCGAGATAAAGCTGGGAACGAGGTTAGATCCAGACAGTGCCGAGGAAGATAATCATGTTTGATTGGCCACTCGGAACAGGAAGTAGTTATAACTTTTTCAATAACATCAACAACTTCACTATTCATTACTTGATTTGGTCTCGACCATATTCACACGGTGGCCATGTTGCTCTCATGTCGTCATGCTCGGGTTGGGATTTCTCTTCACCCTGTTCCTTAGGGGGAACTAATTATAATTGAACACAAATATACCCACAAGGTTTAATGTTTAGAGTTGATCTTATCACTTTTATCTGAAATATTGGCTTTAGAAGCAAAACCTGGGATCCCACAAAGGGGATGTTCAGGACTCTGAGAAATAAAATGAATCCAAACCATTACTCATACAGAAACAGTATATGGGAAACATATTCGCAAATTTGAGTGGCTTGATTTTTTTCTTCATAAAAGGCGTGTGGTTTTCACAAGGGTGCATTACCTACGCCGAGCGACTTCCAAGTTTCCTGGAGTACATCCCCTTTTCAATGGAAGCGTAGTCTGGATCATAGGACTGAGGCTGTGGGTATAAACATGCCATTGGCCGACTATTTCAGTCGGAATTCTCCGCTGTGTGTGACACTATTTTTGCGAGGGCACCGTCGCTGCAACCTGGGCTTAGGATGATTGTGATTGGTTTAAAGAAATACAAACAAGTGAGCATTTTCCCCCCTATACCTCTCTCTGGCACTGGCACAGCGCCAACACAGTGCTAACATAGTGTGGAGAGAGGTATGACTACATGTGACTAACTGCAGTGTGAGAGGTAGGCTGAGATCTATCCAAACGTACATGCACACGGAATTAGTTAAAGACGGGGACGATCTCTGGTAATGGTGGGAACTTGGAAGTCAAAACTACACTGGTACGATCCATCCTTTTTTAAGGAGTGTATCTCTGCACTTCATTTAGCCAGTTCCACAAGAACATAATATCACATATCAGTCATTTATATTTCAGATGACATCACATCACATCGTATCATCAGACCTGTGGGCAAAATAGTTGAAAATAGTTTAAATGTTTGAAGAAGAACAGAAAGCTTTTGAGTTAGCTTATCTAGTGGGCAGTTTGTCCACTTGAGGCTTTTAAAGTGTCTGCCAAGGAAATCAAGCACGCCTCAAGTATTTAAAATACTTGAATCCAGATTCAAACGGATTTGCAGATTAAAACAACTAGTAAATGAATAGCCCTATCAAGTTGTCTGAGAATTTCTTTAAGGGGAGACACTGCAGGTGAATAGGGTAAAAAAATTAACTAATAGATATCACAATGAAACTTCCCCAGTTGATTACTTATATTAAGACGAGACTTTTTTGTATTACAAGTTTTCTGAAATTGTATGTTTAAATATGCAAATGAGGCACGATCTACTTAAATATGCACTAATTTGCATATAATTCCAGGACAGAAATCTGAACATTGGATAAAGCCATTTTCAAAATTATAGTTTCATTTTGTTGACATATTAGAGCCAAAGGTTATTACAGAGGGGATTTTGGATATCTCTTTTTATCACTCCATAAATCAGAAAATACTCCATTCAGTAAATTTTTATGGTAAAATTCCATATTTCGCCATGTTTTTAGGAATAAAATGTGATATAAATCAGGGTATGAATGCGATATCAACAAACCCTTCTGTAAATACCTTCAGAACATAGATATGAATAGAACTGGAAGGTTTGGTGTATGTGAGTGCTACTGAAGTGGAGATTTCTGGCTCAGAGTATGAGGAAAAACTCTTAAAACTCATTTTCGGGAAAATGCCTTCAAAGTTCTGTATTGTAAAATGCCATACTTCTTTTTTTAAACAGATATTTACAAACACAATACCTAATCAAACCATTAGTAATAGACAACCTAAACACATGCCTGATAACTGAATAATAATAATAATGATGTTATTGAACTGAACAGAACTACACACAGGCTACAAACAGTGTAGTAGAGTGTAGTACCCCCTAATAGGCAAAAAATATTTGAATAGATATCACTATGAAACTTTCCCAATTTGTTATGTACATATAAACTAAGAAAAAATATGGCAAAATGATGTAAAATAAACAACTAAATGTGTGTTATTGACGTTTTATTGTCACTAGTTTCATAGAAGACATGTTTAGGAAGCAAAATATAACAAAATCTCAAAATCAACAAAAAAAGTATATTTGACTATTCACCTGCAGTGTCTCGCCTTAATCAAGGATAGCCCCTACAGTCTACACATGACAATATTCGATTCCAGAAGTATTTAGGTAAAAGGTAAAAGTGTTTCTTAAACTATGAGTTTGGGACCCAAAATGGCAAAAAAAAATCTCAGAGCGCTTCCCTCAGGCTCTCAGCGGCTCTGCCACTTCCTCAGAGAGACGCCCGCGGAGAGAGAGACGCCCGCGAGAGAGAGAGAGAGAGAGAGAGAGAGAGAGAGAGAGAGAGGCTCTCAGCGGCTCTGCCACTTCCTCCGAGAGACGCCCGCGAGAGAGAGAGAGAGAGAGAGGCTCTCAGCGGCTCTGCCACTTCCTCAGAGAGACGCCCGCGAGAGAGAGAGAGAGAGAGAGGCTCTCAGCGGCTCTGCCACTTCCTCAGAGAGACGCCCGCGGAGAGAGAGACGCCCGCGAGAGAGAGAGAGGCTCTCAGCGGCTCTGCCACTTCCTCCGAGAGACGCCCGCGAGAGAGAGAGAGAGAGAGAGAGAGAGAGGCTCTCAGCGGCTCTGCCACTTCCTCAGAGAGACGCCCGCGAGAGAGAGAGAGAGAGAGAGAGAGAGGCGCTCTCAGCGGCTCTGCCACTTCCTCAGAGAGACGCCCGCGAGAGAGAGAGAGAGAGGCTCTCAGCGGCTCTGCCACTTCCTCAGAGAGACGCCCGCGAGAGAGAGAGAGAGAGAGACGCCCGAGAGAGAGAGACGCCCGAGAGAGAGACGCCCGAGAGAGAGACGAGAGAGAGAGAGAGAGAGAGACGCCCGAGAGAGAGAGACGCCCGAGAGAGAGACGCCCGAGAGAGAGAGAGAGAGAGAGAGAGAGAGATAGAGAGAGAATGCAACATTATCGCCACCCACCTGTCCTGATGGTCTGCCCAATTCTCAAAATCTGCATGTCACAGAAGTAGTCCCCGCAGCAAGTTGCTTCGCCGCCTTTGTAAAATCAAAATTGGTTAGAAGGCTTACTTCTTTGATATTCCGTTTAACTTTCGACATTATCCTGGATGCGTCTATTTGTGCCTGCGGAGTGCAGACTGCAGTGCAGCGCCGCCACGCTCCGAATGGTAAACGCAAGAATAGCATGCATGTTGCATGCGTATTACGAGTAGGGTATATCTGCAGTGCCGCAACCCCATAGATTTATGCTATTGTCTATTACGGTGAATTTGTGCGCAAATCATTAATACATCAAAATAGCCTAATTGTATTATTATACACGATGATGACGATACAGAAAATTACAGAAAATTTTGAAATGCATGGCAAAAATAGCATTTATTGTCAGTATTTTAGAGACTCCCCAAAAATTCACAAATCATGTTTTCAGGGGAGCTGATGGCTGATCTAAGGGAGCCATGGCTGCCCCAGCTCCCCCATGATTCGCACCCTGGCTGTGCATACGCGCATTATATTATTTGTGCATAAATATTTTGGAATTCTCTGGACTGGATATCTTCATCTAAACCAGTGACAGACTTCTGCCGTATTTAGTGTGTGCGTGTGTGTGTGCGTGTGTGTGTGCACATTATTAAGGACTCGAGCCACCCGAACAACTGCCTCATTGAACTGCTGCGGTCAGGCAAGCGATACCGGAGTCTTAAGGCGAGCACAGAAAGACTCAGAAGAAGCTTCTATCCCCAGGCCATCAGGCTGCTAAACGAACAATAAACACTATGCAACAACCATCAAATGCACACAGCACACACACCCACACGCACACACTCACTTAAACAAACAACACACTGCAGCACCCACTTACACACTTTAGATCACACAAACACACTTTATATTTATATTTATTGATAAAGGATTTGCACTACAACTCGTACACCTACTGTAAATTGCACCTCATCCCATTTCTGCCTTGCACTATATAGTATTGTATATTAGTACACTGCATAGTATTGTATATTATATGGTAACTCAGTTACGTCTATTCTGCATCGAACATTGTACATATGTCTATACTGAACACTGTGACCTCATTTTCTACTTCTAATTATTTTATTCATACTTATCTTGTCTTGCACAGTCTCTGGAGCGTAACAGTAAGAAGCATTTTGTATAAAAGTATTCTGTACTTCTGTATGACAACTATTAAAGAAACTTGAAACTTGAAACCAGTCCACTTTCCCAGACAGATTTTCCCAAAGCAAAGTGTTATCCTGAAAACCATTCATTTTCTCTGCCTTGACCTTTCAGTAATATGGGGCTTGATCTGCACAGTGTACATGGGGTCACACACACACACGCACACACGCACGCACTCACACACACTCACACTCACGGTCTCACGCACAAACACACTTCAAGTAATAATAATAATAATACATCTATTTTATATAGCGCTTTTCCAGGTGCTCAAAGACGCTTCATTTAGTAGACCTTTCATTACAAATGCAGACGGATACAGTACACACACACACACACACACACACACACACACCTCAAGTAGACCTTTCATTGCAAATGCAGACGGATACAATACACACACTGCTCACACACAATTAAAGGCTTGAAGACCTTTTAAGTACAAATGCAAACAGTCATACCGCGCACACATGTGAGTGAGTGTACACACACACACACACACACACACACACACACACACACACACACACACACAGCTACAGATGTTTAATGTAAAGTGACACGGGGAACCATGCTGTTTAACGGCAAAGAGCAGATGTTTGGTGTGTTAATCATTCACTGTCAGACTGTACATACACACACACTCGCGCACACACACACACACAGCGATGGTGGCTGTTTGAGTCTGTCTCAATGGTTAATGATTTTCACATTGCATGATCTGATCATTCCAGCTTTTGATAAAGAGACCTTTGTTTAATAATTGTGTGTGTTTGTGCCTTGTGGTGTGTGTGTGTGTTTATGTGTGTACTGTACGTGTATACTTTTGTGTCTTTTGTATGTGTGTGCTTGTCTCTGTGTGTGTGCTTGTCTCTGTGTGTGTGCTTGTCTGTCTGTGCGTGTGCTTGTCTGTCTGTGTGTGTGCTTGTCTGTCTGTGTGCGTGTGCTTGTCTGTGTGTGTGTGTGCTTGTCTGTGTGTGTGTGTGTCTGTCTGTGTGTGTGTCTGTCTGTGTGTGTGTGCGTGCAGGCAGTAGGCATCATGTGATGGCTCAGTATCTTGCTGTCCTGTGACCCATATGGGAATTCCCTATTTTGGACATAATGATGGGCAACAGGCCATTGTGCACATACACACACACACACACACGCACACACACACACACACACACACACACGCACACACACACACACACACACACACACACACACACAGTCCCCTCTGGTCCCAAGGCGTGAAGTCACTCCTCTGCTCTCTATAAATAAAAGGGTGTGTCTGACTCTGAGTGTGTGTGCGTGCGTTCACTCTCTCTTTTCTAAACAGAGAGGGCATTCTTCTCTGTCTCTCTAACCCTGAGGTAACTTCACCCCATCTGGGCATCACTCAACAGTATGGCACCACGCACGCACGCACACGTCACACGCACACGCACAGCCCACAGAATACAGGCCAGACTTGAGGTGAAACTGAACCAGAGTGTTTAGACTTGAGTGAAACTGACACAGGGCGAGGGAGAGTCGCTGAGCTACTTTGAGCGCGGGACGCCGACACGAGTAACGCCTTCTAACCGCGGGACCCGGGGCTCGTTTTTAAGACGCCCGGGCGTACGGACGCCCGCCAGAAGTGGTCCCCCTGGTCCTCCACACCGGGTCCTCGTCAGAAGGAAGGGACACACGCGGCAACAAGGCTGTAGGGGCGGGATGGTCTCCGGTGCAGACGGGATGCTTCTGTCGTTGATGTTTGAGCGAAGATCTCTCGAGCCGGAGCGCTTGATGCCATAAACAAGCTATGGATAAGAACCTGCGAGAGCCATCGTGCTTCAGTCTCACCTGCGTCAACAAATGAGGTTTTCTTTATGACCTCATCAGTGGCACACACACACACACACACACACACACACACACACACACACACACACACACACACACACACACACACACACACACACACACCTGCTGTTTTTATGTACTTAACCTAGAAAGCAGGCATGTAGAATAATTAGAAAGTGGTCGACCTACTGTATGGGCAGAGGAGACAGATGTTTGTCAGTGAGTACAGATTGTTTCTCTCTCTCTCTCTCTCTCTCTCTCTCTCTCTCTCTCTCTCTCTCTCTCTCTCTCTCTCTCTCATATATCATTGGAAAAGGAGTAGAGGCTTGTACTATTTGTTATTCTCCGCAGTAATCAGAAACACTTCATTTGTCAAATTCAGCGTCTTAGCCGTACAGTGGAACGGTTTCTTCAAAGGCCTTTAACTAGGTTGTGTGTGTGCATGTTAGCATTCCACAGGAACTATTTTCTCCATGGGAACGTGAACACTGCTGGATAATGAGAGACTTGGTTCAGTGTGTTTGATTTTCCTAACGGCCCGTGTGTTTGTGTTTGGGAACATTTCTGTGTGAGAATGAGGCAAAGTGTTTGAGACAAAGCGAAGAAAAATAAAACATGACTGAGTGAGAGAGAGAAGAAGTTATGGGATGCCTGTGTGTGTGTGTGAGGAACAGGGATCCTTGTATGTAGCGTGAGGCCTTCCACTGTTCCTGATTCTGTTTTGTTTTCATAATGAAACACTCATCAGAAACAAATGAACACAAACAACTGTGTCCGATGCATTCACCTCATCGTGTTTATGTGTGTTGTGTTTGGATAGTGCATGTGTTTGTATATGGTGTGTGTGCTGACCCTCACTGAGGAATGGGTCCATAAATAGTTTTTATTTTCATGGATCATAATGAGGTATTCTCTTTTAACGATGGAGAGAGAGAACGATAATGTGTGGTACATTCAGACGAGAGAGAGAGACCTACAGAGATGGACAGAAAGTGAAGGAGAGAGACATACAGATGGAGAGAGAGAGAAACACAGAGCGAGAGAGAGAGATAAACATACAGATGAGAGAGAAACAGACAGATGGAGAGAGAGTGAGAAACGGAGAGAGGGAGAACAGACCGAGAGAGGAGAAACAAACGGAGAGAGAGAGGAGAAACAGACAGAGAGAGGGAGATGGAGAGGGAGAAACCGACAGACAGAGAGAGAGAGGGAGAAACAGGCGGAGAGGGAGAAACAGACGGATACAGAGGGAGAGACAGAGAGAGAAACAGACTGAGAGAGAGGGAGAAACAGACAGAGAGAGAGAGAGAGAGAGAGAGAGAGAGAACTAACTAAAGTATTCCACATTTGTGCCCAGGCATTGACTTTATGACTAGTAGGTATCACAGGGGTGAGGGGGTTTATGTCTGTACTTTTTGCGCCAGTGCTGTGTTCTGTCTTGTGTTCTGTAACTGACGTCATTGTTTTTGGTTGTTGATTAAAGGAGCAATAGGTCGCTGTTGATTTTGGGCAGAATTTAGAGAAACATTTTCAAATCCTTAGACCAAATTTGCCAACGTCCTCCCCAATCAGAACGCATCAGGCTTTGTGTACTGTTTACACAACACAAGCGTGTGTCACTAGAGGACTTGATAGACTCGGAGGGCTTGATAGACGGAGGAAGACTACTAGGGCTGACCTTCGAATTTTTTTTGGCAATCGAAGCTTCGGGGCCGAGCTTCGATTTTAATTCAAAGCTTCGAATACATTTTTTTTTTTTTTTTTTATATATATATATATATTTTTTTTTATATTTTTTGTTTTTGTCTTATGTTGTGGGACTTGTACAGCACTTTGGTAAACTTTGTTGTTTTTAAATGTGCTCTATAAATAAAGTGGATAAGATTAATGAATTGAGTAGCCCCTTTCGTGACTGTGACGCAGCCAACACGGCTGTGTGATTTAATTCAAGGTGGATCGCTGTTGTCGTTTGAACAACTTCAGATTTCATGGGAACTACCAATCCCCCAAATCAAGAATGTTTAAGATGAATGAAGTAAGATTTAGATTATTTGAAATATGGCCTGTGTAGACTAAACTATGCACAGAATTATGTCAGTCTACAAGGTCCGGATTCTACATTCTACCTTGTAGACTCCACTACAGACCAATTATCAGTGAATGTTCATGCATTTTTAAGAAGGGCTACTTCCACAAAAAAACAAAGAACTCACCAAAACATCTCAGTAGCACCTTATCTAAATGTTCTATTTCATATATGGAGATTCATATTTATTTATGTATTGCATGCATTTCTACATTTTATTTCCTATTTTGTTTATTCATCCCAGTATCTTTCTTTCTTATGTGTGGAATTCTACAAGGCATTTACATTCACATTTACATTTAGTCATTTAGCTGACGCTTTTATCCAAAGCGACTTACAAGTTCTGTACGACAGGTCATCAGGAAGGATACAACTCTATCAGCTGAGCAACAATGTTCATCAAAGTGTTGAGTGCTGCAGTGTAGGTTAGTTTATTAGGACAAGTGCATGACAGTAAGGTTAGTTAGGGTTAGATTTATTTTTAGATAATGGTTGAAGAAGTGCGTCTTTAGTCGACGGCGAAAGATTGGACGGGATTCGGCTGTCCTAACTGGGGTGGGTAGTTCATTCCACCATTGTGGGGCAAGGACTGAGAATAGGCGTGTAGGTGGTGTATGTGTTTGAGGATGATATCCTTCAAACAGCAATAGTGATATAATATAATTTGGGCAGTGCTGAGCTGGGTTACTTTCCTCCAGTGTATTTGTCCCCCGGCCCCACCCAATGGCCCCATGCACACACACACACACGGCGAAGTAAAAAATTGAAAGAAAAAAAAATGTGAAAAAAATGTATGTTTTTTTTTATTTATTTTTTAAACTTCGATTTTTTTTTTAATATTCGAAGCTTGTGCCATCGAACGAAGCTTTGAAGTATTTAAGACAGCCCTAAAGACTACAGATTATTTTGTACACAAGGCAATTTAAATAGTCTTTTCGCATATCCCTCCTAGTTACACACACAGTCCTCATATCCCTCCTAATTACACACACAGTCCTCATATCCCTCCTAGTTACACATACACACAGTCCTCATATCCCTCCTAATTATGTAAAATAGTCCTCATATCCCTCCTAGTTACACATACACACAGTCCTCATATCCCTCCTAATTATGTAAAATAGTCCTAAAATGTATCATCAAGGACCAGTCTCACCCAGCACATCACCTCTTTCAGCTCCTTCCCTCAGGGAGGAGATACCAGTCCATACATGCCAAGAGTTCAAGATTTAAGAACAGCTTTTTCCCCCAAGCAGTCAGACTGTTAAACGCTCATTGACTGTCCCCTCACGTGCACCATGCACTTACCTGGACTTGATAATCACTGATTACCACCCATCATGCACTTTATTATTTAAAATATTCTGTTATGTACAGTGTTATATGTGTTATGTGTTTATGTATGTATATATTGTACTACGGTCTGTGAGAGCTCCCCTGAAATTTTGTTGTATACTGTGCAATGACAATTAAAAGTCTATTCTATTCTATTCTAATTACACACACAGTCCTCATAACCCTCCTAGCTACAGACACACACAGTCCTCATATCCCTCCTAGTTACAGACACACACAGTCCTCATATCCCTCCTAGTTACACACGCACACAGTCCTCATATCCCTCCTAATTACACACACAGTCCTCATATCCCTCCTAGTTACACATACACACAGTCCTCATATCCCTCCTAGTTACACACACACACACACACACACACACACACACACACACACACACACACACACACACACACACACACACACACACACACAGTCCTCATATCCCTCCTAGTTACACACATACACACAGTCCCCCACACATGCATTTCATCAGAGAGGTCAGGGTTGCCCGCAGTGCAGCCCCCCCCCCCCCCCCCCCCCCGGAGCAGTTTTGGGGTTCAGTGCCTTGCTCTAGGCCTAGGGCACTTAGGCAGTCACCGCTGAAATACACCCTCCTGTCTGGGGGCCGGGGATTGAACCAGCAACCTTTCGGTTACAGGCCGGCCTTTTTACCTCTCTAGGCCATCCTGCGGGTGGGGAAAAGTCGGAAGCTTTTCAGAGAAAACCGAGAGATGGAATTGAGTGACGGAGAGAGAGATGGACAACGGAAAAGACAAGTTGTACTTCTGCTATGGGTTCAGTTTGTTTACATGTGTTTACTCTAGTGGTATCGAGAGCATTATGCGCATGAAACACACACACGCACGCACACACACACACACACACACACACACACGCTCACACACACAGGGCTGGGTCGGCTCGGTTTCAGCAGGAAGCACGTCGTCGTCTCTCCCGCGTCCCGGCCCTGCCGTCCATAAAACCCAATCTCCATTTTCCATGACAAACATTCCTTCCTCCATTCCCTGTGCCAGGGAGGGAGAGAATGATTGAGGGGTGGATGGCTGGAGGGCTGGAGGGAGGGAGGGAGGGAGGGAGGGAGGGGGGGAGGGGAGGACGGATGGATGGATGGATGAAGACAAGAGAGAGGGCGAGAAAGGGGCATCTCCTCCCTAACCGGGGAGAGGGGAATAAGTGCAAAACAGACAAATGGAGATGGAATAAAGACATCCTTTTATTAATCAAACCCACTTCTTGTTTGTTAATTCTTCTTGTAAAACTGGTAGCTCAAATCAAGCAATCTGATTGGTTCATACAGCCATGGTATAATGAGTGTATATCCACAGCTGTGATTCGAATTCCTTTTCACAAGTCAGTATCACTCCGCGTCTGAGGAAAAAAACATTAGCCTTGTTAAATGAGACGGTGTGGTCTACGGAGGAGACTGGGGCTGACGCAGGCGCATTGTGGAAGCAATGATTTTATCCAGATTATTTGATTACTGCCAGGTCCACTAAATTTATTAATCTAGCTAGTAGCTACTAACTGGGGAGACTGATAAGTGACGGATACAGGAATATAGCAGGCCGATGGGTTACGATTAGGGATGCTCGATATTGGCTTTTTTACCGATATACCGATATTGTCCAACTCTTAATTTCCGATACCGATATCAACCGATATCGATATGCAGGGTTTCCCCTAGCCCCTTTCGTGACTGCGATGTGCAAGCCTGGGGCTTTAGTGACCGCAGTCACTCTCAGCTATGCCGCGACCAGGCAAAAAAAAAGTACCAAGCGCTGAATCGGGGGGTGGGTCAAAAATCAGATATGAATTTCAAAGATACCCAGCGTACAATATGGGTTTAACACAGCTTTACGTGGGGTCTGGAAGCTCGGAGTTGTTAATAAACAGTTTAAAACATTGTTACAAAACGAGTGGTACTCACTGAGCGAACGTTGGCAAGATGGCGTCTTCCTCTTCTGCCGCTATTTGGCTGCCTGGTGCGCATGCGCTGTGACACCAACGGAGGAAATGGACGGCTCGCTCTGAGTACCACTCGTTTTGTAACAATGTTTTAAACTGTTTATTAGCAACTCCGAGCTTCCAGACCCCACGTAAAGCTGTGTTAAACCCATATTGTACGCTGGGTATCTTTGAAATTCATATCCGATATATTTTTGACCCACCCCCAGCCCCCGATTCAGCGCTTGGTACTTTTTTTTTGCCTGGTCGCGGCATAGCTGAGAGTGACTGCGGTCACTAAAGCCCCAGGCTTGCACATCGCAGTCACGAAAGGGGCTAGGTCCCCCCCCCCAAAAAAACGGAATAATTTCAGGTAATTAATATCTCTTGTTGTGGAATTAACACAACATTATGCATACTTTTGACAATAAATTAAATCTGAATTTGTTCTTACTTGCTTGCCTGGGTAAATAAAGGTGAAATAAATGTAAAAAAATATAAAATAAATTTGAAAACCGATACCGATATTTTCCGATATCACATTTTAATGCCAATATCGGCCGATAATATCGGTAGGCCGGTAATATCGGACATCCCTAGTTACGATAGTTGACCTCACGTTGAACGAGGATTCCCAGTTAAAATGGGTGTCAATCCCATTCCTGTCGCAGCTGCTCAATCTGATTGGAGCACATTTCGTTATTTGGACGAACTGACTACATATTGGGAATCTAAATGGGAAGATGTTTGCATGAAAAAATATTTAAACTGTATAATAATGGTCCTAGGTCGAAGTTAAAACAGCGTTTCGGCCTTGGTAAATAGTCGGCATATCTGCCCGACTATGAAAAAAAGAATGCCAGCTAGTTGTTAGTGTGTATGTTGCATAGCAACCACCTTGCAGTGCGGGCAGCCAGGAGGGCCTATTTTATTTTGAACATTATTATTTATTAATAAAAACAAACATTTAAATGAAAGTGTCTTACTTTCATATTGCCATATATTGCCAACTGTTTTATAAAAGCAATAACTCACTTCAGGCCATGGCATATGGTTATTATATCACAGCTAAGGACCTACGCCCCTTGCGTAGATGTCTCATCAGTTTGACCACATGTTAATGAGTTCGTTTGATGTCTGTGAACTCTAACCTCAACCCGCGCATGGTCATCTTTTGTACCCCGGCAGCGGCGACCACAGGGAAGCATCTCTGCTCGCGCTCAATCAGTGGCCTTAACCCACAGTCACCACCAAGACACACACACACAATGCTGGCCATTTACGGTGGAATGTGATGGGTGTCTGTGGGGTTGTTTTCGGTACAGAATGTTTTGGGGAGATGTTCTTTGGGGCCCTGGTTGCCATGGAGACACTGATACATCTTTGACAAGAAGTTTGGGAATTTGTCCGGGGAAAAAAAGAAAGTGTTTAAAGGAGGCAGTTTTAAAAGGGTAAAATAACTGCCTTTGAATGCCTATTTCTTTCATTCTCAAGGAGGCGTATCCCAGAAGTCCTTGGGTTATTTGCGGCGATGGCAGTGGTTGTTGGGTTGAGTCACATAGTCGGCAGAGAAAAAGACTGAACACATGCAGCACAACAAGAGCTCTTTATAACAGTGTTGCTATGTTGTCTGGGGCCAGTCTGACACCGAATAGAGCAAGTCTACGGAGAACACTGGAAGATGCGTTCAGTTTTGTCATGTTCGCATCTCTCTCTCTCTCTCTCCTCTCTCCTCTCTCCTCTCTCTCTCTCTCTCTCTCTCGCTCTTTCTCTCTCTCTCTCGCGCTCTCTCGCTCTCTCGCTCTCTCTCTCTCTCTAGATTGAGGAGGAGGGGAAGGCAGCCCAGTGCAAGAAGCTGAGGCTGGGAGATGAGCTCATTAACATAAATGGCTCCGCCCTCTATGGCAGCAGACAGGAAGCGCTGATCCTCATCAAGGGCTCCTATAGGATACTGAAGATCACCGTCCGAAGGTACACGCACACACGCACACACACACTAGGGCTGACCTTCGAATTTGTTTTTGGAATTCGAAGCTTCGGGGGCCGAGATTCGATTTTAATTCGAAGCTTCGAGATAATAAAAAATTATAATAATGACATTTTTTTAATTTTTAATAATTTCTTTTTTTAATGTTGTCGGACTTGTACAGCACTTTGTTCAACTTTGTCAGTGCTGTAAAGTTTAAACCTTTTTAAAATCTTAGACAAACAAAACACTTTGCTTTGATGAAATATTGTAAGCCGTCATTTGAGGCTTTATAAAAGCAGCACAATGAACACAAATCTGTCAGTGCCGAGTCCGACCTCATCTTAACACTATGGCGTCCGTTCACAAGTATATACGTGTTTCGATTCCATGCGTTGTGGTCCAGAGCCACGAGTATACTCGTGACGAGTTGTTATTGTTTTATTCCATATTTATAACGGTTATTAGGTACCCGATCCACTAGCAGGATCTTTCCACATATTTGATTTTCGAAACATGCAGTACCGGCCAGATCCGCTTAGGGGCGCCATCGCTCCACTGCAGAATCATTGATGGGATTTAAAAAAAATAAATGCTTTTACAGTCCTGTGGGCGGATCATAGAGCCTTGATTCCAAACGAAGCCCCTCCATCTTTTATCAGCTTGCCGAACGTTTTTTTCAGCGTGGAATAATGGGATATATGATTAGCCAATGTGCATATCGATCTACCAGAATCCGATGACTGGTGAGGAAATGCTGCCGGCGATCACATGGCCTGACGGTAGGATAATATTACCCCAAATTACAGCTGGATTGGACATTGTTTTATAACCTAACGTGATAGACTACTGACATTGGCTACCGGAACGCACACTCTATTGCTAATTAATAATACTGATCGGCGTTCCCGGATGCTACGCAGTTTGTTTTATTTCATTTGTATATATACAGCAGAAATGGCGTTTGATATAACGGCGCCAACGTTTAGCCTTTTTTGCAGCCTCCTGCAGAAAAGCCTAGACGAAAAGCGCGATATACCTTATATTCACGACGCTATAAAATGACAACCAACCGATGGATTTTTTTTTCTTTAAGCCATTATGAAGGCACGGTTTATGCACTCAAGTGACGATGAGAATGGACATATAGCAATACTATAAATGATGTATAAAGCTCTTAGAAAGTACATTGGTTTGTTTACAATCTTCTGTCCTCTGAGGCCTACATCGCCGCGGGGCGCCGGTCGCCATAGTGTTAAATAACAAACAGCATTGCTTGTTGTAGTTAACAAAGAGAGGCAGAGTTGATTTTGCACAACAAACAATTTTTTTTATTTTTTTTTAATAATCAAATTTTATTTTCATATTCGAATCCCATGCCCATCGAACGAAGCTTCGAAGTATTTAAGACAGCCCTAACACACACACACACAGCTTTGGCACATAAACGGGACGTGAACGAAACACACAGACACACACGCATACAAGCGTTGATACACATTCAGATCATACAAGCGTTCAATGTGGCATGCAGTCGTCCAGGCACGAGGTGAGACATCCAGAGACGCAGCGGCACTGACCTCTCTTCACTCGGAGGGAAGGAGCGGAGAGCAACTCACTACACAAGTAGTGGACAATGGGTGGACACTCACACACACACGCATACACCTGCACACACACACACACGCACACACACACACACACACACACACACACACACACACACACACACACACACACACACACACACACACACATGCATAAAGACATCGGAGCAGCCTTCTCAGATGGAGGGAATGTGTCACAGGAAGTGACCTTTAACCTCCCAGGTGTCAAACAGGAAGCAGAGAAATTCTGCAGAGGAGGGGAAAAGCGTATGTGTGTGTGTGTGTGCGCGCGCACACGCGTGTGTCTTTCTGTATAACTGTGTGAAAAACATCTAAGGTGTTTGTTTTTGGATGATCAGAGGCGGCCTCACGTCAAGAGAACATTGCCAATATGGTGCCAACTGCCAAGTCACCTCCATGACCCAGTACACACACACACACACATACACACACACACGCACACGCACACTCAATGCCCCGCCCTAGTTGATAGCTCGGTCCACTAAGCAGAACGAATGGCTCTGGACATTTCGGTCCACCCTGGGCTCTGTTGCGATGACAACGGGGACTTTCCCTCCAGACGCGTGCGCCGATGAAGAGTCCCGTGACCCCGTCCTTTACCCCGCCCTCTCATAATGCGTGCCTTGTGTCCTCCTCGTCTTTCATCACATTCCTTCATATGCACAGTATTGTATGTATCAATCGGTCTCTACTGAGCTCCGCGGGTCACTGGTCCGTCGGTCGGTACGTCTCTCCATCACACAGCTGGCCGACCGGCAACGCTGGCTTCACCCTCCACCTCCACACATTCAACGACTGTACTACACACCCAATAAAGCGACAGCCCACGTGTTTGAGTGACGTGTAGTGAAACAGGACCGGATATCTACGGTAGGAACAAGCTCACCCTACTTGAAGAATGGCACCTTTTACTTTTTTTCCCCCTTCTTTTTTTCCCTTACTTCTCTGGGTGTTTGGTGAAGTTTTCCAAATAGCTTTTCATTGTGACTTCTCTTCTCTTATTTCGCTCCTCTCTTCTTCTCTTCTCTTCCCCTCCTCTCTTCGCCTCTCCTCTACTTCTCTTCTCCTCTTATCCTTTTCTTTCTCTCTTATCTTGACTTCTACTCTACTCTACCGATTCCCTGCTTTATCAAAGTGTTACACATAGAATCATTGTGGGCTATTTCCTCAGACAGTGATGGTTCCATGTTGATAAGTCCTAACAGCTGTGTGTGAAGTAATGACTCTCGGCTGCATCTGATGGAGCTTCCAACAGCGCTGCCATGTAGTTGGCTTCTGCTCTCCGCCGTACAAGGCGGTATACCCCTATCTAATGGTGTTAGACACACACACACACACACACACACACACACACACACACACACACACACACACACACACACACACACACACACACACACACACACACACACACACACACACACACACTCACACACTCACACACTCACAGTCTCACACTCACACACTCACACTCACACACTCACACTCACACACTCACACTCACACACTCACAGTCTCACACTCACACTCACACACTCACACACTCACAGTCTCACACTCACAGTCTCACACTCACACTCACACACTCACACTCACACTCTCACAGTCACACACTCACAGTCTCACACTCACACTCACACACTCACACTCACACTCACACACTCACACACTCACAGTCACACACTCACACTCACACACTCACACAGTCACACACTCACACACTCACAGTCTCACACTCACAGTCTCACACTCACACTCACACACTCACACTCACACACTCACTCACACACTCACACACTCACAGTCACAGTCACACACACACTCTCACACTCACACAGTCACAGTCACACACTCACACATTCACACTCACACACACACACACACACACACACACACTCACACTCACACTCACACTCACACAGTCACACACTCACAGTCTCACACTCACACTCACACACTCACAATCACACACTCACAGTCACACACTCAGTCACACACACACACACACACACATAAGTGTCACACCCAGATAAGGCCAGATTGTGTTCCAGAGAGGGGCTTCCCGCCATTGGATGGGTGTGTATGTGTGTGTGTGTGTGTGCACACACAAGTGTGTGGATCTGTTATGCATCTTAAGAATACAAATAGTTGTATAATGATTATATTCTTAATAACATTGAAAAGATAATGCATGTAATATACATTTAAAAATGAATGTATGCATGTAAACATTTTACACCAGATGTCGCTGTGTTCTTTGTTATTATTTTTATTATTATTGAAATTAGCCTTATTGAAAAAGTAATCCGGGATGGCAGTACGTTTCTTTGGCAAGGACCCCCGTCCACATGATGTGCGTGTTCCTGCTGTCGTGCATAGCACCGTTTCCACACTAACGCATAACCAGTGGTTTTAGAATCAACAATACCATCCATTATGTGAATTAAAGTCACTTTGATTGACGGGTAACCGATACTAACAGTTAGCCCTGGGCGGGTGTAGTGGGCGGGCCCTCTGTGCCCCTTGACCCCCGACAGTCTGCCAATCACACACAGCCTGCAGCCGCCCGTTATTACTGATGGACCACGGAACCCCTCTAGCAGTGAACCGACACGTGCGTGCCACACACACACACACACACACACACACACACACACACACATACACACATACCCACACACGCACATACACATACACACTAAGGCTGTCCCCGAACCCTGTTTTTAGGGTTCGAACGTTCGCCAGGTTTTATCGAACGAACGTTCGAACGTACGTTTTTTTTAAATTTTTTAATTAAAATTTCTTTTAATTTTTTTTTTAATTTTTTTTAATAATATATATATATTTTTTATTGTATTATTATAGATCCTACGGAGGGCGGCATTGCATAGTCTATTGGTGAAAAACATGTTGTTTACAGTGGTGGCTGTTCATGTAAACATGTAATTAAACAAAGCACTCAGAAGAAAATAAACAAGCTACTGCATCAAAGTTACTACTTATGATAAACAATAGCCCTTGCACACCGCAGTCACGTAAGGGGCTAGATAAACAAAGGCATTCGTTTTGTGGCATTAACGTTATATAGTTAGTGTTACACGTTCAATAACAGGTATTCACTCTTGGTCGACGGGAAGGGGAGCGAGGCGCGCGCCTCGGCTCCTCAACAGACCCGTCCACCGTCTACCTCGGAACGGGGGACGGCAGAGAGACAGAGAGACACCGGCGGGGTCCCGCCGGGCTCCCAACACGCCTGCCGCCCGTCCGCCCTCGGCCAGAGTTGTTTCCAGCGCAACCACCTCCCGCCATGAAGCTCGCGCTCCGTGGCCGAAAAAGGCTGGTATTCATTAATGATCCTTCCACAGGTTCACCTACGGAAACCTTGTTACGACTTTTACTTCCTCGGCGGGGAGCTAACGTATTAGCTACGGTAAGTTTGTTGTGCTTCTCACAAGCAGATCAATGGCGGCATTGCCGGAAGTAAAAAACGAATAAACACTTGCCGATTGGTGGTAACAGCAGAGGCGGGTGCAAGCGGTGTGACGTAATTGGCAGAATCGCCTGTCAATCAAAATTGTTCTATTGCATTGGTTGAGAGCTCTGGTTGAGACAATAGTATCCAGCTACAGCCCGGCAGAGTGGCAGACCATACTGGTTGAGCCGAGCGCTTCACATCTCCTCAACCCTGTGCGCCTCCTTTATTTATTTTTCACCGAACGTTCGAACCCATTAATTAAAGTCCGAATGTCAGTGTAACGAACGAACGTTCGAACGTTCGGGCTCAGCCTTAATACACACACACACACACGCATACAAAGTGCAAGCCCAGCAATGATGAAGTGGTCACATTTGCACACTTGGCACCAGCTGTATAGTTTTACAGTGGAAAAGGTCTCCTTCGTCAATAGCCAGGACTCATTACCACCTCTTTTAGAACACAAGGGGATTGGCTGGCGTAGGCATGATGTGTGTGTGTGTGTGTCCGTGTCCGTGTACCTATTTCTGGACCAATAAGTCATTCCTACGAATGTAAAACTTTAGTGACTGCATGTTGTGTGTGTGTGTGTACGTTCACGTATGGAACCCTCCTTTTCTTTTTTTTAATCATCGCCACGGCTGCCAAGCGTCTTTCAACACGGCTGCCAAACCGTACTATGCGTGTGACTTTGCGTTCGCGTACGTATGGATGTGCGAGAGAGCGAGAGAGAGGGCGGGTAGCGTGCACGTTTCTGCCACGTTACATTAAGCTCTGTTAGAACCTGGTTAACATGGACTTTGATCTGGTGCGTAGTTGGAAGGGTCTCTCGGCGTGATGTGTTTTGGCAAATCCGTGCTGTATGACTCGATAGGTTTCCCCAGCAGTGTTCCACGGTCCACCGCGGCATAAAACCTTTCTGAGTAGAAATAACTTATTTAATTGTGGGAATAGGGGAAATTAACTGTTGCATGTGAGCCAAAGATAAGTGCTTCTTTATTTTGTGGATTTGATATTTGGTGTACCAGAACGTTAATGAGTTGGGGGGCGGGGCATGTGTAATTCTTCCTAATAAGATGGGAAGATAAGGTCGGAGAGCACTTTACTGTACTGTATACTACTCCATGAAAATGTACCTGCTGCAATATGAAGTCGGCGCCCTTCCTTTTACATGAGCTGTGGCTTAAAAAGGTGCTATAGATAAATGTTTTATGTATAGAGTAATAATTGCTTTTTAAATAATACATCCACAGAGCTTTTAGAAAGATGCAGAATACAATTATTGCTTCCCCCGCACCCAAAGAATGATTGATTCATGAATTTATCATTTATCATCCAAAATGTATGTTGTTGTTTACATGTTGCATGCATGCATTCCCTCCCTACTTTCCATTTCCGCCCATGGAAACTATAAAAGAAGGAAGGGTCATCACGTCACCGTGTAGCGTGTGAACTGAGCACACATTGGTGCCAAGTGTGGAAACTTTCAGTTCGGCCAACATTGAGTTGAATGGGATCAGCCATATCCTTGTTTATGTCATTTCAACAAGTTATTACCTTGGATGTCGGAATCATCTGCAATGTATTGGATTCTTAACTAGCTAACGTTTGATATATTGGTTGACTCGGATAGCTTGTATATTTTGAACACCAAAGTCTGGCACCAAGCAGAGCATAGAAGGCTGGTATTAATTTCTGACGTGATGACCCTTCCTTCTTTTATAGTGTCCTTGTTTCTCCCATGTGGAATGCACCCGATTGGATAAATGCCACACTTGCGCTCTAGTGCGACATCTAGTGGCTGAATGTTATCCATAGCACCTTTTAACTAACCATGAGAAACCAGAGACCTGAAGAACGTGCTTCATGTTCAAAACGCTGCGTCTCAGTCCTATTTTACCAGACGGCGTGCGGGATCCTCTCTCTCTCTGTCCTGTGTGAACCATGGCCGCTAAAAGTGTGGTGGATGTAGCCACACCAAGACATCGGGGGGGGGTTAGACGTGATGTATTCGGTTTGTTTTGGTGTCATTTTAATTCATGTGAGGGTTTTTGAGATCGCTTAATATACAGACGTGCATCTTGATGATTATAACGCTTGTTCCAGAGACCACATGGTACTGTGACAAATAGGTTTTTGTTCCCTGTATTTAAACGCAGACATATTTTTGCCTGTTAAGTGCCTTTTTGGAGTGTTTGCAGTGTTCTTCCCCCAAGTATATTTCTGGAAATGGAACGCATTTATGGGATGTTATGATGACTTGACCTGGAAATGCTTCTATATAGTGCTTCCTGTTTTCACAAACCTTTTGTTGTATCCAGGGGTGTGTGTGTGTGTGTGTGTGTGTGTGTGTGTGTGTGTGTGTGTGTGTGTGTCTGTCTGTCTCAGGTTCTCACAGTGGGCAGCAGTAGAGGGAGAAGGACATTCTTCGACCAGCACATAATTTCCTGTTCCTCCCAAAGTTTTCCCTCTCTACTTCCTGTCCAGGCCTAGCCTACTGTACACTAGATCTAGTGTGTGTGTGTGTGTGTTGGTGGTTTCAGTGGGATCTAACAAAGGCCAAATAGGTTATTTACAGCTGTTAACGGAATAGGAAAGCCAAAGGGCTCTTAATAGTATTAAAAGTCTTACCACAGCTGTGTGTGCGAGTGTGTGCGTGCATGCAAACCCATATTCCTATTTGACTTAATTTAACCCTTTCACTGCCACACTACAGACTGTTAACAGTCTGTAGTGTGGTAGTGAAAGGGTTAACATTCTGTCATTGTCGCAGTGAAAGGGTTAACCCTTTGATGGTGTGGTAGTGAAAGGGTTAATGTCCTATTGAGACATTGACACTGCCTCGTGACAGTCACCAGTGGTCTCTCGTGGCGTACGGGAGGCGTGTGATTTGGACGGCCGGCGTTTCGTGCTACATTGTAGCTATTGTACCTTGGTATTTAACCCCCCCCCCCCCCCCCCGTGCTGTTTGGGTTGGTCCAAACACCGGAAACGAGCTCTGATCCGCGCCAACGACTGTACCCTGGTTCACTTCCAAGGGAACCCTTGGAGCGGTTTGTTTTAGGTGAGAAAGCAGTTGTACAATAGCAGGAAAAGAGACAAGGAATCACACATTTTAATGAAGCCGAGCGGGCATTTTCGGCTTGCTGTGTCTATGTAGCCGGGGCTAGTGTTAGCTTAGCATTGTCCACTTTCTGTGCTTCTGTAGCTGGGGCTAGTGTTAGCTTAGCATTGCTGGGCGTTTCGATTGTCTTACCTTTGGGGTCCATGGTAATGTCATTTCATTCTCTTCCAGATAAAATATCTTACTGAAAAGCGCGTAACAGTGTCAGAAGCAGGAGCGCTGTCTGCCACTTTGTATCAACTGATTATTGGAGGCAGCAGAAGAAGAGGTAGCGTGGCAACTTATTTTTGGAATCTCTGCAAACCAAAAGATGTCTTTCACTAAAACACCTGCTCTATCATCTCAATTATCGTCCACATGTCCGTTTGCCCTCAGATGACGTTGCCCTCGGATTTCCGAGTGCAAATGGGGGAATTAGAACGCTAATTACAGGACAGTCTTGGGACCAAGCTTGATGATTCTGACGAGTAAAATGGTCCCTGTGAGAGGATCTTTCATCTTACGGCAAGGTCTTTAATCAAGGCTACGGATGAACTAAACATTTATTTTATAGAGAGGGTGGAGGAGACGATGGAGTGACCTGGAGGGGGAGGGGAGGTGGGAGGGTTGGTGGAGAGAAGGAGGTATTGGTGGAAAGAGGGTGAACAACAAAACAAAGTAGTTGCTGGAAGAGGTGAGAGAAAAAACTTATTACACCCAGAGGGGAAATAGTCATCAACAGTTCTGCATCGCAGGGGTTTGGACAGAACATACCAAGGTAAACGAGTAAGAAGAAAAGATAAAGAAAGAAATGGAATAATAATAAAATAAAATAGTCAAACAAAGGAGATCAGAGTATAAACACATGTGTGTTTATAGCTGTGTATAGCATTGGTTGTGTGTAAAGCTAATGATAATAATTTGCATTGAGATTTAATTTGGTCTCACGGTTTTCCCGAGAAGATGAAAACCAGGGCTCCTCTAGGTCCTACTTCCGATGTGCAAACGGCACGTGTGGGGTGTCGGTGAGTCTGGTCATTAAGGATTGTAATTAGGGGTGTAACGGTACGGTACGTACCTCTGTTTTGAAGTCAATGTTCGGTACGGGTTTTCGGTACAGTGGGGGTTCCACTCAGGGGTGATGTAGTGTGCAGTAACTAATTGTACTTGTAGGGCTGTCAACGAATATTCTATATTGAAATGAATAATCGTCTTGTAATTATTTTTTTTAATAATAATAATAATTATATTAGATTGTGAAAAAAACAGCCCCCGGTGGGCAGTCGTTAGTGGTTAACATACCGTTGTATTCGTTCGGTACACTACACAGCCGTTCGGTACGGTACGGTACACACTGAAACGGTACAGTACGGATATGTGTACCTTTACACCCCTACTGTCTATATAATGTAATAATGATCAGGGCTAGCTCCTCTCTTACTCCACTAATCACTTGGTTTGGTCTTAAAACTACTCAAACATTCATGTTCAGACTGTTCTCATCAGTGCTGACTTTATTTGATTTCTGACAAATTGAGTGAGCAATTACTAACTTTAACCCTGACCATAACCTAACCCTAACCTAACCATAACCTAAGCCTAACCTTAAGCTAGCCCTTGTGGAGAGCTTTGTGGGGTGGAGCGACAGCAATCACCTCCAACTCAGCAAGACCAAGTAGTGGTAGTAGTAGTGGAGGTGGTAGACTTCCAGAGGGGCAAGAAGAGCCCCCCCACCCGACTCCCATCACCATCCGAGGGGTGGAGGTGGAGGTGGTGGAGACGTATAAGTTCCTTGGGTACACCCAGGGAACAAAATTAACTTTTTGACTTACCAGCCATTTGGCTGGTAGATTTAAAAAACTACCAGCCAGGCAGATTTTTTACCAGCCAAAAATTATAAATAGCTTTTTAGTATATCGCCATGTGTTATTATTACTATTTATTACATGGCGTTTTCACATTCGCCGAAATGCTTGCTTGTGATTGGTCAATAGCGCGCGTCAGAGGTCCGATATTACCCGATAACGGACCTCTGTGGAACAATAATGACCGCTGTTCGCAATCAAGCCCACTGACATCAGTGCAATCAGACACTGCCGGCTGCTGGGGAAGCTGCCGGCGATGACAGGGCGGAGCAACGAGCGGAGCCAGAACCAGTGTTGCGAGTCGATGTAAAATGAATTAGGTATATTGTTAGTAAGTTAGCCATGTAATAAGCGGGATAATGTATAGCTATACTCTATCATTGTTGCAAAATAATTGACCTTCACTGACGTTTAAAACACCTCGCCGAGGTGGCTCGGTATTTTAAACTCCGTGTCAGTCAATTATTTTGCGACAATGACCTTGTAGCTATACATTATCCCTTACATAATACTCTCATATGCTATTTTCAATTAATATCATAAACAACATAAGGAATATTCGCATAATCTTTTGTGGACTGAAGGAATGAATCAGCGTTAATAGTTTTAAATGCAAATAATTTATTGAAACATAGAAGTGGGGTCGGGACACACACACACTGTTTCAACTCACCACCCCTGCATCATATTGTAGTCTAGTCTGTCTTCAAACTTCCACTCCTCTCGAAACTTTCTTTTTCGTCTGAGAAAGGCGCGGTGGGTTTTCTTTTTAGCGGCAGGCTTACTCCTTCCATATGGTTCCACTTCACATATTTGTAATTGTAACCCATTTAATAATAATAATATTTATATATATATAGGGCAACCAACCTTTTTACACTGCCATACACTGAGGCATCAAGGCATGTATACTTGCTGTACGTTATGTATATAAGCTGTACGTTAACTTTCTTTGCACATAGCACTGGTGCTACAGAGGTTGAGAGTTTTGTAGCACAGGCCAAAATCTTGTAGCACAAGTATAAAACGTGTTATATTTGTAACAGTCACAAATGTGCCTATTGTATTTGTTATTTAGTTGCAGTGCCATGTTTGGCTGTCAACCCCTTCCTCTCCCAAACCGTTTCTACAATTGTTTTATGTTGCATGATGATCATGAATTCATTTTTATTTTTTTTTATATTTGAATATCAACATTATCTGTCCATCCTCAGTAATCCTCAGTTTACTATAATATATGCACGCACACACACAGAGAAAGGGAGAGTGCCCGGCCCCCCCCCCCCATTTCCCTTTCCCCAGTCCACACTTTCTGCTGTTCTCTATGGCTCTGCCTCTGATCAGGATTAGCTTGTTAGCTTACGCTAACGTAACGTTCATTTCGGGCGATGTGGGCATAAAGGAATGGCGACGATGCAAAGCATGTTAGATGCATTTGACCCGTTGTGAGAACAAATAAAAACCACAGACTTATTTCGGGTCGCAAAATAGGCGCACTGCTCTGTAGCCCTGCTCTGCTTAATGCCAGCAGACATTAGCACGGACTGGGCGGATATGACTCTCCGAGTTGCCACGGGATTTTCAAAATAAGAGTATCGATATGAACCGAACGTTGCTAGCTGCCGGAGCCATAGATATTATAGCTGGAGCTGCGCTTGGGGCGGAAATGAGACCCGGCACAGGATTTTCAAAATAAGAGTATCGATATGAACTATTTTGTTACCAGCCAGGTGGCGGGCAGACCTCTCATTGTTACTCTCCAAACCTTAAATCTGCCCGCCATTGGCGCTTGGCGGGTACTTATTTTGTTCCCTGGGTACACCTAAACAACAAATTGGACTGGTCGGACAACACAGAGGCCCTCTACAGGAAGGGACAGAGCAGGCTGTTCTTCCTGAGGAGATTCAGGTCCTTCAACGTGTGCAATAGACTGCGACAGTGGCTCAGGAGGTAGAGCGGTCGTCTGCTAGTCGGAAGGTTCCCGGTTCAATTCCCGCTCCTCCCAGGCAGCGTGTCGATACGTCCTTGTGTAATAATAGTCTAGTTTGCGCCGTCTGTGAAGAGGAGGCTTTTTACACAATGCTATGGATTCTTCTCAAAACTAGAATGAATGTTAAAACGTGGGTGGCATCGCTTTATATTCATAGAAACAAACCACTGGGTCAGAAATAGTTTCCCCTCAAAGGTATTGGTTGATTTTATTTATTTATTTTATTTTAGTAGAAGCTTTTTCAGAGAATGTCAAGAAGAGATGTGCGGCTACTCACCACAGACCGATGGATGGACACACACGCACGCACGTGCACACACACACACACACACACACACACACACACACACACACACACACACACACACACACACACACACACACACACACACACACACACACACAGGCTCTCATGAGGACATCCTAGCACATAGCCAACCAACGCATGGCCCTATAAATACGGACAGCCAGACGAGCTTTCATCCCACTGTTTGGAATGTGACCACAGGGTCCCAGGAGGCTCTGGCAAGACGTGTCTGTGGTGCCAAGAGCCGGAAAGAACAATAGTCTGACCCCCGCCGCCCCCCCCCCCCCCCCCCCCCCCCCCCCACACACACACAGACACCACTCCTCTCCTCCCTCCTCATCCTCTCCCTCCACCTCCCCTCTTGTCCCAAACTCAACAATAGACATTCTTGTCATTCCTCAAGACCTCTTCCTCTCTCTCGCACCCTCCTATATATACACACACGCACACGCACACACATCCCATTCTGGGTCCCATTAGTGGCATGAGACTGTTTTTGTTGTTGTTGCAGGGATAAAACATCTTCAGTAGAGGCAGGGAGAAAATAGGCGTGTGTTTGTGGTTCTGTCTGTCTTTGGGTGTGATTAGATCAGTTTGTGTGATGTGGTGTTAAATGTGCCAAGTAGGGGTGTAAAGGTACACGTTTCAGTGTGTACCGTACCGTACCAAACGTCAAGTCAAGTCAAGAGTTTTAATTGTCACGGCATACAGGTATACAATGAAATGCGGGTGGTCTTGCCCGCAACGATGTGCAATACAGTGGTACATATAATAGAATCAAAAGAAGAAAACAACATTGTGCAGTAACAGGTAGCAGGTAACATGGAGTGACATCTCGGTATCTGTACATAGTTATTTACAGAGCATGTGTGACATGCTAGTTAGCTTTGGTAGTGCAATACACTGTTCCTGTTATTCTAATTTAAAGTGTCCTTTCCTTTGGCCATAAGTGTGCGTGTGTGCGACATGAGTGTGTGCCCGCTCATGTTAAAGTGTTAAGTGGCTGCTCGTGTGTGAGCGTGCACAGTGTGCGTGTCGTGTGTGTGTTCATGTGTGCTTGTGTGTGGACAGTTCAATGTTCTGAGCACTCAATGTTCATTGTTCATGGCTCTGATGGCCTGGGGGAAGAAGCTGAGCCTAAGCCGCTCTGTCCTAGTAGCTGGGGTTCGCAGGCGTCTGCCTGACCTCAGCAGCTGAAACAGGCTGTTATTGGGGTGGTGAGGGTCTTTCATTATCCTGCAGGCTCTGGATTTGCACCTCTTGTTGTATAGAACCTGCAGGGGGGGTAGTGCAATACCCGTGGTACGCTCGGCTGAGCGCACCACTTTCTGTAGGGCCTTCTTGTCCTGTGCCGTGCTGTTTCCATACCAGGCAGTGATGTTTCCGGTCAGGATGCTCTCTACAGCTCCGGAGTAGAAGGACTGGAGTATCTTCCCCGATACTCTGAACTTCCTTAACTGTCTCAGGTGGTAGAGACGCTGTTTCGCCTTCTTTACTACTGTGTCTATGTGTGTTGACCATGTCAGGTCCTCTGAGATGTGGACCCCCAGGTACTTGAAGCTGCTCACCCTGTCCACGGTAGCCCCGTTTATCATCAGTGGTGTGTGTGTCTCCTGCTGTCCTCTCCTATAATCCACGATCAGTTCCTTGGTCTGTGTACTGAACGAATACAACGGTATGTTAACCCTTTAATCGCCAAAAACGCCGTAGGACGTCTTTCCCCGCCATGCTCATTCTGCCAAAGACACCGTACCACGTCTTTGATCCGGTCCCCATTGCTGCACGTATCCGCTTCAAGGCCCTCGACCTAGCATACCGTGCGGCAAAGGGAACCGCTCCCGCCTACCTCCGGTCAATGGTCTCTAACTACACACCCTCAAGACCCCTACGCTCTGCATCTTCTGGCCGCCTCACACCTACTCCTATCCAAGCTCCCGGAGGGTCATCAAAGAGAAGCTGCCTATTCTCAGTCCTTGCCCCACAATGGTGGAATGAATTACCCATCCCAGTTAGGACAGCCGAATCCCGTCCAATCTTTCGCCGTCGACTAAAGACTCACTTCTTCAACCATTATCTGAAATGATTTATAAAAAAAAAAAAAAAAAAAAAAAATCTAACCCTGACTAACCTTACTGTCATGCACTTGTCCTAATAAACTAACCTACACTGTAACACGCAACACTTGATGAACATTGTTACTCAGCTGATAGAGTTGTACCCTTCTTGCTGTCTTGTCGTACAGAACTTGTAAGTCGCTTTGGATAAAAGCGTCAGCTAAATGACTAAATGTAAATGTATATCAATATTTCAAAAATCTGTGATCGAAATCATATTTCTCCCCCGGAGACCTGAGATCTCCTGTTGATCCCCTCTCAACTCTCCAACGGTTCAAGAGCGCCATCTGGTGGCCGATCGGCGGATCGCCCAAACAGGAAGTGATGCGCCGGAAGTGGTGCTCGCCCATATTTCGTCCGGGCACTCGCTATCGTTAGCGGGACTCCATCTTGATACACTGGACATCGATCGGTTGCAAATAACTCGATAAACAACATGATTTGGACTTATTGTAACTGAGGGGTACAATTCCCTGACTGTATTGAGAGTATGGTATCATTAAACCACTACTTAGTTATGTACTTTAATTACTGGCCATACAGTACACGGTATATCTGGTGAACACCCACACAAGAATACGGCTTAACAAAGAAAGTTATATTTAGAAGTATTTATTATTAGAGCAGCAACAATAGGTTACAATATTGAGAATTATGAATTGCGCTTATATGGCGAAGAACACTTAAGTAGGTCAAGAGCGTAAGTCCATGAGCATATTAAGATGGGTATAACTGACACCACCTATAGCATATAGAGGAATGGTCGGGAGCAAAGTCTGGATCAACGAGGAATAAAGAGACTCCAGATACAGGAGACAGTGCAATAATCCTTTGGTCCGTAGACAAAGCAACAGCTATACTCCGGTATGCAAGACAGCATGGATGAAAGCTAGCCAGCCTCTGTGGGTCCTAGAGGCGGGCTCGACGGTGCTCCTCACAGGGTAGATCCCACACAGCAGTGGGGTAGACGGTTCTCTGCTCCAGCAGCCACAGTACCAAAGCAATATAATCCAGCCGGAAAAGGCTCTGCATTCGCCGGTGTAGGTTCTCCGGTGTACATATCCAACGGTTCTCGTCTAGGACTCCTCGGATGGCGGCACGAGTTTAGGCCGCCTAGCCTGGATAAGTGCACTAGCTCGGTACGACGAACCGGTGGTAATGCTGGTCACTGTAGAACGGTAGCTGCACGATACACTATAAATAATAGACTATTACTTTACAATAGAATAAGTCGAACTCGACGATACAGCATTAAACTCTGACACTTTAGCTATCAATTCGCACGCGGTTCTCAAGGCTCTATTTAGGGGCAAAAGGGGCCCACTTCACGGCACGTTGTATCGTGGTGAAGGCTTCAACGTTTTGGTCAACTCACTTTTAGGCTAAGTTACTAAGTGCTGCTGTATCCACCTGCGCCGTATTTATACGTAAGGTGAATAATCTAGTGCCAACCTCAGTTCTGTCTCGTATTACTGCGCAAACCTGGACATGTTGAGACATGTCTTAGCGGTAGCTTTGAACTTGCCATTGGGGGTATGGCCGTTGGCGCCTAGGGGTCGCTGTCCAATAGGAGAACGAATATTATGGTCTGGCCTGTACCTAGGTAAAGGGATATTCTGTGTATATATACAAAGAATATACAAGGGCTATCAGACGATATACAAATATTATACAATATATCTCAAGCAATAAATATATATATTCGGTTTAATCTGACCCTTTGTAACACTTATACTACTATTATACAACCTGGAAATGGATCACATATTTCTACATCCCATAATAGGAACATTTCTGTTCCACGCTCATCGCCCAACGCTATGAGGAAGCTACGGTAAGATTCAACGTTATTTTCTAACGTGTTCGATACTAACTGCTCTAATGATCATATCACCCACACTAGATGAATCATATAACGTTGGCCACGGAATTATAAACGACCCCCCCCCCCATCCGGTCAACATCAGATCATAAGTAAGTAGTAACTTCTAGAAGCACGTCCATTTGAATTTTTTTTATCTCGCGCAGATTGCTATTAAACTGTATTTGATCATCAATATAATGCATTTGGGGCTATAAATCACGTTCTGGAGAAAGCTGCAGAAAACGATAAAAACATACTTATACTTTAGACCGTATTTTAGTATGAATATGTGAATGAAAAAGTATAACGTTGCTACACCCTGAACAATAGATATAGGACGTTGAATGGGCCATAATAATGTCAATTTAGCAATACAATTTAAAAAGTTATAGCCCTGCAAAGAAGGGGAACTTCTCCATATTAAATAGGGCTGGCGGAGGATGGTAAATTATGAATTTAAGCATGGCGATCAAAGGGTTAACCACTAACGACCGCCCACCGGGGGCTGTTTTTTTCACAATCTAATATAATTATTATTATATATATAGATTTTTTTTACAAGTCGATTATTAATTTCAATATAGAATATTAATTGACAGCCCTACAAGTACCGAACCTTGACTTCAAAAGCGAGGTACGTACCGAACCGTGGTTTTTGTGTACCGTTACACCCCTAGTGCCAAGTAAGCAGGGTTGACAAAATGTGTGTATATATGGATTGGATTGTTTATTTGTTTTGTATATAATCAAATGTACATCATTCAATGGCTGTAATTTTTCATGAATACATGTGTGCAACTGTGCACATGTGTCTATTTGTGTAGATGTGTGTGCATGTGCAGTACTTGCGGTTATGCATATGTGTGTGTATTTTGTGCATGTGTATTGTATTGTAATTGTAGTGTATGTTAGTGTGATTTGTGTGCATTTGTGAATTGTGTGTGTTTATGTGCATCTTTTGTGTGTGTGTGGCCTGGTCTAGCTCTCTGTCCACAGCTGTACCCAGTGAAGCTCTTGCCTGCTATTCATTAGCCATCCTATTAAACTGGGATTCCACGATACATGACACTCTGTCTGTCCATTCACACACACACACACACACACACACACACACACACACACACACACACACACACACACACACACACACACACTCTCACTCACACAGTGTGCGCCCTCTGACACAGACATATGTTAAAAAGATGTTCTCTCTCTCTGGTAGGAAGAGGAACACAGCCATTATGTGTAATCAGGCCAGGTTTGTTCAGACAGGAAAGATTAGTAGGGATATAAAGCATAATGTAACTTTCATTCATTCATTCATTCGATCAATCATTCATTCATTCAACCAGTCAGTCATTCATTTAATCAATCATTAAATCAATCAATCAATCAATCAATCAGCCATTATTATTATAGTCATTATTTAATCTTGATAGATCATTGAGAGCAAGCTTGTTGTAGGATGTTCCACGGGTCGGGGGAACAGAAATGACGATTTCCCAAGTTCAGCAAACACTCTGGGGATAAGTGTAAGCCAATAAGTGTAAGCCAATCATAAGTGTAAGCCAATCATTGGGGAGAGTATGATCAGGTGCGTACGACCATTCCTAAGCAAAGTGTGGGATTTATCTATTTGAACTTGTGCTTGACTTTGTGCGTATATTTAAGCACAGGTCGGACCATGCTTAGCTGACGCCCTGTGGTAGAATATGGGGACTGCAGACGGACGGCATAGATCAGTTGCATGCATTAGTTTCAACGCGGAAATAAGCTTGACTGACGTGTTCTGTATGACCCCCGTAATTCATTATAGTTCATTGTGAAATAGCGATATTAGTGTAATTATTGTCAAACCCTAAATAGCATGTGGAATAGGTCTTTCTCTCCGAATGAATGCAGGTTTATATATATAGCGTTATCGGGTGCACTGACTGCGCTCGCAGGAACTGTTTTCAGAGATAGCATCAGATAGGGATGAATGAATGAATGAATGAGGGGCAGTCTAATTGCAGAGAGAACATAATATTAACTAGAGTCCACTACCCGAGACACCTCCTTCATTTGTACCGCAATTTGGGACCCAAATTGGAGCTATAAGCTTAAAAGCTTTTCCGTGCTTATTTGAGAAGGTCCAGCTGCAGAGCCGGAGAGACAGACAGCAGAGAGACAGACAGACAGATAGACACTGTTCCACAGTGTGTGTGTGTGACCACTAGTCTCCTAGTAGAGACCCCCCCCCCCCCCCCCCTCTGGACCACCTCCCAGTAGAGACCCCCCCCCCTCTGGACCACCTCCTAGTAGAGACAAGTTTCCTGAAATGTATGTTTATATATGCAAATGAGGCACTTCCCCATTAACACTTTGGTTGCCTAAGGTTAAATTCATGATATACCATAGATTGCCAGCGCTATTTGTCTATGGAGAAAGTCCCCTTCTTTGCAGGGCTATAACTTTTTAAATTCTATTGCTACATTGCCATTATTAGGGCCCATTCAAAGTCCTATATGTATTGTTCATTGTGTAGCAACGTTAAACTTTTTCATTCACATATTCATAGTAAAGTATGGTCTAATGTATAAGTATGTTTTCATCTCTTTCTGCATCTTTCTCCAGAACGTGATCTATAGCCCCAAATACATTATATTGATGATGCAATACAGTTGTATGGCAATCAGCGCGATATAAAAAATTACAACTAGACGTACTTCTAGAAGTTACTACACGTCATCTGATGTTGACCGGATGGGCTAGGGGCCGTTTATAATTCCGTGGGCAGCGTTATACCAATCATCTAATGTGGGTCAAATGTTGATAATAGCAGTTAGTATCGAAGACGGTAACGTTACACGCTGAAACTCACCCCAGTCTCCGCGCGCCGTTGGGCGATCATCGTAGAGTTGAAATCTTATCATTATGGGATGTAAATTTACCCGGTCCATCTCCAGCTTGTATAATGGTATATACGTCCAAATCATGTTGTTTATCGAGTTATTGGCAATCGACAGATCGGGAGATGGACAAGGGGAACTACTGTGGGATGGTAATGTTGGACCTGCAAAAGGCGTTTGACACGGTCAACCATTCCATCCTACTAGAAAAATTGAGAGCGATAGGCTTTGATAGCAAGTCAGCCAAATGGGTCAAGTCCTACCTGGAGGGAAGAGAACAGGTGGTAGACATCAATGGCACCTTGTCCTCGTCCCTTCCAGTGACATGTGGGGTCCCCCAAGGAAGCATTTTGGGACCTCAACTGTTTTTAATATATATTAATGACATGAAATCGGCATGCGATTGCAACCTGTTCCTGTTTGCTGACGACTCGGCACTCCTGGTCTCAGACAGGGATAAGTCTAAAGTGGAAAGTGTCCTGAGCAGTGAAATGAAAAAAATCTGCTCCTGGCTCAGTGACAATAAATTGTCTCTACATCTGGGAAAAACAGAGGCCATACTCTTTGGGTCAAACGCCAACCTAAAGAAATCCCAGGGTTTTAAAATTAGAGTAGGTAAAAACATTATTGAGGATAAAGAGGAGGTCACCTACCTGGGCTTTATTTTAAATAACAAACTTTCTAACGAAAAAATGGCACAAAAAGTTATTACTAAGGGCAATCAAAAAACCAAATTTTTATTTAGAATTTCCTCGTTCATAAATAGGAACGCTCTGAGGACCCTAGCTGGAGCCCTCATCCAATGTCACTTTGACTATGCTTGCACTTCATGGTACAGCAACATATCAAAACAAATGAAGACAAAGCTCCAGACCTCCCAAAACAAACTAGTGAGACTCCTGCACAACCTTCACTTTAGGACTCACCTAACGCCAGCCCACTTTAGCAGGCTGGGATGGCTTAGGGTTGAAGAAAGAGTACACCAGCTTAAAATGCTACTGGTTTTTAAAGTACTAAAAGAAACGGTCCCCAAGTACCTAGTCAATTATTTTAATAAAGTAGGAGATGTCCACAAACACGCCACAAGAGGAAGCCCCACGGACCTGGTCCCGCCGAGAGTCAGGACATGCATGGGGAAAGATGCATTTTTTTACTCTGCTACGGTAATGTGGAATGCCCTGCCAACATTTTTAAAACTCCTGAACTCCCCTCTCGGATTTAAATCCGCCCTAAAAACATGGCTCAGCAGCAACTCAAATTGGTCTTAAAATGTTTTTTTTATCTCTTTTATCATAACTTGGCTTTTATTTCTTTTATCATGAGTTGCTTTTAAGGGTTTGCGGATTTTCTTTTAACATTAGTTAACTGTATGAGTTGTCAGGTTAGGTGTTTTTATAATTTTTTTTTTAGAATGTGTCCTGTCAGTGTACATGTCCATTTGTGTTTCTGTGCCTTTTTATGTTCCATGTATGGACCACAATGGAAACAAGCCTTGGCTTTATTGTGTTTTATCCATTTTTGACCTGCGTTATTGACACTGTTATTGTCTTGTCTTTTAAAATGTTTTTTTTGTCATACGATTTGTGTCAAAATAAAGTATTCAATTCAATTCAATTCGATCACTGTGTAGCGTGACGAGCCAGAGTCGCGGGACCTATAGCGAGCACCCGGAAGTACTACGGACGTAGCACAACCTCTATGCCACTTCCTGTTAAAGCGATTGCGCCGATCGGCCACCAGATGGCGCTCCTGAACCGCCAGAGAGCTCAGTGGGTCCTGCTGGTGGATCTCAGGCCAGCGGAGGGGACATATGAATCCGATAGCAGATTTTTGAAATATTGATATAAGGACGCTGTACAGCGTCCCCCGGCAACTTGAGCATGGCCAGCAATGATGTCAAAACACGTTTCATGGCAGTCAAAGTGTTAAATATGTGGACATTTATGGATGCAATAAGGCAAAATGAAGTAAAATAAACAACTAAATGTGTGTTATTGATGTTTTATTGTCACTAGTTTCATAGAAGACATGTTTAGGAAGCAAAATATAACAAAATCTCAAAATCAACAAAAAAAAGTATATTTGCCTATTCACCTGCAGTGTCTCGCCTTAATCCTCATCTTCGTCTTCTTCCTAGAGAAGTCTCTACTAGGAGGTGGTCCAGAGGGGGGGGGGGGGCTGAGTCTCTACTATTAGACTAGTAGTCACACACACGCACGCACGCACGCACACACACACACACACACACGCACACACACACACACACAGGGCTGTACACTGCGATGATCTCGTCGCAAATTGCCCCTTAATTTGGCCGTTGCGAGTTGGAAATATTATTTGGGAGCAACGTTGCGAGTTGTGATTTCAACCCTTCATTCGCATTTCACTCCTAAATTAATCCATACAAATTGGATACATTTTTTTAAAAACATTAGCCTACAACCAAAGCTGTACAGTGCGACACAATGTCGTGGTGCTATGAAAGAATCTGTCGGCAATGAATGAACTTACTGCGATCACCGATAGCCTGAGTGAAAAAAAAGATTTGCGTGTGGAGTGAATCTGGGTCACGCTATATACTTGGTACTTGTAGTCTATCATGCGATTAAAGACCATGTCCCTATCTGCGTAGTCTATACATCCAACACCAAATCCCATCATTCCTAGCAAAACGAAACTGAATGTGGCCTCTCTTCCTTTCAATATGGGCTATTGCATCGCCAAAGAAGCACCTAATTTCAATACATTTAAGACGCAAATTTTGCTCTGCAAGAACAACGGAGTGGATATCAGTCCATTTTATGACAACCACGTCCGATGTGGAGAGATGATAAGATGATGATGATTGACGTGATGATTGATTGACGGGGACACGGACACTTCTAACGTTCAGGTTCAGCTATGCATTAGGTGAGTAGTCCTACCGTAAGAGCCTCATACGGGTCAATTAAACCTTTTTGATTAGTCTTTCCTTCCAGCTAAGTTGGACTGAACATTTCACTGTCAAAAGCGCAAATGTAAATAAGGTTGCGTCGCAACACGGTTTTCAAAATAAAGGTCACATATACAAATACCTCTCAATTCTTATTAAAAAAAAGTCCCGGATATACATAAACATTAATTGGCATAGATCTCTATAAACGGCCCAACACATTGATCACTTTAGGCACACACTGAAACCAGTAACATCACAAATATGAAGCAGGTAATTACCCATACAAATAATAAACCTTTCATGGGGTTATTTACAATAATAATTCATTTGATTTCTAAAGCACTTTTCATTGTGAAACAAATGTATGCAGAGTTTCTTGTCCTCCTGATTAATGCAATGGTGTGTGTGTGTGTTGTGGTGATCTCATTCAAGGAGCACTACACAAGCGCGCACACACACACACACACCGTTTGTTGTTTTTGTTCTATTAGTGATTTACACACTTTCTCAGTTGGTTCATTATAAAAGATACAAACCTGAAAACAAACGCACTTAAATGTTAAATAAAAGGACCACAGTAATGAGGCAGGAGGAACATATTTTTTTAATAATGGTAAAATTGTTATTTAAAAATGTGCCCCTAAAAAATATTTTTTGCCCCTAAATTTCTCATTTAGGGGCAAGTGTGCCCCTAGTGAAAAAGCTTAGCATACAGCCCTGACACACACACACACACACACACACACACACACACACACACACACACTGTGGAACAGTGTCTGTCTGTCTGTCTCTCTGCTGTCTGTCTCTCTGCTGTCTCTCTCAAAATAGTATAAGTGCTATCTTGGCCCTGAGAGTTGCTCTCCGGCTCTGCAGCTGGACCCTTCTCAAATCAGCACGAAAAAAGCTATAAGCTTATAAAACGATTTAATATGCTAAACTTCGTTTTAAATTCTTTAATTCACTTTTGTTTATTTCATAAAGATTTTCCCGACATAATGCTACCTGCCCTGACCAGATCCGTGACTCTGTTGCGATACAGATGAATTATCTACTCAGAAAGCTTATAAAACGATTTAATATGCTAAACTTTGTTTTTAAATTCTTTAATTCACTTTTGTTTATTTCATAAATTTTCCCGACATAATGCTACCTGCCCCGACCAGATCCGTGACTCTGTTGCGATACAGATGAATTATCTACTCAGAATAGTATTATAAAGTGGCTATCTTTTATGCTGTAGATCACTGCTGGTATGTGCGTGCAGAACCTTTATTTCAGCGGGGACTGTAGTATTTATTTGACGTTACTGTACAATATATGTGTATTAAAAGACGGAGCTGTCTTTTATTGTATTATAATAATTATTAATATTAAAAATAAATTAAGAAAGGCATTCTTATTCCAGCATGCATTAATGACACTAACGGGCAATGGCAAAACAGTGGTTAATGGTCTTTATTAGTGTTTGCGGTGTCCAGGCAGCAATGGTCTTTTAGGAAGTTAATAGATATAATATCCGACAGTGTACAACACCCTCGGCTTAGTCCACTTTTCCACATTTCATGGGGGTGGTCCATTACCGTATATGGTTAATCGGGGCGGTTTTGGTATGCAAATACGTGAAAGTGTGCACGAGCCTCAGCGTAGAAGCAAGGTGATATTTATCATGACAGGTGTGCGTAGGACCTGTGTACGCACGTGTGATAAATCCCGTTTTTTTTATGCATGCACACATTCTAAATTCTGTGCTTAAGTATGGAAATAGAACATTTTCTACGTCACGTTGATGAATGAGGGCCCAGGACTCTGCCAGAGAGGACCACTCCACCTTGTTGTACAGGATACAATGGTGAGTACCATTACTATTGTAAATGGATACATGGAGAGAGAGATACATATAATCTTAAGTGGAAGCAGCAGCATATCTATAAACCACATCGCCATAATCCAAGACTGGTGGGAAAACTGCTCCAACAAGCCTCTTTCTGATAATCATTGGGAAGCTGGTTCTGTTCTTGTACAAGAAGCCAAGATTGTATATGGTATTTAAATGAAAATTTGTCATCAAGCCAAATGCCAAGATATTTGTATTCTGTAACTCTCTCAATGTCTGACCCATTCACAGTGGATATATACAAGTTATTGTAAATTATATCTCTGGCTCTAGAGAGCAGCATGAATTATTTGTTTTGTTTGCAAGTACCAGTTTAAAATGAAGCGCATTATTGTAAAGCATTAAAGGAGAGTTGCAGATACTCAATGGCTAGTTGTACAGCATCTGCAATACAATGGACAATAGTGTCATCCACATGAAGATGAACTTGACAGCCACTTAGAGATGAGACAATATTATTGCTATAAATAGTAAATAAGATGGGACCCAGGATTGATCCCTGTGGGATGCCTTTTGTAATGGACAAGAACACAGACTGGGCATTTCTTGATTTCATACACTGACGTTTCTCAGAAAAATATAACTCTGAAACCAACTGCAAGCATTGTATCAAAGCCAACGGCGTATAGTCTTTGAAAAAGAAGATAATGGTCAACTGTATCAAATGCTTTTGACTAGGGATGCCCCGATCGATTGGCCAGCGATCGGTATTGGCCGATATTCAGTATAAATATGCGATTGGGGAATTCCGATAATGCTTTCTAGTCACCGATTGCGAAAACCGATCGATGGCATGCGGGGATAACATGATTCAATTCTCAGCGGAGTTGGAATGAGAGCATGAGAGAGTGTGTGCGTGTGTGAGAGAGAGTGTGTGTGCGAGTGTAAGAGAGAGAGAGAGCGTGTGTGTGCGAGCGAGCATGAGAGGGAGTGTGTAGTCGAGACCATAGATATATATCTATGGTCGAGGTGACGGACTAATCTCGCACATTGAGCCTCGCTAACCCATATGCTACACTGCCCCAGGTCGCTGAGAGACAACAAGCATTCCATGAAGACCCGCCCTACTCTGCCTCTGATTCGCAGACTGTGGGTGGGGGAATGTGATTGGACCAAAGCAGAGTAGACAGACACACACAGACAGTGGAGCAGACAGAGACGCTGCTTGCAGTTGAGATAGCGGATAATTTTGACTCGTTGCATGTTGGCGCTCTCTAGCAGATAGATAATACATATGAAATGTAGAATTTGCTCATTGTGGTTCGGTCCGGATCTGGACCGGAGTCTGGACTTTGAGAATGCCTGTGTTAGACCTACAGTATAATACTGCCAGCTGCTATAACAAAACCAAAAACGATCGGTATCGGCAGTGTATCGGCCGATATGGCTCATAGACGATCAGTGATTGGTATCGGTGGCAAAAAACGTGATCGGGGCATCCCTACTTTTGACAGATCTACAAATAGCGTGGCACAATGTTTTCTTTTGTCTAGGGTGGATACTATACAACTAATGTAGTAGCTGAGATTGTGATATATTTTACTCTAAAACCAGAGTGTTTTGAGAGAAATGCTTTGAGTTGCTTATTTACTTGGAGATTAGTCGATAATTAGTCGATTATTATGACTTCTATCTCCACCTTTTATGTAATGGAGATACATGGGCCGTTTTCCAGGCACCAGGAGTAGGAACTATAGATTAAATATGTGTTACTTTCTCTGTAATTAATGGAACAGCTAGCGAGGAAAAATGGATCCAGTTTATTCTCTCCAGTTTATTACCTAGTATCAATGGATTGCAATGCTTCAAAAACAACACTAGGAGAGAAGGGCTGGAAGGAAAAGTGAGAGGCATGCCTCACAGACCACCAGAGGGGGGCCCTGCATAATGGTTATCAAATTACCAGTATCAGCAAAGTGCTTATTAAAGGCTACATAGATCTTTCTCTGTTCAGATATTAACATGTCACTAAATTTGACATGTGTAGGTAAAGAAATAGTAGTTTTGTTTTTGTTGGAATTTACTGCCTTCCACACATGTTGAAGGATTTGAATAGGAGCTATTGATTCAGTCAAAGTAGTATCAGAGTTGGCATTCCTCACAGAGGATGTGCATTTATTTCTGAGTTGTCTAAATGAAGACCAATGGGATGGATCCCCAGAGTGTCTGGCAAGAGACCAGCCTCTGTTCCTTTACATAAATAAGGCAGATAATTCAGGCGAAAACCACAAGCCTACTCTATCTTTTATTCTAAGCTTTTTGAATGGGATTTGTTCATCTTTAAAAGTAAGGTCTTTATGAAAAGTTCCAGTGCCGTTTCAACATCTGGGATGTGTATGTATGATGTATTTCAGATGTATTGTGGATGTTGCTGTGGAAAAGGTCGGTTAAACAAGCTTGGTTAAATTCATTCAATCGTGAAAGTACAGTAAGTTTCGTGCAATTATCTCTAGACATAAACCACTGTATTTGAGCCTTATTAACAGATTATTGGTATGTATGGCAAATACATAAATACAAGTGAATTTAGAACATTGCTTCAAGTGGGATGAAAGGAGGAGAGGTAGAAGAGTGAGATGGAGTGATGGGAAAGGAGGAGAGGTACAAGAGTGAGATGGAGTGATAGGAAAGGAGGAGAGAGATAAAGAAGATGGTGATGATAGGCGGCTACGTGGCGTAGTAGGCAAGGCGCTCGCCACAAAATGGTGGAGACGCTGGGCTCGTCAGTTCGAGCCCAGCGCTCCACATTTGCTTTCAGTTTAGCTGGTCGTCCGTACTAATACACATTGGCCGTATTAGGGGGTGGGAAACTGATGGGTGGGGATCGGGCGTTGTGGACAGCGACTCCTACAGGTCGGTTGGTGCGCCTGCGCAGTAGAATCAGGAAGTGTCGGGGGCAGCGTGAGCCTCCCACGCGTTACTCCTCGCCACTGAGAGATCGAGCTGCGCAGGTGAAAAGATGCGACTGCTGTTACCTCAAGTACCGGAGGGGACTTGTGCTATGTATGACTTAGTCCACATTGCAGCCGGCTTGTGGGAGGCAAGAAACAGCGTCCGTGACAGGGGAGGGTTGAATTGGATGATACGAAATTGGGATGGGAGAAAATATAGAAAAATGGGAGAAAAAGTGAAAAAAAAAAAAAAAAAAAAAATGGTGATGATGATTATTGATGAAGAAGTGAGGCTGAAGGAGAGACGTTAAGAACTGGAGAACTTCTTCAACAGTCACGACAACAGTAGCTCGTCACATACGTGTGCAGAGGACAGGGAGGGAGGGGGTTGTAGTCACTCGCATGTGTGTGTCTGTCTCGTCTGTAACCGCTATAAGACACCGTGGACAGCTTGTTGACAGTCGGACAAGGACCCGTATGACCCGACATGTTTTTCCTAATCGGATTGATGCGGCAGATCTAACCAGTCAAAAGATTGATACGGCAGATCTAACCAGTCGAGATCAATATCGTAGCTGTTGGTGTGTGTGTATAGCCTAGTGTATGGACCAGGATGGGGACCGATACGAGAGACATCATGTAGGGACACGGGGGGAAGGGGGGTGAGTACAAGGTCAGAGTTAACAAGTTGTCAGAGAGAGAGAGATCTGTGTATCTTACTCACTCACGGCGCACATATAATATGTTGCATGCTTGCACATTTTAATTATTCTGTTTAATATCCACAATTTTAAAAGCACAAGGGAGTTTAAAATAGTGGAGGTTCTATATATCAATATATGACATTAAGAGCCTTGTGTACACACACACACACACACACACACACACACACACACACACACACACACACACACACACACACACACACACACACACACACACACACACAGTCCCAGGGTCTCAGTAACAAACAGTGCATTGTCCTGCAGGGCCTCCAGTGGACTTCACCCTTCCTGCCCTAGTCTCACTCTCCTCATTACCTGCTGTAGTGTGCACCCACTGTGTGTGTGTGTGTGTGTGTGTGCGCGCGCGCGCGCGTGTGCCATGCAAGAATCCATAATGGGGTGAGATGAGGGACCACAAAGGCAAACAAACAGCAGACTGATTGCATGCAGACATTCCACTGACACACACACACACACACAAACACACACGCACACACACACACACACACACACACATAACGACACACACTCAAAAGACTCATAAAGCAAACAAATAGGTCCTGATTGCAGGCGAACACAAAGGGGGCAGAGGGGAGGACGGAGGGGGGGTTGGGTTAGTGGACGAGACGGGATGGGATGAGGAGTGTGTTTAGGTTCCCCTCATAGTTAACCCTTCCACCTTTTGAAGGGAAGGCGCGGTATGCGAGGAATCTCTGTACACACACACACACACACACGCGCGCGCACAGCGAGTCTCCTCTTGAAGTCTGCAGGAGATATGGCCTTCCAGGAAACCCTATAAACCCCAGGGCTCTCGGACTTGTGTTATTAGAGGTCTGTTGTCGTGCGGTTGGGTTAAACTTCAACAGCGATACGGACACTTCTCCCACCTTTGCGTTGGGTCAGTGACGAGAAATACTCTTGCCGGGGTAAAGGATGGTTAAAAACACCAAACACTTGTTCATATTACTATTATTGCTGTTGCTGCTGCTGTTACAAAGTACTATCACGGCTACGGATATATCTGTAGAAACGCGCGGAAGGGTCTTGTGCAATATGTGTATGAGGACGCCGGTTGGCCAGTTTGAGTGACCGAGGAAGCGATCGCACCAAGCCGCACACAAATGTACGGACCGGCCAACCAATCAGAGTGCGCAGGTATCTGCGGGTTATAAAAAAGGTATTTCAATTTCATAATTCATAAATCATCGTTCTCAATTTAAGGCCTTAAAAGGTGGGGGCTGGCAGGGGAGCTTGGCTGTCGGGAGATTAAATAATATTACTTACTATAATGCCGCAATCATACTGTACACTGCCACTGAATTCTGTCTCGTGCTTTGGCCCGCGCTTCGTCCCAGGAAAGACCCATCTCCTTCAGCTCCATCATCACTGTTCTTCGCCAGGTGTTCTTTGGTCTACCCCTCTTTCTCTTCCCAACTGGGGTCCATCTCAAGGCAACTTTGGGTAACCTTTCATTGGGCATCCTCAATACATGACCGAGCCATCTTAACCTCCGTCTCCTTATCTAAAGGGACATATGCAAGCTGCCTGTCTTCTTATAAAGTTACTCATTCGAGATTCTACTTGGCCAAAAGATGTTGCAGATCCTACGTAAGCAGCTATTGTGGAAGACGTCAACCATTCTCATATCCTGTTTTGTTCCTCTCCAGCACTCGGAGCCATATAGCAGGACAGACTTAACATTGCTGTTGTAGAGCCTAACACCGGTTCCTGACAGGCAGCGAGCAAGCAAACTGGAGACGAAATCGCGCGCAACACTGTCCTGATATGAGGCGGCGCGTGTCCGGGTGTGTCTGTGTGTGTGTTACCTGGAAGCACACGGGGGCAAAGCAGCCTGCGATTCTTGACCAATAAAAAGTGTTTAGGGGCGGGACTCTGCCGCGTAAACGTTCAACTAAAGACACAGCGAGCGAATATTTGAGGGGGGAACGACATCGCCGCTCAGTTCGCTGTCGCTCGCAGCAGGTCAGGATAGTCTGATTGAAACGAATGCATTTGAATCATTTTCGCAATCACGCTCGCTCGCGTCACTGCCTGTCAGGAAGGGGTGTCAGTTTGGTTTTAAGGCTATATTGTTTGGACTTCCAGATAGGGCTGGGCGATATGGAAAAAAAACCATATCGCGATAACTATATGATAACGATATGATAATGTTATACAACATTATTACAACAAGAGGATAACAATCGAAATTGTTATAAGTATTAATTTTTTTTTTAATATAAACAACAGATGTATGTTTATTTTGCAGCAATTGTTTGTCGTTGCCGCCATCTTTAGTGTTACATCCCCTCACACTCCAGTTCTCAGGCTGCAGCTGGTTTAAAAGCTAAAGTAAACCGGCTTCTCTGCTGGCTGTGGCTCCAGGGGAGTTGAACAGTTCTGGCTCTGCTAGTTTATTTTCTATCTTTTGGCGCTTTTTTGGTGGACAAACCACCGCACATGTGCACCGTGGCTCGTGACTGGAGTCTAGTTCTGCTAGCACACATAGCCTACTGTGTACAGACGGTTTCAAACTATTTTAAATTAGAAAGCAAACAAAATAAATGGACAAGAGAAAAATAAATCTCAATTTGGTCAGTATTGTCATTTGGACAAGCAAAGCCATTACTTTAAGTTGCAGGCAAGAAAGACGAGTCTCGATTTTTCTTTTTATTTCGATATTCGATATCGATTATTAAAATATATCGCGATATTTATCGTTATCGTTATATCGCCCATCCCTACTTCCAGATGTTGCGAAGTTGGCTGAAAGCACCTCTTGCTTTGTTGAGACGCGTCTTGATGTCTTTTTGCGTTCCACTTTCACTGCTTATGAGGCTTCCGAGGTATGTAAAGTCTTCTACACATTCCAACGCCTCTCCATCGATGGTGATTGGAGGTGCTGTTGGGGCATTGATGCACATCACCTGGGTATTTTTCTGGTTGATGTAGAGACCAGTTCGCTTTGCATAATTGCTTAGCCGGTCAGACTTCTCCTGGGGGTGGCTACGAATGGATGACATGACTGCCAGATCGTCTGCAAAGTCAAGGTCTTCCATAAAGGAGAACAGGGTCCATTGGATTCCATGGGGACGGTCTGATGTAGTTTGACGCATAACCCAGTCGATGGTAATCAGGAACAGAATAGGGGAGAGGATGCAGCCTTGTCTTACTCCAGATTTAATGGGAAATGACTCTGTCAAGGTGTTATCAAGGATGACACTGCATTCAAAGTGTTCATAGAATTTTCCAATGATGTTGACCATTTTGGAAGGTATTCCATATGCCCTTAGGATCTTCCATAGGCTCTTGCGATGAATACTGTCAAATGCCTTCTTAAAATCGATAAAGTTAATATACAAGGGGGCGTTCCACTCAATACACTGTTCGATGATGTTGTGTAAGGTAAAGATCTGATCGATACAACCTCGACCTTTGCGAAATCCTGCCTGTTCCCCTCTTAGCTTGACATCTATGGCACTATCAAATCTCTTAAGAATAATTCTGCAAAAGACTTCACTAGGGATGGACAGAAGTGTTATGCCTCGCCAGTTGTCAGAATTTTTCAGGTCACCTTTCTTAGGAAGCTTGCATATGAGGCCCTTGCTCCATTCCCTTGGTATGGCAAATGTTTTTTGTATTCAAGTCGTTGTTTTTTGTGGGGCTACCGGGAGCTTGGTGCGTCTGGCAAGAGCTTGTATGGAACGCGCAAGAATCTAAATGTGCCAGTTCAGTGTCGCTATGTCTTTAAAAACATTTTCTTTTTATAATCGTGAAATTTGTATGAAATTAGCTCTAAGTGGTATTAAAAACAAGCCCGGGGAAGTCTCCCGTGACATCCTGGGGACTGGCGAAGGTTCCCCTGGGCCTGACCTCTAGGAAAACAGCGATGCGTGTCACACCAATGCGGTTGGCAATGGCGTGAAATGTGCTGTTGAAAAACACGCAGTTGAAAATGACACGACGCCTCATTGACTTCCAATTCAAACTGAAGATGGAGCTTTTTCCTTTGACGTTTTTGCCACAGAACTGCTAACGGCAGTTTTTTTTTTTGATCTTCGGTTCGTTCTCTGTTCCCCCGCGTGAAACGGTGCATCCTGTGTCGTGCAAAAAGGCTTTCGGACATTCAGATTCAGACATATGTCGGAAGTGTTCCCCTCGACCGCATTCCGTCTCTCTATTCTCGCCTCCCCCGCTTTCTCCCTCTTCCTCTCTTATTCTCTCTCTCTCTCTCTCTCTCTCTCTCTCTCTCTCTCTCTCTCTCTCTCTCTCTGTCTCTCTCTCTCTCTCTCTCTGTCTCTCTCTCCCTCTCTCTCTCTCTCTCTCTCTCTCTCTCTCTCTCTCTCTCTCTCTCTCTCTGTCTCTCTGTCTCTCTCTCTGTCTCTCTCTCCCTCTCTCTCTCTCTCTCTCTCTCTCTCTCTCTCTCTCTCTGTGTTTCTCTCTCTCTCTCTCTCTCTCTCTCTCTCTCTCTCTCTCTCTCTCTCTCTCTCTCTCTCCCTCTATATATCTCTCTGTTCTTACCAGTGTGTGTGTTTTGCCCCTAGTCAGTGCCCACTGCCCAGTACTGTTTGTTTCCAGAAGAAGGATCATTTTTATGGCTCCCTCCGCTACACTTGTCCTTTTTGAAGTCTTACTGGAAGACTCACCTCTCTCCACACGCTCTCTCTCTCTCCACACGCTCTCTCTCTCCACACGCTCTCTCTCTCTCCACATGCCCTCTCTCCACACGCTCTCTCTCCATAGTTACGCTCTCTCCACATGCTCTCTCTCCATACGCTCTCTCTCCGTGCATGCTCTCTCTACATAGTTACGCTCTCTCCACATGCTCTCTCTCCATACGCTCTCTCTCCGTGCATGCTCTCTCTCCATAGTTACGCTCTCTCCACATGCTCTCTCTCCATACGCTCTCTCTCCGTGCATGCTCTCTCTCACAACTGTTAGTTGGCCTTGGTGTGTCATGCCCCCACCACCACCCAATCCCCCTCTCTTTCTTCTCCCATCACTCGCTTTTCCACAGAGCTTCTACCCCCCTCTTCCCTTTCTTTCATTCATCTCTCTCTCTCTCTCTCTCTCTCTCTCTCTCTCTCTCTCTCTCTCTCTCTCTCTCTCTCGCTCTTGCTGTGTTCTTTTCTCAGTGTGTTGTTGTTGTTATTGTACAGGGGTCAGTGATGAGAGCCGAACACGTTCACCTCTCCATAACACTCTACCCACTGTGGCCTGGCTTCATTAGCTCTATGTGGTCTATTGCCCTCCTCCTCTCCTCTCCTCTCCTCTCCCCTCCTCTCCTCTCCTCTCCTCTCCCCTCCTCTCCTCTCCCCTCCTCTCCTCTCCTCTCCCCTCCTCTCTCTCCCTCCCTCTTGTTATTTCTCTCGCTCCTCTTCCATCTGCGGTATACGGTACATTAGGGGACACGATCGCAATACTGCTATTGGATATCAGTTTGACGCCAAGGCTAAAATGACAGGATATCGCCCAGCAGAGAATTTTCCCAATATTGAAACCCGAAGTCGGGAGCCATGTGTGACGTGTCAAGAAATCAAAGCCCAAAAATAACAACTTGGTTTTCTGGACTGTTCTGTGACATAGAGGCATCTTTTTTTTGTATCTACTTTCTCCTCCTGTTTTTCTCTGATTTTCTCCCATCCCAATTTCGTCGTTATGCCAATTCCCCCCTCCCCTTCCTGGTCGTTGCTCGCATGTGCCCCCCCACTGGTCGGTCTAGGGAGTCCTGAAGTCTAACGGATGCTTCCTCCATCACATACGACTAGGAGACAGCCAGCAACCTCTTTTCACCTGCCAGTGCGGACTCTCATTGGTGAAGTGTAACGCGTGGGAGGTCACACTACCTTCAACATATCCCTTCTTTGCTGTGCAGGCCCCCTGACCGACCTGTAGGAGTCGCTGTTTTACAACGACCAGAATACCACCCCATCGACTCCCTCCCGCTGACTCTGCCAATTGAGCCAGTATGACGGCCGGCCAAGCCGGAGGCAACGCTGACAGCCGGATTCGATACCGGTGTCTCTTGCGTTGGTGACGAGCGCTTAGACCGCTGCGCTACCCATAGAGGCATCTTTAGAGAATAAATGGATTACATCGCAATCATCTTAGTCTAAGGACCCCCCCCCCCGCTTAGACCGCTGCGCTACCCATAGAGGCATCTTTAGAGAATAAATGGATTACATCGCAATCATCTTAGTCTAAGGACCCCCCCCCCCCCCCCCCTGTTGTCCTGATTAATCACTCGGTTTGGTCCTTTAGTTCAGTGGCTCCCAACCTTTTTGGGCCCAAGGGAAACCAAACATCAAACCAACGGATGCTGTACGAAAACTATGACTAGTTGATGCAAGGAGAGATTTCAGAAACATAGATGAGAGAACAACGCTATGTCAGGAAGCACTTCTATGTGGAAGTAATCAGACATCTGATTAGATATTGTTCAGTATTTATGTGGAAGTAATAGTCTGATTATTAACAAGATATTGTACAGTATTTATGTGGAAGTAATAGTCTGATTAACACGATATTGTTCAGTATGTATGTGGAAGTAATAGTCTAACAAGATATTGTACAGTATTTGCATTCATCTCTTATCTGGATTAAGCAAGTAGTATATTCATTCATATAATGGGTGTATACAAATATTTGAATCAGTGAGTTCTCAAATGTATGTTGAATGGAAATAATTATGTTATAAATCATATTTTATGAAGCCTTGTAAAAAATGTATCTGTCTAAAATTCCACGGCACACTTGATCTCTCTTCACGGCACTTGATCTCTCTTCACGGCACTTGATCTCTCTTCACGGCACTTGATCTCTCTTCCCGGCACTTGATCTCTTCACGGCACACTTGATCTCTCTTCACGGCACTTGATCTCTCTTCACGGCACTTGATCTCTCTTCACGGCACTTGATCTCACTTCACGGCACACTTGATCTCACTTCACGGCACTTGATCTCTCTTCACGGCACTTGATCTCTCTTCACGGCACTTGATCTCTCTTCACGGCACTTGATCTCTCTTCACGGCATCTCTCTTCACGGCACTTGATCTCTCTTCACAACACTTGATCTCTCTTCACGGCACTTGATCTCTCTTCATGGCACTTGATCTCTCTTCACGGCACTTGATCTCTCTTCATGGCACTTGATCTCTCTTCACGGCACTTGATCTCTCTTCACGGCACTTGATCTCTCTTCACTTGATCTCTCTTCACGGCACTTCAAGTCAAGTCAAGAGTTTTAATTGTCACGGCATACAGGTATACAATGAAATGCGGGTGGTCTTGCCCGCAACGATGTGCAATACAGTGGTACATATAATAGAATCAAAGAAGAAAACAACATTGTGCAGTAACAGGTAACAGGTAACATGGAGTGACATCTCGGTATCTGTACATAGTTATTTACAGAGCATATGGGACATGCTAGTTAGCTTTGGTAGTGCAATACACTGTTCCTGTTATTCTAATTTAAAGTGTCCTTTCCTTTGGCCATAAGTGTGCGTGTGTGCGACATGAGTGTGTGCCCGCTCATGTTAAAGTGTTAAGTGGCTGCTCGTGTGTGAGCGTGCACAGTGTGCGTGTCGTGTGTGTGTTCATGTGTGCTTGTGTGTGGACAGTTCAATGTTCTGAGCACTCAATGTTCATTGTTCATGGCTCTGATGGCCTGGGGGAAGAAGCTGAGCCTAAGCCGCTCTGTCCTAGTAGCTGGGGTTCGCAGGCGTCTGCCTGACCTCAGCAGCTGAAACAGGCTGTTATTGGGGTGGTGAGGGTCTTTCATTATCCTGCAGGCTCTGGATTTGCACCTCTTGTTGTATAGAACCTGCAGGGGGGGTAGTGCAATACCCGTGGTACGCTCGGCTGAGTAGAAGGACTGGAGTATCTTTCCCGATACTCTGAACTTCCTTAACTGTCTCAGGTGGTAGAGACTAGGGGTGGGAATCACCAGTTTCATCATGATACGATACGATATCGATTCTTTGGACAACGATACGATATTTGCCGATATCACAAAGTCTCTCACGATACAATACGATACGATTAGATTCAGGTGCCTGCGATCGATATGAGATGATATCATATGCCCATTTAACACAATCAGTAACATTTAGATCAACAAAAAAAAGGTAATGAAAATATCATTTGACATTTGTATTTTTGAGCTCTTCCAGACATTTAAAGGAAAATCAATCTATTGTTTTTAATACAAATAGACCTCCTGTTCACTGTAAAGTGTCACGTTTTTATTTATTGAGCTTTAAACTTTAAGCTACATTTTTTGGAACTCAAAACTCACAACCTCCCTCTCCCAAACCGTTCCTACAACAATTTGTTGATGTTGCATGATCATGTATAGGCCTACATTTATTATGTATTATATTGTTTCTGTTTAAATAACATTTAAACATCAAACTCCTCTGACCTCATCTGGTCTTTCCAAAGACGCGCGCACACACACACACACAGAAAGGGAGAATGCTATGCTGTAACATCTACACACACGGAGCTACTGCTGTTGTTCTTGGGCGGATATGAGACTCGCCACAGGATTTTCAAAATAAGAGTATCGATATGAATCGATCTTATTACATCGCATCGATCCGATTCGATTGTTGATAATTACATCGATGTATCGATCTGGATCGATGTATCGTCCCACCCCTAGTAGAGACGCTGTTTCGCCTTCTTTACTACTGTGTCTGTGTGTTGACCATGTCAGGTCCTCTGAGATGTGGACCCCCAGGTACTTGAAGCTGCTCACCCTGTCCACGGTAGCCCCGTTAATCATCAGTGGTGTGTGCGTCTCCTGCTGTCCTCTCCTATAATCCACGATCAGCTCCTTGGTTTTACCAATGTTCAGGAGCAGGCTGTTGTCCTGGCACCAGCGTTCCAGTACCTCAACCTCCTCCCGGTAGGCCTTCTCGTCGTTGTCCGAGATCAGCCCCACCACCACCGTGTCATCTGCGAACTTCACTATGGAGTTGGAGCTGAACTTGGCCACACAGTCGTGTGTGTAGAGTGAGTACAGCAGGGGGCTCAGAACACAGCCCTGGGGGGACCCGATGCTCAGGGTGATGGTGTTGGAGGTCTGACCCCCCACCCTGACCGCCTGGGGTCTTTCGCTCAGAAAGTCCAGTACCCAGGCGCTCAGGGCGGAGCTCAGACCTAGCTCGATCAGCTTGTCCACCAGTCTGGTGGGGACTATGGTGTTGAACGCTGAGCTGTAGTCAATGAACAACAGTCTCACATAGCCCCCCTTCTGACGGTCAAGGTGCGAGAGGGTGCTGTGCAGTACCTGGGAGACCGCGTCGTCGGTGGACCTGTTTGTCCTGTATGCAAATTGCATAGGGTCCATATCACTGGGGAGGGAGGCACAAATGTGGTCCTTGACCAGCCTCTCGAAACATTTCATGACCACAGAGGTGAGTGCCACCGGTCTGTAGTCATTTGGACATGTTGGGGAGGGTTTCTTCGGCACAGGGATGATGGTAGACATCTTGAAGCAGGCAGGGACCACTGACTCCGCCAGTGATTGATTAAATATGGCGGTGAACACAGGGGCCAGCTGGTTGGCACAGGTCTTGAGTATGCGTCCTGTTATGCCATCTGGGCCAGCAGCCTTCCTGGTGTTCACCTGCATAAATGCTCTTCTCACACTGTGTTCCGACAACGAGAGAGCGTCCCCGCCCCCCCGCGGTTGCCCCCCCCCCTCCACAACAGCCGGCGCGCCAGTGACGTCACTAGCCGGAGAGCCAGCAGCGCCACTGTCTACACCAAACCGAGCGTAGAAGATGTTGAGCTTGTCCGCGAGGGAGGCGTCGTCGCTCCCCATTTGGGGGGCGCTGACTTTATAGTCAGTTATTGTCTTCAGTCCCTGCCATAATCCTCTTGTGTCGTTTTGTGCCATTTGTGTCTCCAGTTTATCAGCATATGTCCTCTTAGCAAGTTTGACAGCCTTGCGTAGAGTATAGACTGAAGCCTTATACTCCTCCATGTTTCCTGACTCTCTACCCAGGTTGTAGGCGGTGGTACGAGAGTTCAGAGCTGCTCTAATAGTGCTATCCACCCACGGTTTCTGGTTTGGGAAAATCCGCACCGTTTTTCTGGGGACAATACCATCGGCTATTGTTGTAATGTAGCACACCACTGTGTCTGCGAGCTCGCTGACGTCACTGGCGCTTCCTTTGAACACATCCCAATCCGTGTCTGCAAGCACGTCCTGGAGCGTGGCCTCTGATTCGTCGGTCCACTTCTTTGTCTCACGTGACACGACGGCGTCACGCGATCTCTGTCGATATGCCGGAAATAGCAAAATGGAGTCGTGGTCGCTCGAGCTTGTGTACCCCGTTAATGGCGGAGCGGCTACTGCCTTGTATCCGGCTCTGAACGGGGAATAACAGTGGTCGAGTGTGTTTTTCCCTCTGGTGGAGCAAGCGATGTGCTGAAAGAAGGACGGCATCACCTTCTTCAGGTTGGCCTGGTTGAAATCGCCGGCTACTACCATCGCTGCATCTGGATGTTTGATCTGGTGTTTGTTGAGATGATCGTGTAGTTCTCCCAGCGCTTTGCCTGTATTCGCGTGTGGGGGAATATATACGGCGGTCATGACGACCGCGGAGAACTCCCTCGGGAGATGAAACGGACGGCACAGAATAGAAAGATGTTCCATGTCCGGGGAACATGAGTTTGAGAGAACATGCACCCCCTCGGGATTAACCCAGGAATTGTTCGTGATGAGGCAGACCCCGCCGCCGATGGTCTTTCCTGAGGCAGCGGTACGATCTGCACGTAAGACTGTAAAGGCATCCGAGGGAGATACGCTTTTGTCCGGGGTTGCCGACGTGAGCCATGTCTCCGTGAGACATATGATTTTGATGTCTCATCTCCCGTTGGAACCGGACCCTCGCCCTTAGGTCATCCATCCTACCCTCCAACGAACGGGCATTCGCCAGAAAGATGGATGGAATTGCTGGCCGGTAAGCAGCTCTTTTTAGTCTCAGTCTGATACCTCCACGTCTCCCTCTGTGTCTCTTCCTGCCGTGGCCTTTGTTCTTTTCCTTGCCGCCATTCTCCCGTCTGATTTCTGCTGGCCATTCTAGGTCAAAAGTGTCTCCGAACTCCTCTTTGAGCCCGGGGTTCAGGTCCATAAGTGTCTGACGGTCGTATGACGTACCCGCCAGTGTTGCTTTAAATAAAAAAAGTAGAAAAAACAAACATAATAGCTAAAAGTGTGTACATCGTTGCGGAGCTAAAACCAGAGGCGTCTGACCGGGGTCGCGTCCTCTTGATTTCTCTTGATTTCTCTTTACGTCTGTGTTGTGTTTAGGGGTGGGACAATACATCGATCCAGATCGATATATCGATCTATTATCAATAATCAAATAGGATCGATGCCACGTAAAAAGATCGATTCATATTGCGATACTCTTATTTTGAAAATCCGGCGACGCCCCGCGCCCAGTGTTGTGAAACTCAAACTCCGTTTAACATCAACACCAGTAGCGTCTAGAGCGTCACTAGAGCAAGACTAGTGTGCCTATTCTGTGACCCAAAACATGTCCCTGCTGTTTTATTCCACAACGGGTCCAATGCATCTAACCTGCTTTGCAATCCTCGTCACTCCATTATGCCCACGTCGCGTTAAAGATCGAAGATAACGTTACTTTAGCGTGAGCTAACAAGCTAACCCAGAGCCATAGGCAGAGAGAAGTGGGGACTGGGAGGGTGCATTCTCTGGGATAGCCCCACTAACAGGATCTGGCCGGTACTGCACCTTGGGACTCCCAATATGCTTTTCCAGCCAAAATACAGCTCTGTGACAGTGAATAGGATATTAATATCGAGAAAAAAAAGAAATTAACCAAAAACAATAGATTGTTTTTCATTTAAATGTCTGGAAGAGCTCAAAAATAAAAATGTCATGATATTTCCATTGCCTTTTTTTTGTTGATTTAAATGTTACTGATTGTATTAAATGGGCACATAATATCGTCTCATATCGATCGCAGGCACCTGAATCGAATCGTATCGTATCGTGGCAGACTGTGTGATATCGGATAATATCGTATCGTTGTCCAAAGAATCGATATCGTATCGTATCGTGATTAAACTGGTGATTCCCACCCCTAGTTGTGTTTCTGCGGTCCGTCGCTCTGCGGTGTGTCTCTGTGTTGTGTCTCTGCGGTGTTTCTCTGTTGTGTCTCTGTGTTGTGTCTCTGCGGTGTTTCTCTGTTGTGTCTCTGTGTTGTGTCTCTGCGGTGTTTCTCTGTTGTGTCTCTGTGTTGTGTCTCTGTGTTGTGTCTCTGGTGTGTCTCTGTTGTGTCTCTGGTGTTTCTCTGTTGTGTCTCTGTGTTGTGTCTCTGTGTTGTGTCTCTGTGTTGTGTCTCTGTTGTGTCTCTGTGTTGTGTCTCTGTGTTGTGTCTCTGTGGTGTGTCTCTGTGTTGTGTCTCTGTGTTGTGTCTCTGTGTTGTGTCTCTGTGTTGTGTCTCTGTGTTGTCTCTGTGTTGTGTCTCTGTGTTGTGTCTCTGTTGTGTCTCTGTGTTGTGTCTCTGTGTTGTGTCTCTGTGTTGTGTCTCTGTTGTGTGTCTCTGTGTTGTGTCTCTCTGTTGTGTCTCTCTGTTGTGTCTCTGTGTTGTGTCTCTGTGTTGTGTCTGTTGTGTCTCTGTGTTGTGTCTCTGTCTGGTGTGTCTCTGTGTTGTGTCTCTGTGTTGTGTCTCTCTGGTGTGTCTCTGTGTTGTGTCTCTCTGTTGTGTCTCTGTGTTGTGTCTCTGTGTTGTGTCTCTGTGTTGTGTCTCTGTGTTGTGTCTCTGTGTTGTGTCTCTGTGTTGTGTCTCTGTGTTGTGTCTCTGTGTTGTGTCTCTGTGTTGTGTCTCTGTTGTGTCTCTGTGTTGTGTCTCTGTGTTGTGTCTCTGTTGTGTGTCTCTGTGTTGTGTCTCTCTGTTGTGTCTCTGTGTTGTGTCTCTGTGTTGTGTCTGTTGTGTCTCTGTGTTGTGTGTCTCTCTGGTGTGTCTCTGTGTTGTGTCTCTCTGTTGTGTCTCTGTGTTGTGTCTCTGTGTTGTGTCTCTGTGTTGTGTCTCTGTGTTGTGTCTCTCTGTTGTGTCTCTCTGTTGTGTCTCTGTGTTGTGTCTCTGTGTTGTGTCTGTTGTGTCTCTGTGTTGTGTCTCTGGTGTGTCTCTGTGTTGTGTCTCTGTGTTGTGTCTCTGTGTTGTGTCTCTGTGTTGTGTCTCTGTGTTGTGTCTCTCTGGTGTGTCTCTGTGTTGTGTCTCTGTGTTGTGTCTCTGTGTTGTGTCTCTGTGTTGTGTCTCTGTTGTGTCTCTGTGTTGTGTCTCTCTGTTGTGTCTCTGTGTTGTGTCTCTCTGTTGTGTCTCTCTGTTGTGTCTCTGTGTTGTGTCTCTGTGTTGTGTCTCTGTGTTGTGTCTCTGTGTTGTGTCTCTGTTGTGTCTCTGTGTTGTGTCTCTCTGTTGTGTCTCTGTGTTGTGTCTCTCTGGTGTGTCTCTGTGTTGTGTCTCTGTGTTGTGTCTCTGTGTTGTGTCTCTGTGTTGTGTCTCTGTGTTGTGTCTCTGTGTTGTGTCTCTGTGGTGTGTCTCTGTGTTGTGTCTCTCTGTTGTGTCTCTGTGTTGTGTCTCTGTGTTGTGTCTCTGTGTTGTGTCTCTGTGTTGTGTCTCTGTGTTGTGTCTCTGTTGTGTCTCTGTGTTGTGTCTCTCTGTTGTGTCTCTGTGTTGTGTCTCTCTGTTGTGTCTCTGTGTTGTGTCTGTGTTGTGTCTCTGTGTTGTGTCTCTGTGTTGTGTCTCTGTGTTGTGTCTCTGTGGTGTGTCTCTGTGTTGTGTCTCTGTGTTGTGTCTCTGTTGTGTCTCTGTGGTGTGTCTCTGTGTTGTGTCTCTGTGTTGTGTCTCTGTGTTGTGTCTCTGTGTTGTGTTGTGTCTCTGTGTTGTGTCTCTGTGTTGTGTCTCTCTGTTGTGTCTCTGTGTTGTGTCTCTGTGTTGTGTCTCTCTGTTGTGTCTCTGTGTTGTGTCTCTGTGTTGTGTCTCTGTGGTGCGTTCACCAGTACTCTACCTCTTGTCTCTTTATCTGCTGATTCATCATCCTGTCATGTTCCACATTCTTGTCAACACGCTGACTGTTATTCTCATTCATTTATTCTCATTTTTTCATTCCGGCAAATTCTCTGTACAAATGTTTATTTTCTGACAGTCTCTCTCTCCTCTATCTCTCCCACTCCCCCCCTCTCTCTCTCACTCACTCACTCACTCCCACTCCATCTCTCCCTTCCCCCTTCCCCCCTCTCTCTTTCTCGCTCCCACTACACCTCTCTCTTAGAGCCATATGAAATCCGTTTTATTATTTTCCAAATTCCATTTAATCTTTTCCCAAATTCCATTTTCTCCGTTTTAATATTTCAGAATTCTGTATTTTGCCTTTTATGCTCATTTTACCATCAGAAATAGTGTCTAATAAGTGGGAATGAATAAATGTCCACAATTGAATAAGATATAACAGTCCATTTAATGTTTTTAAGTGCTTCAACTCAGAAATACAGTTCAATTTTACACAATATGTTTCAATTAATATTGTGACAAAATAAAAATACATATTTCAAGTGTAAACAATAGATACAGCTAGCTACTACTGACATTATCACAATGACAATGTCAGTAACCTAGCTATATCTATTATATTGTGATGAAATATAGTAATGCATAATTTAGGCACCTTTAGTTTAGTTTATTTCGTTTATAAAGGACAGTGTATAATGGCAAACGTTTGCATTAAACAAATGGATGAGTGCACCAGATTTAGCAAGAAGCTATCATTTCCATCTATAGTCCTATGTACTGTAACGTTTCATAGCTATTTAAGTTTATTTAGATTATAAAGGGCAGTGTATAATGACAATAGTTTGCATTAAACAAATGGATGGGTGCACTAGATTTAGCAAGAAGCTATCATTTCCATCTATAGTCCTATGTAATGTAACGTTTCATAGCTATTTAAGTTTATTTAGATTATAAAGGGCAGTGTATAATGACAATCGTTTGCATTAAACAAATTGATGGGTGCACCAGATTTAGCTAGAACTTCTAGAAGCTATCATTTCCATAGATAGTCCTATAACGTTACATAGCTATTTAAGTGTATTTAGTTTATAAAGGGCAGTCGTTTGCATTAAACAAATGGATGGGTGCACTAGATTTAGCTAGAAGCTAAACTGTTCTGCTCTGAATTGAGGGCTTATTGTGGAATAGTTTAGCTTCTTGACGATGTTAACACAAGCAGCCAGACGCTTGAGCACCGCGGCTGTGTTGTGTGTAACACGCTGTAGCGTCCCCGCCTCCCCGGTCGCGTGTGCACCAAACGTTCCACCCAAAAACGAAATTTCAGTCCAGATTAGGCCAAATTCTGCAATATTCCACGTTTTGCAGTTGATTCCATTTTTATTGGTTAATTCCGCGATTCCGTCCGCGATTCCGTGAACGCGGATTTCATATGGCTCTACTCTCTCTCACTCACTCCCACTCCTCTCTCTTACACCCAGGACTCCCTCTCTCTTTCTCTCTCCCACTCCCTCTCTCTCGCTCACTCCAACTCCTCTCTCTTACACCCTCTCCCACTCCCTCTCTCTCTTTTTCTCTTTCCCACTCCTCTCTCTTACACCCTCTCTCTCTCTCACTCCCTCTCTCTCTCCCACTCCCTCTCTCTCGCTCACTCCAACTCCTCTCTCTTCCACCCTCTCCCACTCCCTCTCTCTCTTTCTCTTTCCCACTCCTCTCTCTTACACCCTCTCTCTCTCTCACTCCCTCTCTCTCTCCCACTCCCTCTCCTTCACCCCCACACAGACAGACACACCAGAGGAAGTACCTCTGCATTTTCCCCCTCTGTCAAACAATAACAGTGTGGAACTCTGGGTATTATTTTAGCAGCAGTCCCCTACATTATCTGCTCTCCACAACACTTCCTCTCACACTGACTCAAGCATCCTGTCTGAGAGAGAGAGAGAGAGAGAGAGAGAGAGAGAGAGAGAGAGAGAGAGAGAGAGAGAGAGAGCAAATGGGATGTGAGAGAGAGAGATGCAGAGAGAGAGAGAGAAATGGCAATGTTTTGTCTTCCAGCGAGAGAAGCGAGGGAGGGTAAGGAGGGAGGAAAGAGAGGAGAGAGAGGGGGGGTAACGGAGGAGGAGGAGGAGGAGTGTGGTGGTGAGGATTGTCGGGTGGTTTCAGCTGGACCTGCAGGGACTTGGGTCAGAACCTGCCAGCTAGTTCACTACTTCAGAAGGGCAACTGACCACGGACCGCACTTTGTACTAAAGCCTGTCGCCTTGCAGGATTAACCGGATTCTCTTACCAGATCTTTTGATTTTAAGTGCAAGAAAAGAGACTGCAGAGGCCAATACCTACAGAAGAGCCAGCCGGACTTTCTCACTTGTGTTCCCCAAGGAACAAGGGAAGAAGAGCGAGCGCTTTTTCTCTCTGCAAAAAGGGAAGGAACGAATACTCGTTCACGTAGTTCCGTCATCTAGATCTTGACATTTTCACAATACAGGGGTTTTCCGATTAGTATCTTGTGAACGGGGATTCGAGAGGCGAAGGAAGCTCTGTTGTGTGTTTGCGTGAGGTGCGTCCACCGCGTTCCAGTTGTCATTTAGAGTGTTTGGTGTCACCATGGGGAAGGGCGGACATTCCTGAGAGGATCGACACTTTGACACTGGCATTGACTAAATTTACTGAGAGAGAGACTGGCACTGGCCTAGGTCGGATCAGTTTGACCCTGGATGCTTCAGTTGGTGGGGCCCTGTGGGTAGGTATTCATCACATACACACACACACACACACACACACACACACACACACACACACACACACACACACACACACACACACACACACACACACACACACACATACACCTTGGGACGAGTCAGACATTTGACGTTGTTTCTCTGTAGTCTGTTCGGTTGCCTTTTTTCTGCTGTATCTTGCCCTCACCTTCATTCATAATCTGTAAAGTATTATGGGTCATTGTCAATGGAACAGTATGTGCCCTTGTCATTTATCTATTGATTCAACTGTGTGACTTTAGTCTGTTTACCTTTCTGTCTGAATGGCTGGCTGGCTGTCTGGCTGTTGAGTATTTGTGTGTGCCATTTAGAATAGGACCTTCTCTTCTCTTCTCTTCTCTTCTTCTATTATCTCCTCTCCTCTCTCCTCTCTGCTCCTCTAATTTATTCTTCTATTCTCTCCTCTCTGCTCCTCTCCTCTCTGCTCCTCTCCTCTCTTTTCCTCTCTGCTCCTCTCCTCTCGTCTCTTCTCCTCTCCTCTCTGCTCCTCTCCTCTCGTCTCTTCTCCTCTCCTCTCTTCTCCTCTCGTCTCTTCTCCTCTCCTCTCTGCTCCTCTCCTCTCGTCTCTTCTCCTCTCCTCTCTGCTCCTCTCGTCTCTTCTCCTCTCCTCTCTGCTCCTCTTGTCTCTTCTCCTCTCGTCTCTTCTCCTCTCCTCTCTTCTCCTCTCTGCTCCTCTCCTCTCGTCTCTTCTCCTCTCCTCTCTGCTCCTCTCTTCTCCTCTCCTCTCTTCTCCTCTCTGCTCCTCTAATTTATTCTTCTATTCTCTCCTCTCTGCTCCTCTCCTCTCTGCTCCTCTCCTCTCTTTTCCTCTCTGCTCCTCTCCTCTCGTCTCTTCTCCTCTCCTCTCTGCTCCTCTCCTCTCGTCTCTTCTCCTCTCCTCTCTGCTCCTCTCGTCTCTTCTCCTCTCCTCTCTGCTCCTCTTGTCTCTTCTCCTCATCTCTTCTCCTCTCCTCTCTTCTCCTCTCTGCTCCTCTCCTCTCGTCTCTTCTCCTCTCCTCTCTGCTCCTCTCTTCTCCTCTCCTCTCTTCTCCTCTCTGCTCCTCTCGTCTCGTCTCCTCTCCTCTCTGCTCCTCTTGTCTCCTCTCCTCTTCTCCTCTCCTCTCTGCTCATCTCTTCTCCTCTCCTCTCTGCTCCTCTCCTCTCGTCTCTTCTCCTCTCCTCTGCTCCTCTTGTCTCCTCTCCTCTTCTCCTCTCCTCTCTGCTCATCTCTTCTCCTCTCCTCTCTGCTCCTCTCCTCTCGTCTCTTCTCCTCTCCTCTCTGCTCCTCTTGTCTCCTCTTCTCCTCTCCTCTCTTCTCTTCTCCTCTCTGCTCTTCTCCTCTCGTCTCTTCTCCTCTCCTCTCTGCTCCTCTTGTCTCCTCTCCTCTTCTCCCCTCCTCTCCTCTCTTCTCCTCTCTGCTCCTCTCCTCTCGTCTCTTCTCCTCTCCTCTCTGCTCCTCTTGTCTCCTCTTCTCCTCTCCTCTCTGCTCATCTCTTCTCCTCTCCTCTCTGCTCCTCTCATCTCGTCTCTCCTCTGCTCCTCTCCTCTCTGCTCCTCTCGTCTCGCCCCCCCTCTACCCTTCTCTCCTCCGTCATACTCGCTTTTCTCATAATTCGACCTTCACTCTAGTGATCTACCTTTATTTTTTTCATTTTCACTTTATCGTGTTATCAGCGTACGGCATTCAGAACTCATATGCGCTCCACAGAGAATATATTAAATAGTCACTCTTGTGAAGTTGACTAAATTTCCTGGTCGTCTGTGGTTACAGTCATCGTGTGTTCTTCTTATCAACTCGTTTAGACTGGTTTCCACCGCAAGGCTTGCCTTAGCCATACTCGACAGTGTATCACTGAATTTCCCCCCAATGTAATTTTCTTTCTCTTAATTTTTTTGCGTCTTAATGCCAACTGAGGTCATTCTCCAACTGGCTCATGATGTCAAATAATGCAACAGGCTAGTTCCAAAGTTAAAATAAAGGGACTGGTCCACTACAGCAATCAAAGTGATGGGGGGTTGAGGGAGCATCCCTCCCCTCTCCATGTGCTCTTTGAGAACACTAGATAGTTCTAGTAGGGCTGGGTATCCACACTGATATCCCAAATCACTTTCATTCCGATTCACAGGGTTTCGATTAAACTTCCGATTTGAAGCGCTTTGGTTCAGTATCGACTTTCGGTTATGGATATTTTAGTTAAATACCACTTGTGCTTGGATATGAAAAAGATTCTCAGAGAACTAATTATGTGAATGTAGTGTACAATGAACCTGGTGCATTATTAAAAATATTCATGTTGAACTTGACATTAATAATTGACCACAAAGCAGTTACATTAAAATTTACTTTTTATTTAACATGGCCAACACACTATAAGAGTCAACACAGTATAGCATGTACCAATGTATAATTATTTGACTACACAGCCCTATGCTGAACCTTCCCATGTCCTGTATTCAGAATACATCAGGTAGACGCTACAGGGTTCCAGTTAAATACAGGGACAAGACACCTGAACAGGTATAATAACTCTTTCATCCCTCATATCGGCAATCTCCTAAACTCAGGCCATAAGAAGGAGACTTGATGTAGACTTAGACTTCTATTAGTCTGTAATATTCACTTTATTATTGTTACTGCACTATGATTATATGTATTTCTAAACGTGGCAGCCTTTTGTCCAAGCCAAATATCCCTATAGGGACAAAACAAGTCATCTTGATTGTTGACAGTCGTTAACATCACCAGTGGGGAAGGTTTTATACAGGGTGTGATGCTGCAGTATGTGACTGACTACCCCTTAAATGGGCAGTTCACCCAAAAAGAAAACACCCCACCCCCCCTTACCCGTTACCCCCCTTATCTCTCCTTCCAGATAGTTTCAGTGTGATTCGCCTGGTTCTGGAGATATCTATAATACCGTCACTCCAATACAATGGAGCTGAACGGCACCCGGTATGTGGCGCTCACTCACAGCGCCAACAAAATACACTTGGGAAAAACTCAAAAACAACGTCCTTTTCCAGAAATCATGACCCGGTTACTCAGGATAACACAATAGATCGGTTTCACATGGGAACTATTGTCTACCGAAGTACACTCCCAGTAGAAAATGGTTTCTTAGACTTAGAATAGAACAGATGGATTCTTTGAAGCTACTAAGGGGAAAGTCGAGGGGAATACAAGTTAAGTCATGGTTTAAGGGTGAATAACGAGGCTACTGGAAACATGTTGACACTTTGGGGGACAAATGGACACCTGGCTCTTCCTCAGTTGGCAAAACTAATGTAGAACAAATGTTTTATCTTTTTTTTTATCAAATGTTTTTAACTTTTTATTATAGTTCATTTTCGTATAGGGGACGCGTCCTGCCTGTAAAACAAACAGAAAGAAGTTTGGTTTAGTACCAGAGGCCATTCGACTGGTGAACAGTCACAGTGCAAGGAATGGTCAGTTCACTAATATGCACCTTTTGACCCCTTGATTTTAACCTTTTTGACCAACGTGCACTTTTTTTGTACTGACCGAATTTATTTATTATACTTGACAGATCACCTATAAGGATCCTGTTCTAACAGTGTCATGTTTCTTGTGCTTTAATAGTGTCATGTATGTCTCTTGTCCCTTATTCTGTCTTGGATGTGTATAAGTGCAGCTGTTTGCCGTATTCATGCCTTAAATTGCCCCTTTGGGGACGCATTTGGAGACCAATCTCAGTGAAAAGACATTAAAAAAATTGTTCCTTTTCATTCCGATAAAAAATAAAACGAGTGAAACCATGCAGACCCACAGCACTAAGCACACACGCGTCCGACAAAACGTCCCTATCATAACGTTACGTGGGAAAACCACTTTTCGATAGGCAGGGAAACAATTAAATTCAAATAACTGTAGTATTCCTGTGGTTTTATCGTAGAAATGATAGGCTTCTATAGTGATCAGTGATCATTCCTATAGTAACTGGTGCATGCGGGGGGGAAAACAGGAATACTATCATTTTTACTGTCGTTCATTTTCATATGGGCTGGGCTGAGTTGGCAAATGGCTATTGATAATGTAGTGTTGACAAACGTTTTTGCCTCAGTCGTGCTGTTTCACAATTGTACACTAGATTAGATTATAGTCTTTGGTTTCAACACTGTGGATTTATGATGGTTGTCTCCTTTTTCTTCCTGTGTCGTGCATTCCTTTGTTCCCTCTCATTTCTCGAGCTGTCACTCCATTTGTTTTGGTTGTCGAGGCGGCCATTAATCTCCAAAACTGAGAACTTTAAAAGCGAGAGGGTCCGTTAATGCTTGTGGTTGGTTCGATAATGGTATTTTGGCTAGTGAAGTTTGGGAACTTCCCGCACGCACGCACGCACGCACGCACGCACGCACACACACACGCACGCACGCACGCACGCACACACACACACACACACACACACACACACACACACACACACACACACACACACACACACACACACACACACACACACACACACACACACACACATAGGAAAGAAAGCGAAAGACTCCATAAACTTTCTCAGGGATAATTTAAGGACATTGTCAGTTGAGTTGACCAGGCAGGCTCTTAGACAGAAAGGCCTCTCAAGGAGCCTGAATCGGGAAACTATAGTGTTTACTTTGAAATTGGCCCATAGCTACTCTTTATGATAAACAATAATATTCTGAAATGGCGCTTTGCTTTTCTTTTCTCATGCCAGGATCTGCATTCCTCTCCCCAGTGTTGTACCTCCCAAACATTATCCTGTACCCAGAATACTGAGAATTGTCTCTGCTTGGCCGTTTCACCACTGGTCTCCTGAGAGAGAGATAGAGAGAGATAGAGAGAGAGAGAGAGAGAGAGAGAGAGAGAGTTATTCCAAGCCAGGCAGCGATATTCCGGACCGATGTTCCGGTGTTATTCCGAAGGTTATTATTAGCCAGAATAATGGGCTATTGATACTCTGGGAATCTCCTGGGAAGTCTCGCAGTCAACATGTTCCTGGTTTATATGTATACCTGGCTGGAATTTCTAACTGGAATTCTCTCTCTCTCTCTCTCTCTCTCTCTCTCTCTCTCTCTCTCTCTCTCTCTCTCTCTCCCTCTCTCTCTCTCTCTCTCTCTCTCTCTCTCTCTCTCTCTCTCTCTCTCTCTCTCTCTCTCTCTCTCTCTCTCTCTCTCTCTCTCTCTCTCTCTCTCTCTCTCTCAGGCGCACTGTACCATTGATCAGGCCTCACTCCTGGCACCTGTCCAAGGTATCGGAGCCCCACCTCCCTCCCCCGCCTCCTCCCCCGTGTCTCCCCCCCTCCGACTCCCCTCCTCTCCCCCCTCCACCCCCTCCCTCTGCCATGCAGATCCACCCTGGCCCCTACACACTACCCTGGCACACAACAGACAACAGGTAAGACACACACACACACACACACACACACACACACACACACACACACACACACACACACACACACACAGTCACTTTATTGTGTATGCATACATGCTCAAACACACACACACACGAACAAACAATCATCCAGGTATGCACAAATACTGTACTGTACACATTCAAATAAATTATTAAACCATGACCTAAGAGGACTGCTGTGTGTTTGTTTACCTGTCTGATTGTGTGTGTGTGTGTCTGTCTGACTATGCGTCATTGTTGCGTGACTGTACACGTGGACATGCTTTGTGTCTGTGTGTGTGTGTGTGTCATGGTTGCTAAGCTCACACACAGTCACCCACCAGACTTGTTCGCCGAAGGGGGAATTTGGTGACCAGTGTCCAAAAAAGCCAACAATCGGCAGGAAACCGGTGACATCACCGTGTTCTAATGTCAACACGGCTCACGCAGGAAGCCCATTGGTCTATTCTCAGCCTTCCATTCAAACATTCCACGGTGATAACCAATCAAGCGCTCCCAGCGGCCGTGCTCTGTGTCTTTGTTGCCCCCCCGGGGGGGTTGTTAGGTGGGCGATGTGGTCTTAGTTAATGGTCCGTTTTATTTTCCTTTCTGTGTGTCTTGAATAGCTTCAGAACTGGACCTCATGTGAACAGACATACAGACCAGTAGCTTCAGAACTGGACCTCATGTGAACGGACATACAGACCAGTAGCTTCAGAACTGGACCTCATGTGAACGGACATACAGACCAGTAGCTTCAGAACTGGACCTCATATGAACGGACATACAGACCAGTAGCTTCAGAACTGGACCTCATGTGAACGGACATACAGACCAGTAGCTTCAGAACTGGACCTCATGTGAACGGACATACAGACCAGTAGCTTCAGAACTGGACCTCATGTGATGGGTCCGGGTCCTCTGAAACAAGCGACCAACAACGGTCCTCTAAGGCCCTCAGGATGTGGGCCCAGGACACTGGGCTCACAGACCTATGGCGCATATCCAATCCCACCCTCAAGGATTACTCTCACCTGTCAGCCAGACACAAAACCTTCTCTCGAATAGACTATGCATTCGCGTCCCCTAATATGTTTGATAGTTTCAACGTCTCATTGGTTCCCCTGGCTCTCTCGGACCACAAGGGGATTTTCCTTACGGCAACCTTTGGCAGGCTCTCCATGAGAGCTCCCAGATGGCGTTTTAACTAGGGGTGGGACGATACATCGATCCAGATCGATATATCGATCTATTATCAATAATCAAATGGGATCGATGCCACGTAAAAAGATCGATTCATATTGCGATACTCTTATTTTGAAAATCCGGCGACGGCGACGTCATCGCCCCGCGCCCAGTGTTGTGAAACTCAAACTCCGTTTAACATCAACAGCAGTAGCGTCTAGAGCGTCACTAGAGCAAGACTAGTGTGCCTATTCTGTGACCCAAAACATGTCCCTGCTGTTTTATTCCACAACGGGTCCAATGCATCTAACCTGCTTTGCAATCCTCGTCACTCCATTATGCCCACGTCGCGTTAAAGATCGAAGATAACGTTACTTTAGCGTGAGCTAACAAGCTAACCCAGAGCCATAGGCAGAGAGAAGTGGGGACTGGGAGGGTGCATTCTCGGGGATAGCCCCACTAACAGGATCTGGCCGGTACTGCACCTTGGGACTCCCAATATGCTTTTCCAGCCAAAATACATCTCTGTGACCGTGAATAGGATATTAATATCGAGAAAAAAAAAGAAATGAACCAAAAACAGTGAACAGGAGGTCTATTTGTATTAAAAACAATATTGTTTTTCATTTAAATGTCTGGAAGAGCTCAAAAATAAAAATGTCATGATATTTCCATTGCCTTTTTTTTTGTTGATTTAAATGTTACTGATTGTATTAAATGGGCACATAATATCGTCTCATATCGATCGCAGGCACCTGAATCGAATCGTATCGTATCGTATCGTGGCAGACTGTGTGATATCAGATAATATCGTATCGTTGTCCAAAGAATCGATATCGTATCGTATCGTGATTAAACTGGTGATTCCCACCCCTAGTTTTAACTCAACCTTGTTAAAGAACGATGATTTCTGTTCTGAGTTCAGGAGTAAACTAGCTGAATTCTTGCAGATCAATGTTGGCACAGTCGAAGACCCTAGGGTCCTGTGGAACGCATTGAAAGGATTTATCAGGGGTCATGTCACACTTTTCGCCTCCAATTTGCGAAAATCCTGGTCAAAAAAACTAAAAGGACTGGAAACATTATATGCGGACCTATACGCATCCTTGCAAACTAACTATAGTGAACGACTAAACACACAACGTAAGATAGTCAAGAAAGAAATAAAGAAATACTTAAACAACAGTCTGAGTTCTTGATACATAGGACAAGACAAAATTACTACTTTCACGGCTCCAGGCCTAGCCATCTATTGGCAATGAAAATACGCTCGAATGATCATTTCTCGGATATCCCCTCGATCAAGACGAGACAGGGTACAGTCACTACTGATTCGAAAAAGATCAACGACACTTTTAAAGAGTTTTACTCACAGTTATATAGCTCAGAGGTTAATCTCGACGACTCTAAATTTGAATCGTTCATTGGCGGGCTTGAGATACCCCACATTTCTGAGGAAGAGGCCAAGGAACTGGGGAAACCGATCACTCTTATGGAATTGAGGGAGACGATTGCTGAAATGCAGAGGGGTAAGGCACCAGGCTGGGATGGTATTCCACCCGAGGTGTATTTAGCTTTCTGGGACCAACTGGGTCCATTGATGCTCGATATGATCAATTATGCTATCGAACAAGGGGAGTTCTCAAGAGATGTCAACATGGCGTTGATTTCCTTACTTCTCAAGAAGGACAAAGATCCCAATGATTGTGGTAGCTATAGGCCCTTGAGTCTTCTCGGGCCGATTTAAAAGTGTTTGCCAAGGTGCTGGCCCGCCGCCTGCAGAGATTTATGACGGTATTGGTACACTGCGATCAAACTGGTTTTATCCCGGGGCGCCTGGCTGCAGATAATCTTAGGAGGTTGTTGCATGTAATCGATAACAGTAAAGACAATACAGCTCCGTCCACAGTTCTGTCTTTGGATGCCATGAAGGCGTTTGACAGACTTGAGTGGTCATACCTGTGGAAGGTACTTGAGGTTATGGGTCTTGGAAAGAGTTTTATTCATATGATTAAAGTCCTGTATGCCTCGCCGTCTGCGATGATACTGACAGGCAAAAACTGTTCCACACTCTTTCCAGTCTCCAGATCTTCTAGACAGGGTTGTCCTCTGAGCCCAGGACTGTTTGCGCTTTCCCTCGAACCATTGGCCCAATTTATTAGGCAATCGGAGGACATCGTCCCCATAATGGTCAATAATACTCCACACAAAATTGCTCTCTATGCGGATGACCTGCTGATTTTTATGGACGACCCCTCCCGGTCGGCCACAAAATTATTGGGAATTATCGACGACTTTGGTCAAATGTCAGGCTTTAAGATTAACTGGAACAAATCAGCCTGCCTACCTCTTAATGAGCTGGCCAAGGCGGTACGACTACCAGCTGATATCCCCATAGTAGAACATTTTAAATACTTGGGCATAGAGATATTCCCCACGCTGAATCAAACTACTAAGTACAACTTCACGGGTACTTATGATAAAATACGCCAGGATCTAGACAGGTGGTCGTCCCTTCCTAACTCCTTACAAGCCCGGGCTTCCATAATCTTAGCTCAATGCTCCCCCTGCCCCCCCCCCCCCCAATAGACCACTGGCGCAAGGTACAATCGATGGTATCTAAGTTTATCTGGAATAACAAACGCCCGAGAATCAAAAGGGCTACTACTCAACGTAGGAAACAAGATGGGGGCCTCGCAATCCATGATTTTAAGCTTTATTTCTGGTCCTTCTCACTGAGACCTCTGATGTGCTGGCTAGACCCTGTAGATGCTGTATCTTGGCGCTCCTTAGAAGCGGCGGCGGTCTCACCGCTAAGATTGCAGGATGTGGTGTACTCCACTGTCTCTATTTCGAAATGCCGTCTGAGGTATGGACCGATCATAACTCACGTGATCCAAACGTGGCGTAATGTACAGAGGTCGTGTGGGGTTAAATGCCCATGGCACCTGGACTCTCCAATTTTTAATAACCAGCAATTACTTGTTGGGCACAAGCCGGTTAATATTCCTCAATGGCAAAGGAGGGGAGTTCATACTCTGGAGGATATTTATGATAAGAACGGCCTCCGTGCGTTTCAGGACTTAAGAGAATTTTATGATCTTCCCGGCGAGCCCTTCTTTCTTTACCTTCAACTAAGGTCATCACTGAGGGCGCATGGCGTGCCGTGGGCTCAAGCTTTGCACCCACACCCCTTCCTCAGGCTCATAGTGGACAGGACGACATCCAGAGGGTTTGTCTCAGACTTTTATACGCTCTTAATTCAATCCACGTATAAAAATGTATCATTAGATACAATCTGGCGTGTGGATATCCCGGAGTTGGACCCCGAGTTTGACTGGGATGATGTTTGGGCAAATGTGGCATTATCTTCCCGCAACCCCAATCACCAGCAAATTAATTTTAATTATATTCATAGGACCTATCTTACACCTAGGAAGCTATTTGCTATGGGCCTGATAACCGACTCTCGGTGCACTTTGTGCTCTCAAAAGGCCACTGGCACTTATATGCATATGTATTGGGATTGCCCACCAGTGGCCCGCTTCTGGAGGTCAATAACGGACAAACTTTCAGATCTGTGTGGCTTAACTATCCCATTCACAGCTGTTACGCTACTCCTGAACGATATAACGACACTACCTGCGTCCGTTCAACTAAAAAGGGTTGTCCTAGCGGGTGTCACAGCAGCGAAGAAGCTAATAGCAATGAGATGGAAGGAGCCTGAGAAGCTTACAGTGATGAACTGGTCCCTAACACTATTGGATGTGATTTATCTTGAGATATCCACGGCGCGGGTGATTGGGGTGGGACAGGCAGGTGGTTTGCAGCAGCCGAAAAGGTCAGGACCGCCGTGTGCGGCTGAGCGGGGTTGAGGTGCGTGTTCGGGTGAGTCCGGGGGTCTCTTGGGAGGGGGAGGAGGAAATGTTTTGTCTGTCTTGTCTTTTGTCTTGTCCTCTTGAGTTTAGCTGGGGATTTTATGGGGGGGGCAGCTATTTAACTATTTCTTCACTGTTTGGTCACTTTTACACGGTCTCTGTGAGTCTATGGAACACCTCTACAGGTTTTTGTTTTTTCATGAAGGTTCTGTTTTCGGGTCGTGTTCTCAAAAAGTGGTCCTTGTGGTGAATTGGAGATGTACGTTTTATTAATATAAGGTCACACAGCCGGGAATCGGGGCTGAACACTGGGAAAAACCATTTATTGGATAGTACCCCTTGGATTTAAAATTTTGAAGGTTTTCTCTTTGTCTGTATAAATTGTTATTCTGTATTATTATTGTTTTTGTTATTTTCTTGTGAAGTTCTATGTATTGTGATTGTGTTTAATGTGTTGTCTTGTTTCATGTGAATAATAATAAAAAAATGTGATAAAAAAAAAGAACTGGACCTCATGTGAACGGACATACAGACCAGTAGCTTCAGAACTGGACCTCATGTGAACGGACATACAGACCAGTAGCTTCAGAACTGGACCTCATGTGAACGGACATACAGACCAGTAGCTTCAGAACTGGACCTCATGTGAACGGACATGCAGACGGAGCGCTTCTCAGCCATTTACAAATATAGTCGACTTGAACTCTACTACTTTGGCCCAGATCCAGGATCCGAATGCAGAGGTCAGAGGTCACATACACGTCGGCTTCGCATTCCTATATGCCGCTTCCTGCCGGCGGCTATCACTGAAGACATTTATTCATGAATGGCATTTTTTTCATGTTTGCCATTTGTGAAAGACATACAGAAACATTATTTCTGTTTGCCAGCGGGCCTCTTCGGTTTCCCATCTTCTACAAATAATGGCTACATGTATGACAATCTTGGATCGTCCTCTGTTAAACCTTCGTCACGATATATTCATAACTTTTGCCATAGCTGCTCTTACACTCCTGATACATTTACTCGTGTTTTAATAAGTGTTTAAAAAAAAGCTAACAATTCCAATCAGAACATCAGAAACTGGCAGTTGACCCCTATCCCATTTGATGTTGTCTCAGGTACTCCATATTCTCACGGCAGGCCATTTTTCTCTCATGTCGTCCTCGGGTTGGGATTCCTTTTGTGGATTTCGTCCATTATAATGTTGTCTCTATATCTGTTGTCTATACTGTAGCTGGGCAGATAACAGTGAAGCGTGTGAGACCTATGATTGGAATAGTCATTCCTGTACATTCCATCATTGAGCTCAACGTCTAATCAATTAAATAATAGTGACATTTACATTTTCCCCATTTTTCTGGGGACACCCTGGAACCCCCGGACCCCAGGTTGAGAACCTTACTACGTAAAAAGGTGAAAGTGTCACAATTGCGGCCATGCCGATTTGGCAAAATGGCATCCGGCCATTTCGGGTTAGATGCTACTTTTTTGTCTCCATGATGGAGCTACATTCTACTGAGTAGCACAGCAGCTCCAGGGATGAAATTTGGAATTAGAAATGTATTTGAAGGATGACTCAGCCGTGTAGCAAGTAGTGGGGGTAGTAGCAAAGTAGCAAGTGGTAGGTGAAATGAGCAACAAGGCTGTACATTAATCTGGGGCTTTTATTGAAAACAAAAACATCTAAAATGTGGTAAAATACAAAAGATACTACTGGCTCCCATTGGAGCACCTGACTAATTCACCGAAAGGTCAGTCCCTAACCATGCCGGGCTTACCAGCTTACCGGTCTCAACAAAACCCACTGTTTCCAGTGTGTGCTCCCTCCCAGCTCTCTGTCCATCATTCCCAGCTAACGCACGCACACACACACACACACATACACATACACATACACATACACATACACACACACACACACACACACACTCTGAGGGTAGTTGTCTATTCTCCTTCAGAAGCCTGAGTTAATTGGGAGACAGCTGTGTGTGTGTGTGAAGCTGTCCAATTACATCCTCCTCTCTCCCCAGTGGGAGGAGCCAACAGGCTGGAATGACGCAGCCACACTTAATGTATGGCGTAATTTCAACGTGGAATTAAAGGTGACATGCATTATAAATGTCTTTTTTCAGTGTCTAGCATTGTATTATAGTAATAGGAGTTAGTATCAATGTGTTTGTGTCTCTAAATACCATATTGGCGGATTGCCGTCATTCAGGGCATTCATTTCCTGGTCGAAATAATCAGGTCATTCTGATTTGACTCGCATGGTGACGTCACGTGGCGAGGATGGCGCGGATAGTGATCCGATTGGCTCTGTGGTTGTAGCGCACCAAACAGGGTTTGACAGAGCGAGAGAGAGAGGGAGAATCAGATAGACCCTCGCGACAGAGCGAAGCACACATACACACACGCGCGTCGCGCTGTTGTCTCTCGGTCGTCTCTCGGTCGGTCTCTCTCTCTCCCCCTCTCTATCTCTCGATTCGGGAGCATATATAACGCCCCGTCTATAGCTGTAGCGCGCGGCACAGTGTAAGACTTCCTCAAACGGGAGAGGGAGAGAGAGAAAGAGAAGGGGACCTGCGTCTCTCGCACGCAGCTGTGTTTACACAGTGCTCTCTCTCTCTCTCTCTCTCTCTCTCTCTCTCTCTCTCTCTCTCTCTCTCTCTCTCCCTGCCACTCGCAGACTGTGTGGATGACTGTCACTGAAAGTGCTTATGGGCGGAGCCCAGCCAATAACAGGCTGAAATCTTGAGGCTGGAAAATGATGCTTTTGAGTACTCCATTAGAAATATAAAACAATGATTTTTTTTTAAATAGACCTTACAGATGTCTTCCATAGACTCACAGGAATTGTGTAAAGTTGCCCAAATAGTGCTAGGAATAGCAATGAAGGTCCCCTTTAAGGAATATCAAAATAAAAGCACACGTTGTTGAACTGATGACAACAGCAGAGAGGGTAGGATCTTTTAACTGAATAATACTGTGTACATCATTTTGAAGTGTGTGACTAAATTGTGTTGTGGAAATTGTTTGTAATTAGTTTCACCCAGCTGACAGAAACTGGAGGTGTGGCCTTTTGCTGCAGGTGTCACTCATCAGTAATTAGTGATAGTGATTTAAAGACTTGCTGGCTTAGCGTCGAGAAACGAAGAGAGTTATCCGCCGAGGGATCCACCGATCCACCCAGTGCTAAGTACACCATAATCCCATATTTCCCTCCCACTGCTATTTCCCCACTATCTCTCTTCCTCCCTACAACCTTCTCCCTGCCACTCTTGACACCACAATGTGCCTCATACCTATATGCACAATCTGCTCCTCCAGAACAGACTCAACCCATCCACGCCAGTTTGCTAGCAACCCGGCTAATCTCTCCTACCCTCCTACAGCCACTAATACACCTGTCACAGTACGGGGAGGCTTATGGAATTGTCAATCAGCAGTCAAGAAAGCTGACTTCATTACTGCCTACGCTAGGGATGCACCGAAAATTCGGCTACCGAAAATTATCGGCCGAAAATGGTTAAAAAGGCTCTTTCGGCTTTCGGCCGAAAGGGTTTTAGCACCGAAAATCTATGACCGAAAGTCAAATAACGTGTTGTTGTGATGATGTCATCAAAACGCGACTACAGACATACCGGATTACCGTTACCGGTAGCATGCGCAACATGTAACGTGCGCAGCTTGGCAGCTCTTCCTGCATTCTACAGCCTGTGATAACTAACTCCTCTTGGGAGTAGGGATGCCCCCCGAAACCCGGTTCTAAACTAAATTAGAAAAAAACTGAGTATTGATCAGCTCCGACGTTAACGGTACTGCTATCAGTAGTCTAGGAGCGGATTAGCTACGAAGCTAACAGTGTACCATCCATCTGCGACGCAACGGTGGCAGCAACAGTGGACACTGAGTAATGTTAACGTTATGACGAGTTCATACTACACTACACGTATGAACTCGACATAAGGTTAACGTTACTCCGTTTAAATGAAGTGTTTAATTAGCAGCAATCTGTTGTTGAAAATGTATTATCGTTAAACCGGAAATGGAAATGCGAGGACAGGAAGTCGTCATCAATCGTTGTAGTCTTTTAGTCTTAACAGTCTGGAATTAATGTATGCATTCAAAAGTGCTGAATAAATGTTTTATGGGCCCATAATAGTGATTATTAATATTATTTAAGTTAAGTTTAGCCATAATCATGTCTTTTGCCATAATCAGGTAGCTAAAAAAATATATATATATTTATATTAATCATTTTCGGCCTTTCGGCATTCGGTTTTCGGCCAACTGTTTCCTATTTTCGGTATCGGTTTCGGCCAAGAATTTCCCATTCGGTGCATCCCTAGCCTACGCCCCCAGAGTCTAAATCTGCAGCTCCTGGCTCTAACTGAGACCTGGATAACCCCCAATAACTCATCAACACCTGCAGCATTATCTACAAACTATAACTTCACTCACACACCTCGACCCTCCAGACGGGGTGGAGGCACTGGCCTCATGACATCTCCTTCATGGGCTACAAACCTAACGCAACTCCCAGAACTGTCACTCTCCTCCCTCGAATATCATGCAGTATCTGTCTCTAATCCTTTCAATATCACCATTGTTACACTCTATCGCCCTCCAGGTCCCCTCGATCACTTCACAGATGAGCTGGACATGCTTCTAAGCTCCTTACCGGAAGATGGTACCCTGCTCCTTCTATTGGGCGACTTCAACCTGCCTGACTCATCTCAGTCGGTCCCAGTGGTCTCCCTCCTACAACAATTTGACCTGACTCCCACTGCCATGCCTCCCACCCACAAAGCAGGCAACTCCTTGGATCTCATATTTTCCCGTAACTCCAGCATCATTAACACCACGGTAACTCCTCTACATGTATCTGACCATTCCTTCATATCCTTCTCACTAACTCTCATGCTTAACCGAAAGGTCTTCACCCCAACTCAAACCGTCTCACTCAGACGCAACCTGCCCTCCCTATCCCCCTCCACCCTCTCGTCTGACATAATATCCGCTCTACCTTTGAGTGACACCTTCTCTGCTCTCCCCACAGAGATGGCAACCTCCACCCTCCTCTCAGCCCTTGCAACCTTCTTCGACAAGCTCTGTCCCCTCATTGAGAAACCTGCCCGCCGTTCCCCACCCAGTCCATGGCTGACGGATGCAGTGAGAGAACAAAGACAGGTCCTGAGAGCGGCTGAGAGGAAGTATAGAAAGTCACGCCTCACTGCTGACATCGACACATATCACAACCTCTTGTTAACATTCTCCAAAACCATTACTAATGCCAAAGCTTCTTTCTTTCACCATAGGATCGAGGCCTCTGCCAAGAATCTTCGCAAACTGCATGCTACCATGTCCTCCCTCATCACTCCCTCCCCACCCCCTCCTCCCTCATCTTTTTCTGCCTAAGACTTTGCGATCTTCTTTGAGGAAAAAGTGGAGAACATCCGCAGCTCCTTCTCCCAACCCCCACCCATTCCAAACGCTGAATCGAGAACCTCATCCTTCACTCTGTCATCTTTCTCTCCCATTACAGAAGCCGAGACCCTGACACTGGTAACGTCGAACCGTCCGACTACATGCCAGCTGGACCAGCTACCCTCCCCACTCCTCCAGACCATAGCACCGGACATCCTCCCATTCCTAACTGCAACCATCAACTCCTCACTCAACTCGGGGGTGGTCCCCACCTCCCTAAAACAAGCCAGAGTCACGCCCCTCATAAAAAAACCAACCCTGAACCCCACCGTCATAGCCAACTATCGTCCTGTCTCTCTTCTCTCCTTCCTTTCTAAAACACTTGAACGTGCTGTATCCAACCAACTTACTGCTTATCTCTTACAGAATGACCTCCTAGACCCCAATCAGTCTGGCTTCCGGACTGGCCACTCCACAGAAACGGCCCTCATTGCGGTCACAGAGGCACTTCACTTAGCAAAAGCGAAAGGCCTCTCCTCTGTCCTGATTCTCCTAGATCTATCTGCAGCCTTCGACACAGTCAACCATCAGATCCTCCTCGCGGCCCTCGCAGGAATGGGAGTGGCTGGATCTGCGCTGACATGGCTGACATCATACCTCAACGACCGCTCCTACCAAGTGTCATGGAGAGGGACTCTGTCGGCCACCCGCCCCCTGCGGACGGGTGTCCCCCAGGGCTCGGTCCTAGGACCCCTTCTCTTCTCCCTCTACACTAAATCACTGGGTAACATTATCACGTCTCATGGCTTCTCATATCATTGTTATGCCGATGATACTCAACTCTTCCTCGCCTTCCCGCCCTCAGATATCCACATCTCTGAGCGGATCTCGGCCTGTCTGTCCGACATCTCCGCCTGGATGACGACCAACCACCTCAAACTGAACCTAAGCAAAACAGAATTGCTCCACCTGCCGGCCAAATCCTCCCCCCTGACCGACCTCTCCATCACAGTCGAGAATGCAGCTGTGACCGCGTCGCCGACCGCCAAGAACCTTGGTGTTGTCCTCGACGACCAGTTGAACTTTTCTGCTCACATCGCAGCGACAACCAGAACCTGCAGATTCCTCCTGAGCAACGTCAGAAGGATCCGCCCCTTCCTGACAAAAGAAGCCACCCAACTCCTCGTCCAATCAACAGTCATCTCCCGCCTCGACTACTGCAACGCACTGCTAGCTGGCCTCCCGGCCACTGCCACCAAGCCTCTTCAACTCATTCAAAACGCAGCGGCCCGCCTGATCTCAAACCTACCGAAGTCGGCCCATGTCACCCCACTTCTTAGGGACCTGCACTGGCTCCCCATTGCTGCACGTATCCGCTTCAAGGCCCTCGACCTAGCATACCGTGCGGCAAAGGGAACCGCTCCCGCCTACCTCCGGTCAATGGTCTCTAACTACACACCCTCAAGACCCCTACGCTCTGCATCTTCTGGCCGCCTCAGACCTACTCCTATCCAAGCTCCCGGAGGGTCATCAAAGAGAAGCTGCCTATTCTCAGTCCTTGCCCCACAATGGTGGAATGAATTACCCATCCCAGTTAGGACAGCCGAATCCCGTCCAATCTTTCGCCGTCGACTAAAGACGCACTTCTTCAACCATTATCTGAAATGATTAAAAAAAATTAAAAATAAAAAAAATCTAACCCTGACTAACCTTACTGTCATGCACTTGTCCTAATAAACTAACCTACACTGTAACACGCAACACTTTGATGAACATTGTTACTCAGCTGATAGAGTTGTACCCTTCTTGCTGTCTTGTCGCACAGAACTTGTAAGTCGCTTTGGATAAAAGCGTCAGCTAAATGACTAAATGTAAATGTAAACTTGATCATGTATATTTATTAGAACATTTAATTACAGCACTATGTTATCAATACACATTTATAAAACGAGGCATATTTAGCCAAAATATGTTGCCAGAACATAAAATAAATAAAGTTTTTTTTACTTGCCAATGCACTGGCACAGTCACCTACCCACGACCCCACTTTGGGTCGCGACCCATAGTTTGAGAACCGCTGATCTATACTTTCATAGTAAATCCCCTCTGGGATATTGACGGACCCCAGTCCGCACATGTATCCAAACACAGGGCGGCTTGGAGAAACGGAAACGTACGGTGGTTTGAACGAGAGCGCGGTCAGAGCTTCGCAAACCACAGTCCCACAAAAGACGAACCGTCGGCCCATGAAGGGAAAGTTGTGTGTTTATTTACTGACTCATATTAAAAACAGACGTCATATATATCCGTTTATCAGCCTTCTGCCCTGTTCTAATTCTGATAAGACACAGTGATATAATGTGCCACTATTAGGTCACTACGCGGGTGAGTGTGTGTTTGTGTATAGGTGTGCGTGCGCATGCGTTTTTATGTGCGTGGCCTACGTTTGTGTTTACGTACGTGCACAGGCATGTTTGTGTGTGTGTGTGACTGTGTGTGTGTGTCTGTCCCTCAGTTCCCACAGCCAGACATGACTGACCTCATCTTGGGTTTATACTGTGTACACACACACACACACACACACACACACACACACACACACACACACACACACACACACACACACACACACACACACAGACACACACAGAGTCACAGACACATGCACGCGCACACACACACACACACACACACACACACACACAATGTGCCATCTGATGAGGACAATAACATGTGTCTCCCAGAACATACAGACAAAGAGAGGAAGACAGTCAGTAAACTGTGTTTGTCAGAGAGGGACATTTAGTACAGTATGCAAATGTGTGCGTGTTTGCATGTGTGTGTGCGTGCGTACAACAGTGTGTGCTTGTGTGTGTTTGTAGTTACAGAAATCTGGCTTGGTGTGTTTAGCTGTGTTTTTTTTGTAATTATTATCATTATTATTTTTTTTTTTATCCACTTTTTCTCCCATTTTCTATATTTTCTCCCATCCCAATTTCGTATCATCCAATTCAACCCTCCCCTGTCACTAACGCTGTTTCTTGCCTCCCACAAGCCGGCTGCAGTGTGGACTAAGTCATACATAGCACAAGTCCCCTCCGGTACTTGAGGTAACAGCAGTCGCATCTTTTCACCTGCGCAGCTCGATCTCTCAGTGGCGAGGAGTAACGCGTGGGAGGCTCACGCTGCCCCCGACACTTCCTGATTCCACTGCGCAGGCGCACCAACCGACCTGTAGGAGTCGCTGTCCACAACGCCCGATCCCCACCCATCAGTTTCCCACCCCCTAATACGGCCAATGTGTATTAGTACGGACGACCAGCTAAACTGAAAGCTAATGTGGAGCGCTGGGCTCGAACAGCCGAGCCCAGCGTCTCCAGATTTCGTGGCGAGCGCCTTGCCCACTACGCCACGTAGCCGCCCTTATTATCATTATTTTTTATATATAAATTTTTACACACATTAACGTGAATCTGATTCCATATGAAAACACATCTTACTGTACATGCTATGCTACATGAGAGATTGTGAGCGAATGAGTGAGTGAAAACTCTAAAAACACACTTATTCAATCAATATCTGAAATTAAAGAGTAAGGAAACGAGAAAAAAACATTGTTCATAGAGTTGTACCCTTCCTGCTGACCTGTCGTACAGAACTTGTCAGTCACTTTGGACAAAAGCCTCAGCTAAATTTAAAATGTAAATGGATAGATGAGTGAGTGTGTGTTTGTGTCTGTGCATGCATACACACACACACACACACACACACACACACACACACACACACATTCCACATTGTGTTCTAATTGGGTGGGAGTGACTGTCATTTCCTGTCTGAGCCTCATTTCCTCTGTTCCTCTGAGGCCAGGTCAAATCTATAGAGCAGTCAGTCTCTCCCTTTTGATTCATGGCCTACATCCTTCTTGCTTCCCTTTCAAAGCATATTTGGGGGAATATGTATTATTATTAGTATAATTTATTTTATTTATTATAAGTATTTATTTATTTGATCAGAACATGTGTGCAGTGGACTGAGGAAGACGAGAGAGGAAGGTGGGGATGGCACGTGGGAAAGGTCATGAACTGGACTCGAACCCGTGACATCGGCACCGGTACATGGCGCCCTGAGCGTGACGCCCCCTCTCTTTTGTCAAATTGATTTCATGGCATCTCTGCTTTTATTAGATGGAGGACGATGGACTGGAGAGTGATAAGAGAAGGAAACATGCTATTCAAACTCAGTCGGGAGGGAACATCGCAAGAATGCGCTGTGTGTGTATTACCTGCTGAGCCCGTAGCATACCCCACATATCAGGGGCAAGGTTCCTTAAAGGAACACACCGACTAGTTTTGAGGTCAGGTCAGGTCTCTCTAGTACCAAAAGAGGGGGAATCTTGTCTTTATCTTCCCCAAAGAGTGTTTGCAAGAGTGATACAAAGCTAGTCTGGGAAGAGAGTGTGTTTCTTGCCTCAAAAACAGAGGGGAAGAGAAATTAAGAGAGGAATAGAAGAAGAAGAAGAAGAAGGAGAAGGAGAAGGAGAAGGAGAAGGGATGGGTAGAGGATGAGAGGAATCAAGGCATGACTTAGAGAAGATTTTGACTCCGGGCTGCGAGAGTTGATGAGGAGGAAACCCTTCTCCGCCTAAAGAGGTTTTCCTTAAAGGGTCTTTAAAAACACATGCGAGCCGCTGCAGCTCCCCAGCTCTGGGCTGATATAAAACAGATCGCTGGACTGTATACACCATCTGCCTTTTGTATTTATTTATTTTGTTGCAGTTTATTGCGATGTTTCCTTTTGTATCGCATCGTACTTTGTATTTTATTTCAGAGAAACAATCTATTTTGGAATGTGCGGTGACGTCAAAAGTAATGTCTTTTTTCCCCCTCCCCACACCTCTCTCCCTCCTCGTCTTCTCACACTCCCTCCCCATAAATCCCTCAATCTTCCCTCCCCTCCGACCCCCCCCCTCCTTCTCTCCCCATCTCTCCCCTCCAGTGACTTGTCCATGCAGTGGGGCCAGCTGTCCAGACCTTACTCCTCCACCGACCGCAGTAGTTCCCTGGGCTCCATGGAGAGCTTGGACCAGACCGCCCCTGCCGCTCCGCCGTACTCTGATTCCCACAATTCACCGGTCGACCCCGTCTTCAACAACAAGAGGGACTCGGCCTACAGCTCCTTCTCGGCCAGCTCCAACGCGTCCGACTACGCCGCGGTGCTGCTGAGGCCCGGCGAGGCCTGCTCCGTGGACAACTTGCTCCACACTTGCAAAGGCTACGCCGACCCATCGGCCCGGGGGAGCGCGCCGGGGGGCGAGGCCCGCAACGAAGGCCGGGCGCCGGCGCTCAAGTGCCGGTCTCTGACCCGGCCGAAAGCGAGGCCGGTCGGGGTGAGGGAAAGGCCCGCCTCGTGCTGTTACGAGGAGGAGATGAGGGGAGGAGAGACGGAGAGAGGGGGTGATGAAGAGAGAGGTGTGGAGAGAATGAATCCCCCACAGCCTCCGACGAGGAAGGACAGTTTCAGGGCCACTCGGAGCCGCCAGGGGGACGCGGACAAACGCTGTCTCTCGGCTCCCGTCGGAATCCCCGACCGGTCCCGTTACCACGACGGCGAGGACAGCGGCGACTCCCCCCTGAACCGTGAACCAGGCATACGTAACGGCTATCCCCCTGAGCCAACGGAAATGAGAGATAGGAATGGGAACCTCAAAGAGGACTCCGTAGAATCTTATTATAACATCCGGACCAAAAGATATGGACTAAGAAATCTTAGTAGTGGTAGCTCTAATAAAGACTATGATCCAGGGAGCATCCCAGACCACCACCTCCCTGCCCCAGCGAGGTCCTCCCCTCTCCCCGTTACCCCTTCCATCCCTAGCCCCCTACCTCCAGTCTCTCCCATGGAGAACCAGGGGGAGTCTCAGCTCACTAACCCAGAGGATAAGCACTCATCGTCGGGTGTACACTGCCACAGTGCCCCTGATAAGCTCCTGGCCGTGCAGCTCCAGACTCTGCAGTTTAATGGTGATAGTGTTAGCTCTTCACTGGAGCCCTCGGATCCTTCAAACCCCTCAGACCCATCCATGTCTCCCTGTAGCAGCCAGTGGTCTCCCTCCTCACTCCAGCCCACGAGGGAGGAACTCGGCGGGGACCTAGGAGGTCACAGGGCTTCCCACAGCCACCTCCAGGCCCCACAGAACAAATGGGGAGGCAGCTGCTGCTCGACCCCAGGATCGGTGTTCACGGATGGGGATGGTGAAGTTGGAGATCTGGGTGAGATCACTAGTGGCTCCCTCTCCCCTATCCAGCACCACCACCCCTGGGGCCGGTCGGCAAGTGTACCAGGGGACCCCGCTGGATGTTCGGGGAGCTCTGACGGGGTACTGGAGAGAGATTTTGCGCCTCTCAGCGCCGCTGCCAGTGTGGACAGTCTACTGGAAGAACAGGGAGGAGGAGGAAAGGTAGATGATGAAGGAGAGGTGCCAACGAAGAAGACGCACTCTAGGAACCATCGTCGGAACCGCCGTCGCAGTGAGCGGTTCGCCACCAACCTCCGGAATGAGATCCAGAGGAAGAAGGCCCAGCTTCAGAAGAGCCGGGGTCCAGGAGGGCTGCTCTGTAGTGGGGAAACTGTTCAGGAAGAAGAGGGTCTGGAGCTCCACGAGGAGGCGGGAGAGGCTCACCAGTATGCCCAGCAAATGAGCACCAAAATTGGATACCTCCCACCGGTCAGCCCCCTGGAGGCTCCCAACCCTGGAAGTCACGGACGATTTTCTTCCACCTCCTCTTCGAACACCAACCTCAACCAGCTACCAACCACAGCACCAGTTGAGAAATCTCATAACACACACGAGTCCAAACATGAAGGTTTACCGACCCAAATGGAGTCCAAACTCCCCTCTCAGGACCAGAACCATGAGCTATCGGACCCGGGCTCACCTAGTTTTGGTGTCGGTATCCGGGTCATAGAGGAGCCGGCGCCTGCCGGCAAAGCCCGACGCTGGCGTTGGACCCCAGAACACAAACTCCAACCAGAGCCCGAACCAGAGCAGCGGTTTGCAGCCAGGGGTGAAAGGTCATTAGGGGTCACGTCGACGGGGTCGCGGCACGGGGTGTGCTCCTTCACCTCGGCATCTTCCTCGACTCGTTCTTCTTCCACCTCTCGGACGGAGGAGTCCGACATCCTGCCCTTCGCAGACAGAATGAAGTTCTTTGAGGAGACCAGCAGGAGCGTGTCCGTGTCCAATCTCTCCGGGCTGACGAGCCGGAAGCAGAGGAGACCGCCTCACCTCGCCGCCGCAGATATCCAGGCTGGCCAGCTCGGTCAGAGCCAAGCCCAGAGGAGGTACTCCTACCAAGGGGGACTCCCTGAGGAAAATGCCCTGCTTCCCAACACCGTGGAGGGCCGGAGGCAGTCGGACAGTAGCGGCAAGGAAAGGGAGAGGGAAAGAGAAAGAGAGAGGGAGGAAAGGGCTATGGAACGGCAGAGGGAGGAGAAGGCGAGAGAGAGGGAGAGGCAAAGGGAGATAGAAAGAGAGGAGAGGGAAAGAGAGCGGGAGAAGCAAAGGGAGAGGCAAAGGGACATGGAAAGAGAGGAGAGGGAAAGAGAGAGGCAGTTGGAATCTGAGAGGGCTCGGCTGAGGGAGATGGAGAAGGAGAGGGAGAGAGAGGAGAGGATGAGAGAGTGGGAGAGGGAGAGAGAGCGAGAACTTGAGCTGGAGAGAGAGAGGGAAAGAGAGAGGGAGCTTGAGCGGGAAAGAGAGAGGGAGCTTGAGCGGGAAAGAGAGACGGAGCTTGAGCGGGAAAGAGAGACGGAGAGGGCCAGAGAGAAGGAACGGCTGGAGCTCGAACGACGGAGAGAGATGGAGCTCGAGAGAGAAAGAGAGAGGGAGAGAGAGAAAGAAAACGAGAGACAGGATCAACTCACCTCAGCTCAGGACTACTACAGCAACTCAGGCCTTGAAGCCAGAAACCAAGACTTCCAACATAGGGACAACTTGCACAATCCCCAGTCCCAGACCCAGGGTCTCTCCCACAGCCAAGCCCAAAACCAGGCCCCTCGGTCAGCCTTCTATCCCGTCAACACCCCATGTCAGCCCCAGGAGAACCAGCAACCTCTACACCAGGGATACGCACCAAGGACCTACACACCTACAGAGGTAAGAATAATACACTTATACACACTTGTATGTGCTCCGGCAACACACTCCCATTAATAAGGCTCATAAATAAGTATAAATAAATAAATTAAATAAATAATAATAAATAATTGCCTGGTTAGTTCTCAGTAGGGATTGGTTTGCCTGGGATTTGTCCTGCATCTCGGTTTTGTCAGATTTATGGACTAAAGGAAGAGATGAAGGCTCAGATGAAGGGCTGAGTTCTGGACGTGGACGTGAAGTGAATCGACCATGATAGGTCAGTCCTGTTTGGACCCGAAGCTGCCAGAACCTGTTGAGAACGAGCCAGAACCTCCTCTAGTGCCAGTACCTCACCATGTCAGACAGTACCTCACCATGTCAGACAGTACCTCACCATGTCAGACAGTACCTCACCATGTCAGACAGTACCTCACCATGTCAGACAGTACCTCACCATGTCAGACAGTACATCACCATGTCAGACAGTACCTCACCATGTCAAACAGTACATCACCATGTCCACTGTTATTGTCTCCCACGTTTAGCGTTTTTATATTTAGATTTTTACATGTACATTTGGTTTTACATGTACATTTGGTTTTACATGTACATTTGGTTTTACATGTACAGCATACTGGTGGCTTTACATTACCCAAAGTTTTACATGGGATGAGCGAGTTCCATGAACTCCACGAAACTGTATTATTTTAGAAATGCATGTCACCATCAATAACTTCTGAAACGTTTCCTTTTTTTGAAAATACAATGCTCCCAAACAGCGGTGATGGGAAAATGGCATTTTATAATACATAAAACCTCTAAGAGTCTCCTTTTTAGAGTTTTGTGTAATTAGTTCTGAGCTGAATTGGATGTTCTTTCCCACATAACCACTTAATTTGCGAGTTGCTGCCGCTGAAGGAATTCCAAGTGCATCGCAAGCACAAGTCGTATACGTGGTAAAAATGTCCCTGTCGGAACCAAATGACCCAAGTCCTCAGTGCCGAGTGACCATTGGCTGGTCCCTCAGCCAATGGCAAGCAATGTCTCACCATCAGAGTGTAATTTACCTATATCAAGCCCCGCCCTCTTTTCTTCCACTGTTCCACTTTTCATCCTCCAATCACAAGCGTTGCTTCGGTTTTATCCAAGGGAGGCAATGCAACGGTTGTAATTGGAGGATCAGGAAAAGAGGATGGAGCTTGATATAGGTCAAGTATCATGAGGTTTGCACAACATTTTGGATTCGTTGCCAAAATAACCGCTCGAAATTTTTACGCGACCGTCCCAAATCGTATTTAAAACAAAAATCACAAATGCAGTTATTTGACCACTTTTAAAATGTCCCCCCCCCCCCCCCCCCCGCAAAGTGGCCTCTTGATCCAGTACCGAGTGGTACAAAATGGGCCGGTTTGCGATTGAACTGTGGTTGGAATGTAGAAGTGTCTTTTCAGGACGCAGCGTGGATGCTCATCCTCTGCCTGGGACAGGGTCCAAGGCTCCCATTCAACTGGGGGTGAACGGTACTGTGACTACAGCGGACCTTCACATCCACAATAATAACAGTGTTACGTTACATCTCTACCCCAAATTTCACTTGAGGTTCTCGGCGGGGGGGGGGGGGGGGGGGGGGGGGCAGATTCCTTCGATAGGACGACCCCCACCTCTTCTTCTGAACTTTTGGAACTCCGATGAACCTCTCGTCCACTCAGCCCCCCCCCCGACATTGAGCTGAACCAAATTGCCATTTGTTAGGAATGGTCTGTGTCTTAAACAGAGCCCTGGCTCTAGCCGTGGCTCTTCTGCTGGCTTCACGCAGGGTCCTGTGTGGGGGATGGGATCCATTTCAAATGAAAGGTTTTTGGTTTGATGCCCGCAGTGATAACCCCTGCATTGGATCCTTGTTTTATATCTACCGCCGAAGATGTCCAAGTTGCTTTAATGGTAACAGATGTTGTGGAAATACTGTAGGGCTAGCGATAAGGTATTCTACACACATACACATGCATATATATATATATACACACACACACACACACACACACAAAATACGTATGTTGAAGTTGGCTCTGATTGAAGTCCTGCAGAGAAATAGGCAGTGGAATACTGATGATACGAAGAATAGATATGCTCAACCTGACCTAGACCTTACATAGGGAGAGTGTGTGTGGGTGTGTGTGTGTGTGTGCGCGCGCGTGTGTGTCTTGGACATCGGAAGGAAACGTAATATGAAAATATGGAAATATTAAAAGGCTATTATTGTTATTATTCACGGTCTGTCACTCAGCCCGGTCCCTTCTGAGAGCTCCAGCTGAGTTTCAGGAGAATTTAGGAAATAGTTGTAAATGGTTATTGGCACCAGGATTGGACCCCAGGGCTGGTGTGTCATGGAGACATGGTTTTAAAAGACCTCTGTGTTTTTGTCTCCATCATCATTTTTCAAGTCTTTCTTTCTTTTTTTTCTCTTTACCCTTTTTTTTTTTTTTTTTAGATTTTGAACACAAACCTAAAGCCTGAACTAGAGTTGCAGAACTAAAAGGATGTCCATCAGATTTCAATATGATCTAAAAAATTTAATAAAAAAAAATGTAAAGAGATCAATGTGACCGACATTAGCTAAAACAGGCGAGACCTGACACACTAGCACCATTCATACAGCGAACAGCGATCATTAGGTTTCTGTTATCTTATCTTATCTTGGCCTATATGCCATCATGGCCCTGAATGGACAGCGCATACTTTCTGACTCATGACCTTAAGAGTGTCACCATGACTGAAGAGGCTCATCTCAAGATTAGCTCCCTTCCTCTAAGATAAGGTTCCTCAGCTGGTGTTTTGTGACTCACGTGAGACGACAAACCGGCGTGCCCCGTTCCCCCCCCCAATACATAACCATTTGTTGAGCCACCGTAAGATACTGTACTTAACGCACACAGGCCGGGGTATTCTTTTGGACCGGTAACACGAGTGCAATGAGGTCGTCCGACATTCCTTTGGTGGAATAATAAGCGTAGCGAATGTGTTCTACAGACGTATCCTGTATTGCGGCCGTAATGAACCAGAGCCTTATGTGAACGCGTAGAACTAGAGGACACAACGTTTTTATAAATACGGCTTTGTGTCCGTGTCTTTCAGTTATACAGCCGTCTTGCTGTCTCCCGAGGACATTCCTTAGTGGGAATCTCACATATCAATCAATCAAACCTTTATTTATTCTCGAAAAGACAATTGAGGTCACCTTCATTTTCAATGTCGTCGAGACTTTACAGACGTTTCAATGCATAACTTTTTACAATATATTAATAATAAATATGAATAACTAACTATATAGCACTTTTCACGCAGAGTACCCCACAGCAATTAGTATAAAATGAACATAGACATCAAATCAGCACACAATTGACAGAATAAAAAAGAATGCATAAATTGCAGAAATAAGAATAGGTATACAAGACAATAAAGGTAGGGCAAGGTAAATGTGCAGACATAAGAATAGGCATGAAATAAGTACAATAGTACAATGTTGCTCGAAGGCATGTGAACTCCCCCGGAACAGCCAGTGCCCCAAATACGCCACAAAATTATATTCTTTTTACATTGCATCGTTTTTATTTTTATTATATCATGTACAGTCTGGATACTGAGCAACATGTGTTCCGCAGATATATTTTGCCCATATAACTACCAGCCATTGTCTCTGCTGCACTCCATCATTTTGATCGTTTTGTTTTCATTCCACCCATTATATATTTCAGTATGTATTTCTGCAAAAAAAGGGAGGTAGGGACCGCACTCTGAATATCGTTGTTTTTTATTTTCAAAGGACACAAAACGTTTTCAGCCATCCGGCCTTCATCACTGATGAAGGCCGGATGGCTGAAAACGTTTTGTGTCCTTTGAAAATAAAAAACAACGATATTCAGAGTGCGGTCCCTACCTCCCTTTTTTTGCATAATTAATATTGGACTACGCACCTGTCTGAGCGCAGTGGTTACCCTTTTCTACCACAGTATGTATTTCTGTACATAATATGTATGTATGAGCGCTTCTGCTGGAGGATTAATAACCTTGGAAAATGTCTTCCACAGACCCATCCTTCTCATATACCCAAATTTGTATCTCACCTCTTCAATTTGATTATTTTACATTCACTCAACGCAGTCTTTAAATTTTTTTTTTTGCATTACACATATATACGTATTTCACTATGTATGTATGATGACTGACTTAGTGTGTGTGTGTGTAACAAGCTTGTCTGGCATTCCATCGGTGGAATTAACCCGCTGAATGTGTTCCACAGACGTATCCCGCCCGGCAACAGGAAACTGCCCAGCTCGACAGGAAGTACAGCCTGACCGAGAGGTGAGCCACTTCCTGTCTGTGTGTTCTGTGCGAAGCGCTCACACACCCAGATGGACACGTGCACACACACACACGTGCACGCGCACACACACACACACGTGCACACACACACACACTCACTCTATAAAAGGCTTTTACAACAAGTTACAACGATTGTTCCCTTTCAAACGTGTTACATTTAAGCCTGATTACTCTGTATCCATCCACCCTACTGTCTCTCAACTCTCTCAGCTTCACACATGCATTGCGGATATGACAAACGCATGCCATCTCCTTCATACTTTCTCCCATCGCTTCCTGATTCCCACCTAATTCGTCCTCTGGAGTCCAGGTGGGGTGGTTTAGACCCTGCAGTAATTGTCTTGGAGACGGGGAGGGTACTCAATCATACCCTGGCCATGAATCAAGTATAACAAGGTCTAAGTGTGTGGAACAATAATCATCCGTGGTTATGAGACGACCATGTAATGATATGTGCTTGAGTAGGTGGTGGTGGATTCCTATTATGTGTTGCTATAGTGGAGAAATGGAGGTATGTGCGTGGGGAGCCAGGGGGGACTCCTCCAGCTCATATTTTGACCAGAGACGGTAACAGTTCAGTGGGCCTGGAATGCAACAAGCCCCTTTTTCAATCCACTCTCTCCTCTCTTGATCTGTCTTTATGTTTGTATGTTGCTGCTCTCTTTGTCTATAGTCTTTAGTCTTTGAGCATATTCTGTATTGTATATACTCATTCAGCACCCGATTCTCCTCTTTTTCACACTCTGAGAAATACATCTACCTTGCGTATGCCTCACCACTTCCCTGCCTCTCTCTCTTTCCATCGAAGGGACTATCCGAGGTGGAGGCGGGACCCCTCGAGGCCCCCTGAGAGCTCCGATCAGCAGTCCCACCCGGTTCGATGGGGCCCCCCCAGGCAGAGCGACGGCGGCGGCGACGACCCCCGCGGGTCTCCGCTCGCGCCCCCGCCAGCTCCCCTCTCGCTCCGCGGCCGCGCCATGTCGGAGAACGACCTCCGCTTCGTCGGCGGCCACCGCTGGTCGCCGTCGCTCTCCGTGGGGAGCGGCCAGCCGCTGAGCGAGCTGGAGGAAGGGGGAGGAGGCGGCGGAGAGGCGGGCAGTGTCGTTTCGGCCGCCAGGAAGAAGACCCCGCCTCCCCCGAGGCCGCCGCCCCCGAAGTGGGAGCAGTTCCACCGCAGGAGGGCGTCTCACCACAACCTCTTCGCCTCGCCTCCTCTCTTCTCCCACGGTTCCTCCTCTGCCCCTCCGCCCGACCGCTCTGTCCCTCTGTCTCTCGCCCCGGCAGAGGAGCGCCGACCCTCTCGCGCTCCATACACCTCCTCCCCTCCGGCTGAGACGTCCAGACAGAGGTCCTACAGTCTCCCACCGCGGAGACAGGAGGTGTCGGAGGGCTGTCGGCACTGCAGCTGTGGCCAGACTCAACCCCCTTCCGCCTACGGCCCACCGTCCAATCGAAATCACCCCCCCCAGGTTCAGGAACACCCCTTTGCCTGCGCCGCCCCGTCCAATCGGAATCAACCCCAGGTTCAGGAACGCCCCTTTTCTCACGCTACGCTCAATCAGAACCGGGCTCAAATTCAGGACCCTTCCTTTACCGCTGCCCCGCCGAGTCCTATGCTCTCCAGGCGGTCATTCCGTCCGGTTGCTCCGCCCCATAGAGAGAGGGATGGTGTCTCCAGGAGTGGATATGGAGCGCAGCAGGAGAGAGTGGATATGCTGCCTCCACTACCACCACCATCATCTACAACAACAACAACAACAACAACAGAAGATTGCTCAACCAGGTGAGATAGGCACAATGCAGAGTTCAAATATAGAGTTCAAATACTTGCACAGGTTCAACTTTAAAGGTACTATATAGATGACATTCAGCCACTAGATGTCGCACTAGAGCACCAGCGTGTCATTTATCCAAGCAGGTGCATTCCACGTGGGGAAATGGGGGGATAGGGAAGGGATACGTGCATGCAACATGTAAACAACAACGTTCATTTTGGACCAGCCGAAAAAAAATTATGATTTTCTTTTTTTATTCCGCACCAATACTTTTATTCCGCACCTTTCTAAAAGCTCTGTGGATGTTTAAAAAAAAAAAAAAAAAAAAGAAATAATACATAAAATGTTATCTATAGCACATTTAAACAAATGATAAATAAAAAAAAGCATAGATACATGATTTACATTATGTTACAACTAGGTTCTGTAATTGATTTCATGACATTCAGTTATTGTCTGAATGATCACTTTCCATGAATATTTTGTATCTTGTTGTGCTTTTTACCTTTGTGACTTAATAACAGTTCTATCCTCACTGTACAGGTTGTCGGAGGTGAAACCGTACAAACACCCGCAGAGTCGCAGAGCGGCGGCCGACTGGGAGAGAACACCGGCTCCCGGACTGCCTGTCATCGAGAACGGGGCATTATCTCCCGAATCCTACTTCGCCGTGAGCTACGAGCAACAGCAGCAGCTCCTGAACACTAGAGGGTTCCAGAGCTTTTCGAAGAACACCGGCGTAGAACCCCACAGGGGTCTAGAATCGGAACCGGATTCAGAACCGACCCTCAGCCCCAGCCCCGCCCACAGCCTGGAGGCGGAGCTGGACATCCCCATGGAAACGGACATCGACGACTTCCAGGAAGAGGAGGGACTTCCCCTCGAGGGCGACCCAATCGGCGGCGAGCTGCGGTGTTTCGCCCTGCCGGTCACGGTGCTGGAGACTGACATCGACATCCTACCCGATTCGGAGACCTCCCCGTCGGGCAGGATGAGAGTGGAGAGCGGGTCCCTGGAGGAGGAGCTGGAGGTCGGGGAGAGGACCGGAGAGGGGATCACCCTGGATGAGCTCTTCCCACAGAGCAGTGAGGGCGAGTCGGGCACCGAGAGCTGGAGAGGGGCCTACCGCACCATGGAGGACAACTCCAATAGCTTGGATAGGTAAGAGGGAGAGGAGGAGAGTTTGTAGTGGTAGTGTGTGTGCATGTGCGTGTGTGTGTGTCTGTGTCCATGCATTAATCACACAGGCCATTTGATGTGTACAAGACAGAAGTGTTCTGGCCACTAAGCTCATTACTTCTCTCCCACATCCTCTACAGACGGTTTTCTCCTTCTCTCTCTCACTCTACCAGCTTCCTCTCCGCCTCTCTAAGTTATCTTTCTTTCTTTCTTTCTTTCCAGCTATTGTTCTTTTTAGGTGTGTGTGTGTGTGTGTGTGTGTGTGTCTCTCTGTGTGTGTGTGTCTCTGTGTGTGTGTGTGTGTGTGTGTCTGTGTGAGATACGCCACTTCACAATATATATCATACCAGTATATTTTAGTATCCCTCCAGGCCGTGGCTTGTCTATTTTCGGTGCAGGCTGGGTCATAACATTCCTCCCTGGCCAGAACTTGAATGGATGTTAATGGAAAAGTTATGGAGATGGCAGACAGCTGGACCCATTGGGCACATGTTCAAAGGCCTGGATTTCCTTGGTTCATTCCTTGTATGTGTGTGTCTCCATTGAACATCTGGAATATTTGAATCGTATAGTGTATAATTGGTGAAATCTAAAAGTAATCTTTTAAACTGCATGTGTGAACGCGCTGATTTAACCCCTAATTCTCTCTCCTCTCCTCTCCTCCACCCCGCTCTCCCTCCATCCCTCCATCCAGGCGCTCTGGTGCCAGCTCCAGCTGTTCCTCCTACTACAGCACGTCAGCAGCTAAGGCCCAGCTACTGTCTCAGATGAAGGACTTATCTGACAGCCGAGAGAGGGACGACGATGACGAACTGTCTTATAAGGTAACACACACACACACACACACACACACACACACACACACACACACACACACACACACACACACACACACACACACACACACACACACACACATTATCAAGAGCTTTGGGATAATAATTTTAATTTATCTTTTTACTACATTTCTACTACTGTATCTTCCACAAAGAAATGTATATTTTATAGGGATGTTCGATATTGGCTTTTTTACCGATATACCGATATTGTCCATCTCTTAATTTCCGATACCGATACCAATATATGCAGGGTTTTCCCCTAAAAAAAACTGAATAATTTCAGGTAATTAACATTACATATCTCTTGTCGTGGAATTAACACAACATTATGCAAACTTAACATACTTAAAAATAACTATTTGTTCTTACTTGCTTGCCCGGGTAAATAAAAGTTAAATAAATGTAAAATGTACCAACCATTTCCGATATTACATTTTAATGCCAATATCGGTAGGCCGATAATATCGGACATCCCTAATATTTTATATATATGTTTTGAGTTTATGGCTACCAAATGTCTCAATAATGGAACATTTATTCTCGACAAAGCAAGAATGACACACGGACACTTGGTGTTCGCTACAGCACTCATAATAACATGTAAAAAACTCTTGATATGGTCCGTTACCTTATTTCCTTTCAGAAGAGTGTTAAGTGTTTTTTCCTCTCCTCTGCAGAAACAGCTGATGGAGAGCCTGCGTAAGAAGCTGGGCGTGCTCCGAGAGGCTCAGCGGGGCCTGCAGGACGACATCAGAGCCAACACACAGCTGGGGGAGGAGGTGGGGATCCTTTGTTGCACTGTTTTGCACTATTGTGCATTTAATTACACGAGGAACACAAAGGAGGCCAGGAAAATAGTCCGAAGTAAATCTTCCTCACGCCACAAGAGCGACAGGAACCAACTGCAACAAGCCAGATGTTTGAACAGATAAATACTCTTGCACCTGCATTTGTTCGTAAACATGTATACTTTGGTCTTTATTCTCTCTCTCCCAGTATCTCACTATCTCTCTCTCTCTTTCTACCCACCTCTCTCTCTCTCTTTTCCTTCCCCTATTTCCTGCATTCTCCCACTCCCCTGCATTCCTCAGTGACGGGTGTTTAGTGTTTGAAGAGGGGAGTCGGTCAGTTCTGTCCGACTGTCTTTAACTAATTTCCTCTCTCTCTCTCTCTCTCTCTCTATCCCTCCCCCCCCCCTCTCTCTCTCTCCCGCCCTCTCTCTCTCTCTCATCACTGTTGCATTGCCATAACGTCTCTTCCTCTGCGTGCCCAGGTGGAGAGCATGGTGCTGGCCGTGTGCAAGCCCAACGAGGTGGACAAGTTCCGCATGTTCATCGGGGACCTGGACAAGGTGGTCAGTCTGCTGCTCTCTCTGTCCGGGAGACTGTTGAGGGCGGAGAGCTCCCTGGACACACTGGACCCAGACACGGCGCACCACGAGAGGGTGAGGGGAGAGGGAGGGAGGGTGAGGGGGTGATGGAGGGAGGAGCGGATATGGAAGGGAGGTGGAGGGAGGAGAGGATATGGACGGGAGGTAGAGGCAGGAGAGGATATGGAAGGGAGGTGGATGGATCAGAGGATATGGAAGGGAGGGGTGGAGGGAGGAGAGGATATTGGAGGGAGGGATAGAGGGAGGAAAGGATATGGAAGGGAGGTGGAGGGATGAGAGGATATGGAAGGCGGGGTGGAGGGAGGAGAGGATATTGGAGGGAGGGATAGAGGGAGGGAGGAGAGGATATGGAATGGAGGGATAAAGGGAGGAAGCGCTGGGAGGAACAGAGGAGGCAAGTTGATCATGTCTGGCAGGTGACAGAAAGTTAAAAGAAAGAATGAACAGAAGACACACAGAAATAAAACACTGTTTAAACATAATTTGAAATCCATTTTTTCCTTTTCCCTCTCTTCCCTGATCTTTCTCTCTGTCCTCTAGCTCCCTCTGCTGGAGAAGAAGCGGCAGCTCATGCGGCAGCTGTCCGAAGCGCAGGACCTGAAGGACCACGTCGACCGGCGGGAGCAAGCAGTGGGTCGGGTCCTGGCTCGCTGCCTCTCCCCCGAGCATCACAGAGACTACAGGTGAATAAGAGAGGTCCATACTGTAGCTGTGTGCAGTGCTGTAGGTCCTGGCTCGCTGCCTCTCCCAGAGCATCACAGAGACTACAGGTGAATAAGAGAGGTCCATACTGTAGCTGTGTGCAGTGCTGTAGGTCCTGGCTCGCTGCCTCTCCCAGAGCATCACAGAGACTACAGGTGAATAAGAGAGGTCCATACTGTAGCTGTGTGCAGTGCTGTAGGTCCTGGCTCGCTGCCTCTCCCAGAGCATCACAGAGACTACAGGTGAATAAGAGAGGTAGCCGTGTGCAGTGTTGTAGTCGAGTCACTAAATCCCGAGTCCAAGTCGAGTCCCCAGTGTTCGAGTCCAAGTCGAGTCACCAAAGAAGAGCCCGAGTCGAGTCCCCATTAACCTAGTCCGAGTCCAAATCATCAAGGTTGAGTCCATTCCACAGATGTCTGTTGAAGTTTGAGGTTGTCCCAGTCTTCTCTTCAATCGTTTGTTTGGCCCTTTGTCTGTCTCCTGAGCAGTGAGCAGAGTCTACTGGAAAATAACTAGGGTTTATGACAGTGCTGTATAATGCAGTGGGATTAAAGTTTGACTGGAGAGAGTAGTAGTCTAAAAGCAGGATATTTACCTGTTTCTTCTTGCATAAGAACCAGGTAAATAGCAGGCTATTTATGTTACAGCAGAGGTGGGTTCAGATTCAGATTCAGATTCAGACAACTTTATTGATCCCGCGTGGGGCAATTCATATTTGCAGCTTCACCAACAAGCAACAAAGACAAACAAACAACAAAACATCTCAACGACAGCACGGCAAATAAAAAGAGAAACACTCCATGTGATACACAATCCAGCAGTAAAAGTAAAAGTAAAAACAGACAACCAAGTGCAAAAGGCTACTTAAAATGACTACAGTCTGAGTTTAAAAGTCTGATAGCCGAGGGGACAAAAGATTTGGCGTAGCGGTTGGTCCTACTTGGTGGGACGTCATAACGGCGGCCAGAAGACAACAGTGAAAACCGCTGAGACAGAGCATGGAGGAGTTGATTAATGATGCTCGTCCCCTTCTTGACCACCTGGTCCGTCCAGAGAGAACATAGGTCTCTCTGTTTTGGAGCACACCTTCACTATGTACTGTAGGCTGTTCCTATCTTTAATGGACAGGCCACTGAACCAGCAGATAAAAGAAAAAGTTAGGAGGCTTTCAATAAAATAACTATAAAAAGTGCTCAGGATCTTCGCACTAACATTAAAAGAGTTCAGCTTTCTCAGCAGGTAGATCCTCTGCTGACCTTTTTTAACAATAGACTCTGTATTTAGGTTGAACTTCAGTTTACAGTCAAACACAGTTCCCACTACTAGAGAAAATGTGAAATAAACACCAGATTTTCCATCCAAAAACACAAACTACACTGAAGTAGACGCATCTCCCAACAACAACAACAACAACAACAACAACAACAACAACAACAACCTAGATTTGTGAAATGACTCGCCAAAGGAAGCATCTTGTGTTAAAGGTGCTGTAAGTGGTATTTCTTTATTCAAATAAGTGGTCTACATGTTAAAATAGTAGCTCTATATTCCAACAGCCAACACTGATATAGATTTCATTTTCTGGTAAGTAACATGGGTCTCCCAGTCCCTCCTGCTCTGCAGTAAACAGAAAATAAATGTTCTGGTATCCCGTTCCCACTTCATCCAATCAGGAGAGAGAACTCCATACTTCAAAAATGGTCTGACAAAAATAACAAATAAAAACTAGTTTTTGGGCAAATGTGTCAAGTAAAATAATCTGCCAGTGCAGTTAGCACATTTGGCTTGGCAGGATTTCTTGAAAAGGGTAAAAAAAATCTATTCTTCTCTCTTCTGATTGGATAAAGTGGGAACAGGATACCAAGGCCCTCATTTATCAATGGTGCGTACGCACAGATATGTGCGTAACCCGTGCGTACGATCATTTCTAAGCAAAGTGTGGGACTTATCAATTTGAACGTGTGCTTGACTTTGTGCATATATTTACGCACAGCTCCGACCGTGCGTACCTGGCGTCCGGTGGTATAATATTATTATTGCAATGCGGAAATAAGCTTCCGTGCATTAGTTTCAACACTGGCGTGTTCTGTGTATGACCCGTAATTCATTATAGTTCATTGTAAAATAGCGACAGTAGTGTAATTATTGTCAAACCCTATAAATATAGCATTTGGAATAAGTCTTTCTTTCCGAATGAATGCAGCATGGTTTTATATATAGGGTTATTGGAATAAATGGGGTGCACTGACTGCGCTCGCGGGGAACTGTTTTCAGAGATAGCAGATAGGAATGAATGAATGAATGAGGGGCAGTCTAATTGCAGAGAGAAAATAAAAAATATGAACTAGAGTCCGCTATACCCGAGACACCTTCATTTGTACCACAATTGTACTGCATTCAAGTCCTCTCCACCCTCGGGCCTTGGCCACCGGCACGGTCCATCGTGATATTGGAGATGGATCGAGCAATAGACTGTTACTGTACCACCCATGTAGCTGTCAAAGCTCCATCACAAATGCAGTTATGTGAATAGAAAGGTTCTTGTATATGCTCTCGTATTATTGTTTATATAGGCTACCTAATACCGACATCAAAATAGATTGTATGCCTCTACAAATCATATGCAGGTAGAACATTTACGGAGAACTTTAATCCCTGGGTATTAATCGAACGAAACGAAGAAAAAGCAGTCATTCCAGCATGGTTATTAACACTTTCAGTGCCGGCCATTAACATGGTAAGCATGGTTAAATGCCACCACCCACTTCAATAATAGCGTTGTGAACGCATAATCTCTGTCTTAAATTATGGCTATGTGTCTAATCTGCCTGTCGTTTATCAATGACTTGTTTGCAGTCAACATTGTCGAAACGGATTGTTTTTTAATCAGTTCATTTCCGTTTTATAGCATTTTGAAAAGCCCTCGTTTTCAAGGAAAATATATAGATTCCGTGATAAACGGCATTTACTGGCATTTACTATCACGCACGTGTGATAAATCCCGATTTTTCTGTACGTACACACATTCTAAATTTTGAACGAAAATGGAACACTTTCTAAGAATTGTTGATAAATGAGGGCCCAAAATCGGGATTTATCACACGTGCGTACACGGGTCCTAAGCACACTCTGTGTTGATAAATACCATTTGTTCTACGCTCCGCGCTCGTGCACGATTTTAAGTATTTGCATATAGAACCGCCCGTAATTAACCATATGCGGTATTGAAACACCCCCATGAATTGTAGAAAAGTGGACTAAACCGAGCGAACGCGTGGGAGAAATACGTGGCAGGCTGACAGACGTGTACACTGTACGGTGATGTCGGATATGATATCTATTAACTTAAAGACCATTGCTGCCTGGGCAGCGCAAACACTAATAAATACCATTAACCACTGTTTGGCGTTGGTGTCATTAATAATAACCATGCTGGAATATGAATGCCCTTTTTCGTTTCGTTCTTTTTTTCTTCTTTTTTTTTCTTCTTTTTTTAAACATGACATAAAATTAGATACACAAGCATTAACAGTAAATATCCACAATAAGTCACAGGATTATACATTCCATTTGATTCAATATAAATGTAGTTTACGAGATATATACCTAATACTTGCAATCCAATCCAATACATACATATGCTCTTACTCGCTCTTCTTCCCCCCCCCAGGACCCCCCCTTGGATGATCCATCCATTTTCATTTGTTTTTAACCAGGAATTACAATTCATATGCTAGCCTTTATTCTCTCCACCACTTCTAACCAGATTGCAATGCTGGTTTCACTGACACCTAAAATTCGTGCTGTAGATATCTCTAGATAAATCACATCGAGATAAGTAAGAACCCATACCTTCCGGCACATTTTATCCGGTTGAATCCATCTTGATGCTATCAGCTTTTTAGCAGCTGTGAGACCGGACAAAACTAGTCTCTTTAGCTGTATAGGGGCTGCAAACTGAAAAACTATCTTAACAGGTGGGCAATCCCAATACATATGCATAAATGTACCATCATCACCGAGCGAACGCGTGGGAGAAATACGCAGCAGGCTGACAGACATGTACACGGTACGGTGATGTCGGATATGATATCTAACTTAAAGACCATTGCTGCCTGGGCAGCGCAAACACTAATAAAGACCATTAACCACTGTTTGGCGTTGGTGTCATTAATAATAACCATGCTGGAATATGAATGCCCTTTTTCGTTTTGTTCTTTTAAAGTTCGATTACCCAGGGATTAAAGTTCTCCGTCAATTTGATTCCAAATGGCGACGGATTTTCCGTACATTTTCTACCTGCATGGTGTAATATGATTTGTAGAGGCATACAATCTATTTTGATGTTGGTATTGGGTCTAGCCTATATAAATTATATATGCATAGCCTACATTATGCAACAGTAATTTGCACATAACGCAGCATGGCACAGACATGTCACACGGAGCCCCGCGAAGCCTGCATACAGTAAACGAACTTGATTGTTAACAGGGAACAAAATAAGTACCAGCCAACCGCCAATGGCTGGTAAAAAATCTGCCTGGCTGGTCGTTTTTAAAATCTACCAGCCAAATGGCTGGTAAGTCAAAAAGTTAAGTTTGTTCCCTGAGAGCAGAGCTACACAGCAGTGCGCCTATTTTGCGAGCCGAAATAAGTCTGTGGTTTTTTCTTCTTCTCACAACGGGTTAAATGCATCTAACATGCATTGCATCGTCGCCATTCCTTTATACCCATATCGCCCGAAATGAACGTTATGTTAGCGTAAGCTAACAAGCTAATCCTGATCAGCGGCAGAGCCATAGAGAACAGCAGACAGTGTGGACTGGGGAAAGGGAAATGGGGGGGGGGGCACTCTCCCTTTCTCTGTGTGTGTGCGTGCGTTTGGAAAGACGATGAAGTCACTAGTCAGGACTCAGGAGAGGAGTATATTGTAGTAAACTGAGGATTACTGAGGATGCACAGATAATGTTGATATTCAAATATAAAAAGGTTTCGAGAGGAGTGGAAGTTTGAAGACAGACTAGACTACAATATGATGCGGGCGTGGTGAGTTGAAACAGTGTGTGTGTCCCCGACCCCACTTCTATGTTTCAATAAATTATTTGCATTTAAAACTATTAACGCTGACTCATTCCTTCAGTCCACTCAAAATTATGCTAATATTCCTTATGTTGTTTATGATATTAATTGAAAATAGCATATGAGAGTATTATATAGTAATAATAACACATGGCGATATACGAAAAAGCTATTTTTAATTTTTGGCTGGTAAAAAAATCTGCCTGGCTGGTAGTTTTTAAAATCTACCAGCCAAATGGCTGGTAAGTCAAAAAGTTAATTTTGTTCCCTGATTGTTAATATAACTGTTGTCCTTGTATCTTTACACTTATGAAAACATTTAATAATATTTATAGGCTATAGGCCCTCGTTTGGCCATAATAGCCTATTCTCAAATGGCTAAATCTCCTCGCTGACGGACTCATGTATAGCCTATATATCATATCATATTCCTATATGCCTCCAAGGAATCGTGGGGCTCGGAAAAGAAAGGGAACCCCTGCTATAATGTTATAGGCTATTTTATTTACAGTAGTCTATTTATGATTTGTTTCCATAGCCGGTCTCAGTTATGCTGTGGCTGAGATGGGTCGGGATTAATGAAGCTGATAGGACTAGACTGCTTCTCGGCTATACGAATTAAAGCCACGATTGAAAATAATGTACTTCCTTCTTGACAATAGCATATACTATAACAATAATACGACAGCATACAAGAACAATGAATCTCACTGCCATGTAGCCTACGGTATAGCCTGCCTATGTGATCAATACAAACGCAAACTTGAATTCCATCATCATATTTATATGTTGTGTCTGTCCACTATGTTTGTTACTTTGTTATTCCCCCCCCCCTATGTAAAGCGACCTTGGGTCTCTTGAAAGGCACTATATAAAATGAAGCTATTATTATTATTATTATTATTATTATTATTATTATTATTATTATTATTATTATTATTATTATTATTATTATTATTATTAATAATTATTATTATTATTATTATTATTATTATTATTATTATTATTATTATTATTATTATTATTATTATTATTATTATTATCACGTCTGTGCGGGAGCTCACAAATAAACTGTGTTAGTCTCAGTGAAGTTTCAACGGAGCTCATCTATTCTAACCAACAAATTGAAGTAGAAAGCATTTCGTTGTGACCAATCTTATTTGGAAACATGACACACAAAATAATAGTATTTCGCTTTTTATTTTAAACAATATTTAATAGCGTTTGGAGGTGGGTGTTCTGCGTCTGCCCACCCGTGCCAAACAAGCAGGCCAACCTCTTGTTTGCACGTGAGCCTGTTATAATTACACTACTGTCGCTATTTTACAATTAATTATAATGAATTACGGGTCATACAGAACACGCCAGTGTTGAAACTAATGCACGGAAGCTTATTTCCGCATTGTAGTCTTCATATTCTACCGCTGGGCACCAGGTACGCATGCTCTGAGCTGTGTGTAGATATACGCACAAAGTCAAGCACACATTCAAATTGATAAGTCCCACACGTTGCTTAGAAATGATCGTACGCACGGGTTACGCACATATCTGTGCGTACGCACCATTGATAAATGAGGGCCCAGAACTTTTATTTTCTGCTTACTGCAGAAGGCAGGGACTGGGAGACTCATGTTACTGACCAAACACTCAACAGTGATGGCTGTTGGAATGTAGAGCTACTTAACATTTCTTTTAACAAAATAATACCACGTACAGCTCCTTTTAAAGGAACATGCCAACATTTGGGGAAATTAGCTTATCGTCTTCTGCAGAGAGAGACAAGAGGATAGATACCAGTTTCCTCACTGTGCGTTCAGTAGACCGCTATCTGGCTGCACATTAGCCTAGGCATTGTCCAACTAACACCGGAAGGCTAACCGGCACTGTCCGCTTCCATTCATTGTGCTAATCTAAGCTAAGCTGTTTCAAACCCTCCTTGTTTTCTGTCGCCGTTTCCTCCAGCCACTTTGTGAAGATGAAGGCGGCTCTCCTGGTGGAGCAGAGACAACTGGAAGACAAGATCCGCCTGGGCGAGGAGCAGCTCCGGGGCCTGAGGGAGAGCCTGGGCCTGGGCCTGGGGATGGGCCTGGGCTACGGACACTACTAGTCCCCACTGCGGAGTGCGGACGGAGCCGCGGATGTAGAGACGGACAGAGACGGTTTGAGAGGAGCGAGAGAGAGTGCGTTTACTGTCGGGAACAGGGGGGATAATGGACTACCGGCGTTATCGAGAACCCCGCTTATGGCGTAGTAGGTGAAAAGGAGGGGATATGTGTCCGGAAAACGTGTTTTTTGGACACTAATACCGAAAGATAAGACTGTATGGAAGTGTGAAATTGAGGACTCTTGCTATCAGCTCCTTCATCTCGTTTGAAAAGGCTGTTAGTTTAACTAAACGGATATAACCCCTCATGATACTCCCTGCTTCGGACACTATCTCGCAAACGTACTGTGACACACTATACTGTCCAAACCTAATCCTGACATTGTAACCTCACGCTATCACACTACACTGCCAAAGACTTTGCTGTTTGGACGTGTGCGTGTCCCCAGCGACACCGCTCGTTTAGTTCTTTATTTAAGTCTCCTGGTTGAGAGAATGTCAGGGAATCCTTTGGCGCTTCACACTAAAATACTGTATTTCCATTCATGCGGACAGGCTGAGAGTGGACAGAGTGAATGCCATTGAGTAACAATGAAAATCATCCTCCGCAATAATCATCGATGGTGAGAGAGTGCTATTGGAACACGCCAACATTATACGCTCACCATCTTCTCCAGAGTCAGACAAGAAGATAGATACCAGTTTCCTCTCTGCGTTCAGTAGAAAGCTATCCGGCTACAAGCTAGCCTAGCTTAGCACAAATGAATGGAAGCGGATATGCACCACTAGCCTTAGCCTAGCTGTTGGGCAAAAACACTCCTCCCGGAGTTTTAAGCTAGGCTAGTGGTCCGAGTTTTAAGCTAGGCTAGTGGTCCGTATCCATATCTATCTTCTTGTTTGACTCTGGAGAAGACACTAAGCGCATTTCCCATAATATTGGCGTTTTCCTTTTATAACAAGGGTGAAATACGGTGTAAATTTGAGTTGCTTAAATCTCCAATATGTATTTTTGGGAAGAAAGAAATGACCTCTAGAACAATTGGTAACGGATGCTTAGAACCTGTTTCTTATCGCAAGAGAAATCCCCAAGAAATAAAGTAGAGTTAAAAACCGTATTGACCAACATTAACCTTTTAGAAGATGCTTGTATTGTAAATGTTGTAGGAGGGCAGGACACCACAGCAAAACTGATCTTTTCTAGCTCCGTGTTCCAGGGATCCAGGTTTCCTCTCATTAAAGGGCCACTTCACCAACAAACAATGCTACTTTATTTGACGCATAATCTCACACACGTTCAAAAACTCTAAACCGTTTTGCACACATTAATTTAGTTCATGAGTTTTTGGACGTGTGATGTCATCGGGGACATTGAATCCTTGTGTTGCGTTGATTACAGCCCTGTGAAATGAAAAACATCTTTCATTGAGCTGTAATTAACACAACACAAATATTCAACGTCCCTGATTACCTCACTGGTGGCAATATTCAAACTAATTTACTCTCAATAACAAACTAAATGTGCAAAACTGAGTTTTTGGGAGAATGTGAGATTGCGTGCAAAATAAAGCAGTATTGTTTTTTGGTGAAGCACCCCTTTAATTTCATTTCTATCCTGAAACTGCATAATGCACCTTTTTTCTTTTTAGATGAAAGCAGATATTTTCCTTCAGCAACAACACATCTACTATATTTAAACTCTTCCATTATACCAACATATCAAGTACTCTTATTGTCTATAACTGTATTGTCTATATGTTGTTATGCTATGGGGTTTGAGACTCCATTGACTCTCACTATACTGTCACTATAAGGTTGTATGTATAGAAGACACTCATGTTTATAATGTACACGTTTTGTATATAGTGATATTGATTTGATGTAACTGGAATCCATTGTAAAGAACGTATCGAGAGCCCAGGCAGTAGATAACTATTGAATTAATTGTTAAACATTGCAAATGTTTGGGGTGGGGGAGTGGGGGGGGGGGGGGGGCATGACAGGTGCTTGATCTACTTTACATTACAAACGTGGTTTTAAATTTTGAGGTCATAGTATCTGGAAGGCAAATCCAGCGTTCCTCAAGACTTGTAATATTTGCAACCATTTTTAAATGGCGATTTTGGCCAGGTCCACCGTCTGAGGCCAGGACCTTGTTGATAAAGTTTTGTCATAACTGATCAAAGTAAGTAAGTAATAATGCTTGTAGCCCTCCTGACTGAAGATGCACACATTAGTACAAAATTGTTAGCGTCCTACAGAGACCTTGTATCTACACTTGTTGCCATTTCTTTGACTGTAATTGACAGTCTGTATTGTTTTTCATATTTCTGCATCAAAACCAGCTAATACGTTTCTAATGCTTTTAGTAAAATGTCTAAAACGCATAGGTATCGATATCAAACCGGTGTTCTCGATTCCTAAAAATATACAAGGTTTCTGCAGGTTATAGATTAAAGGCTTTGGGGCATAGTACTGAACCATAGAACCTTTTGTTCCGGTTAATTATTCTACAACCCTTCATAAAACTGTAAATGTAATGTTATTTGGTCTTTATCTTTTAACTCCTCGTGGTGATTTGTTATGATGTTCCTTTTGCCAAAGACTCCTGAGCTTTAATTGGACAATTGCCTTTCTCCGTATCTAAAATACTTTAGATAACAATGCATAACGATCCTGCATTTCAATAGGATATCAGAGATTTGGAAGATTCAAAAATGTGTACCGGTAGTTGTTTCCTTTATGATAATTTTTTGAATTTGGAACCACATTTAGTCATTTCGCTGATGCTTTTATACAAAGCAAATTACTGTAGCAACCTCGAGAAAACAAATCTCATTGCGAGACCAAATGCCTGCGCAACAATAGTAGAGATTGTATTCACAAGGTCTTTATATACATCAACACCTTTTTGATTGCTATGACCAGCATATCGTGGAACCGTTGGACTAACAAGCCTGGCAATACAAATAACGCTGCTCCATCTATCGCTTATTGATCGCTAATTGTTGACGTTTTATGAATAGCCTTAATGCCTCGACAGACCTTAAAAACTGCTGAGTCTCATGATATAGCCTACTGTGTTGACCTTTCATCCGAGCAACTTTATTACCAATAGCTGTGTACCCATTGACTATTGGCGATAGCTGATGTGTTTTTAATGCCAAAAGACTTTCCAACATGTCCATGTATACTATTGTTGACTTTTGTATTGTGTATATATATATTATAAGTGCCATTTTCAGAACCAACTGGAACCTTAATGGCTGAGAAAAAAAGCTGGCTTGGGGGACCAGTCGGAATGTATTTCTGCTGTTGATGTTTTTTTTTAATGCAACTTTTGATTTATTACAAAAGAAACGTTGTTTTTTTGTAAATGCAAAAACACTCCTGTGAGGACAAAAAAGTACCATAAATAATAATAGTATTTTAAACTACCTTCTGTGTCGTGTGCCGTGATTTATATCCTTTCCAGATAATGGACCCTTTATGCTCTACTTTTTGTGTCTGGTGTTATAATTCATTCGTTTTTTGGGGGGGAAACTGTTTAGAATGTGGTGTAACGGTTAAGTAAATATGACTGAGGCCAAACAGAGGGTGGCGATGATGAGTGGAGTGTTAAAAAATTTGGCACTTACGGAGCTGGGAAGTAATTCTGCTGATGATTGTGTAGGTTGGGGTTGAAGAGACCTAGTTAACCCTTTCACTACCACACTACAGAAGGTTAACCCTTTACTATCACACTACAGAACCATCTGTAGTGTGATAGTAAAGGGTTAACCTTCTGTAGTGTGGTAGTGAAAGGGTTTGTCGTGTAGCAGTGAAAGGGTTAACCTTATGTATTGTCACAGTGAAAGGGTTAACTATTTGGTAGTGTGGCAGTGAAAGGGTTAAGAGAGGCTGGAGCGAGTTTTACAGTCATGTTTTACAGTCATGTTTAACTCCATGGGGTGGATTGCAAAAAGGTTCAAGTTTCAAGTTGTTTTATTTGTCACATAAGGTACATGTACATAAATGCTTGGTTCTGTATGACCCTCCTGAGATTGTGCTTCATACAGTAAAAAAGTTAAAGAATAAAGACCAAACACGATACAAAATATACAATAGAATATACAAAACAAAAATGTACAAGATGCAAAAAACGAAATGCTAAATGCTAAAATTAGGTAGAGGAGGTAGGGCAAATTTGTAATAATAAATACATAAAATATGGTGTAATGTTTAAACGTTTTTAAAGATATACAAAGACATTATCAGAATGAGAAAATCCATTCCCCTTCGAATTTACTAGATTCATAACTTTTGACAATGAGAATATTGCATGTGGTATTTAGATTCATAACAACATGATCCACATGTGTTCACGTAAAGGGGAATGGATTTAGGACAGGCAGTGAAACGAACAACGAACGATAAAAATAACGGCTCCCGCCAAGTATGACTCTGTTCCCCTTTGTTTGTACCAAAGAGCCGTTCAAAAGAATCTGATGGTTTGCGAACGTCACATCACTAGTATTATTTTCGGGTTCAAACTTGATATCACAATGAAATCAAGCGTATTTAAAGGTAGAATTTGTAATGTCGACAAACAGCCACTGTTGTGGTATTTCTAAGGTAGTCTAAAGAGCCTTAAGCGGTTTCCGGTGGTCGAAGAGAGCCATTTTAAAGGGGCATGTGGAGAGTAAAATTTTTTTTGATCCACTTTTTCTCCTTATTTTTCTATTTTTCTCCCATCCCAATTTCGTATATATTCCAATTCTTCCCTTCCGTCTTGAACGTTGCTAGACTATGCCTCCCACTGGTCCCACTCCCACTGGTCAGCTGTAGTGAGGATAGAAGCCTTGCATCGCGTGTCCCCTCCAGTACACGAGGAGGCAGCCTGTCGCATCTTTTCACTGCAACAGCGCGAACTCTGTGGCGAGGAGTAACGCGTGGGAGGCTCACGCTGCCCCCATCACTTCCTGTTTCCGCCGTAACCCAACCGACCTGTAGGAGTCGCTGTCCACAACGTCCAATCCCCACCCACCGGCTTTCCCTGCTAATTGTGTTAGTATGACGGCCGGCCAAGCCGGTAGCAACGCCGAGAGCTGGGCTCGAACCCAGCGTCTCCTGCGTTAGTGGCGAGCGCCTTGCCCACAGTGCCACTCAGCCGCCACATGTGGAGAGTAATTTGAATAAGAATGTGTGAAGCACTTTGTCACTCAACTGGATTTAAAGGTTCTATACAAATAACGGTCTAGTTACTTTCATGTTATTTCAGGTGTGGTGTTTTTTGTACAGCAGACACAGTATGTGTCCAATACTAATTTCCTTTTCAGGACAATAGAGTATCTTACACAGTTCAGAGAGAGAGTGAGATGGTTGCTTCTTGTCTGGGATATAATGGGGAAAGCAGCTGTTATTAAAGTGAGGCATCTGCATTTTCAGACAGTCAGTGGAAGGTATTGTGGCTGAACATTCAGAAAAAATAAATAACGCACATCCTCCCTTTGTTGGTGCTGAGCCAAACTGTAAAAACAGTAATACATAAGAACAAAGCGGGGCTCGCAACTCACTTGTAGTTCCAATGTGATTTTAATAAACAAAAAAGGCAGTATGCAACGTTTCGACCTTACCGGCATGCTTGAGGAAGACCGGTAAGGTCGAAACGTTGCATCTACTGCCTTTTTTGTTTATTAAAATCACCTTGGAACTACAAGTGAGTTGCGAACCCCGCTTTGTTCTTAGGTATTGTGGCTGACCCACATCAGGAAATAGAGAGGGGGGGTGTAGATGGAGAAGGGGAATGAGGGGCATGGGAGAAATGACAAAGGAAGTATGTTTCAAAAAGAAAGTAAAAACGAGTGAGAATGCTAAAAGAAAAGAGATTCCGTTGAAGGAGAACATGCTGGTAGGGAGCAGACCCGAACGACGAAGAAATAAGTGAATAAACTAGAAGGGTGCGCTCAGTAGAGTGCAAATCTCCACCAGGCAGCAGCCACACATTTCTTCACTCAGAGCAAACAAGCTACAATGTTTAACAAATGCAGACACCATTTATGTCCATTCATTTTCGGTATGCAAACACTCACAACATGCAGAGATCATCCACTGTTTGCGGTGATGAAAAAAAGCCCAACAGTGTTAGCTAGCCTACCAAGGACAGCTAACAGTGACCTGCACGTTAGGCAGGGCTTAGGTGTAGGAGGCGGGGAAAACATAACCAATGAAATCAGATCTCCCCACACTATTATGTATATTATACTAACCTCGTTCCCAGCTTTATCTCGAGAGATAAAGCCTGGTAAAGCACTATGGCCGAAAGTGTGAATCGGGTAGAATGTCTTGCCCCTGAAAGCTGCCTCCGAACGGACCAATTCACGACACGGTGCTCATGAAAATGCACTCCCCCCAGAAAAAAGCTCGTCATTGCCGCCTCACGATACTACATGTACAAAAGGCTGGGAGATTTAGGAGACTGTCCATTTAGACACTTGTTTATTTGTCACAGCATACAAGCATACAGTGAAGACTCTAGCAGTTGTGTTGAAAATGTGTGTTAAATGTCCGCTGATAACTCCATTGTCTTGTTTTTGAGATTTACGAGCGTCTGCTTGTTTTGTTTCGCTGGAGACTAAACAGAACTGGGGGTGCCCGGAAACAGAAAGCCTGTATTTCCGATTAACACTTTAGGAGGCATAGCTTTACCAGCCTAATATTACACACTTAACCTCTTAAGCCCAATTGGCCTGATAGGCTACCGGTACAAGATTTATTTCACGTCATAAATAGATAAGTAAAATTAAGTAATGTCAAGTAATGTCCAACCATTTATCACGTGGTTTTTGTATTTATATCTCACAGGTCGAACAAACCTCAACGTTATTGCCATAAAATACAACGTATATTGTTTCTTTACCTTTCTGTGAACGTCTAGGAAAAACATGTCACAACGGTGAAAATGGCGGAGCTATGGACATTATACAAAAGTAACTGTACTTACTGTTACACACCCCAGTGGAGGGACGCAACACAAGGCAACAGACGGATGCAGAGACACAAAATCGTGCAAAATAATATTTATTCACATAAAAAGGCAACACAGAGATCAAGGACTACCAGTTGCACCAAATCAAAGGAAAAGGAAACCCACCCCCTTTACGGGCACGAAGCACCCCGACAAGTACAGTGGGTGGTGCACACTCTAAGCTAGGGTACTAACAGCAGGTCACCAATGTGATGCAAAATGTAGACCCCAGGGTATCTTCCAGTCCTCAATTGTCCATTTGTGGAAAAACAAAATGTTAGTACATAGAAAAATTAACACCATGGGCTAGGTGACAAGGATGAAAACAAATGTACAATGGTTGGGGTTAAACAGAAATGTGCAATGAAAGACTGACTCCACAAAACAATAACAAAGAATCAGAGCTTTAGGTACCAGCTCTACACACCAACATAACGCAAGCCACAGCTCTACAAGACAACATACACTCAAGATATTTTCCTACCAACTAACAGCGCAAAGAAACAGAGCCTTCACCAGCTCTACCAACCATACCCCAAAGAGCCACAGCTCTACACCAGCAACACAGAGAGCTATACACCAAAGACCTACACAAAAGACAGAGAGAGAGCACTGAACACAAACTGGGACATATGAAGGAGTGTGGAGGTTGATTGCAGATTGGGATCAGGTGCTGGGGACTGGATTGGGGTGCTGATTGCAGGTGGTGCTGGGGACTGGAACCAGGGGAACATCTGAGAAAAAGATACATGTAGACACAGGAGGGAGACAAAAGACAAGACAACCAACACACAATACATGCCTACACACATAACATACCTAAATCCCCATACATAAATGGACAGCGTCCGTAACACTTACAGTAGATTTAATTCACGGTTTTTGCTGCCCTGTAACAGGGTGGTACTAAATCCAGATTTAACTCTGCCACTGGAAAGAGGAGATTTGGGCCGATCCATAGATGTATGACTTGGCCATAATAAGGTAATTTATAAGCCTGATATTCTATATTCTATTATTCATATTTCAAATTGCATGTGTCCAGATGGCAAAATTCTGTACTGTATCTACAAAAAACCCTGTAAATCATCTGCCCTTTATTAATTTGCTTAGATCTTTAGTACACTTGATCTCAAGAAGGTGGTGAATGGGCTCAGTGGCCATTTTTCATGTCTGGTCAATGTTATAGTGTTATTCACTGTCAAAGATGAAAGAAAATTGTATTATAATAATTTATATTCTCCTTTGGTTCATTACAATTTACTCAAAGATAGTAACAGACACAATATTTCTGAGACTGGGAATACATTGCCTGAGGTCCATAGATGTCCCTAGATACCAAGAACATGCAAATGGACCTTGTAGAAGTGGAGCAATCTTCCATTTACTTGGGTATGTATTTTTAGGCAAATTTTCTGAAAATATGGCTAGAGCTTAAGAGGTTAAGCATGGGGTCATGGTCTTCTATGTTAATTTAACCTAGAAGACCAATGAAAGTAGTAGTCTGTAGTGAGTTAATTGACACCTCCCATAAGTCTCTATGACAAACGGTTCATGGGTTATGAAAGGGGGCGTGGCTTGTTTCAATGGACAATGATGGAAATGAATGAATGAATTCATAAATGTTTTTAATGCATATTGCAATAGGTTCACTATGGCATTTCCATGTTGTAAACAGGGGCCAGCGAGCTTATTCCCGGAGGCTCTGAGCAGTGAACCAGTGTAGTATTTACCATCTTGTGTTCAAAAGGTGTAACTTGCACTACATTCATGCCTCATTTGCATTTGCACCTTGCCTTAAAAAAAGAAGTTTTTGTACCCCATTGTTTGCATTTTGTACCTCATTGTCTGCATTTTTACTTCATTGTACTTATAGTTTGTATATTGTATAGTGTTATTCCTCTTTTACTTACTTTTTTATTGTATGAAGCACATTCTCAGGGGCTCATACAGAACCAAGCATTTCACTTTGACAAATAAAAACAAACTTGAAACTTTATCCGGAATATGTATTTCAATGGACAATGATGGAACTCAAATAAAATACTTGTCGTTTATCAATTTGGAAAATATTCCAGAATTCCCATCCTTGACCTGTTGTCATCCTATGTGCTAAATTTCATCCACTGCAGCCTTGTAGTTGCCGAGATTTGCTGCGGACAGAAAGACACACAGACATGACCGATTACATGATCTCCCCCCCAGGCGTTCAGCCTGGTGGAGACAATGAATGAATGAATGGAGAAATACCAAATAGAGGGAGAGAGAGATGAAGGTAGGAGTGTGAATGGAAGGAGTGGTAAGAGGAAGAGTAGATGATACAGCCATAGACATGAACCAGGATCTCTTAACATAACAGTACTGTTTACTGGACCGCGGCGCTGGCTGAAACACACGCATTCACGCGCACACAGACACACACACGCTGGAAGCGTCTATTCTTTCCCCAATACATTTCCAGTTCCGCGTTCGCCTTCTGCGATCTGATTGGCCACTGACTCTACGCCCAAACAGCGCGTTACGCTAATAACGTATTGTTTTCATCTCTATATTAACACTTTGCCGCCCGACCACGAGTTAATACGGGTTTCGAATCCATGCGTTGTGGACAGAATCACGTATAAAGCTGTGGCAAGTTGTTATTGCTTTTATATCATTTTAATAACCGGGTCAAGGTCGCGGAGCGGCACTGCATATATTCCCTAGTCTGTGAATTCGAGGATGTGCAATACCGGCCAGATCCTCTTAGGGGCGCCATCGCTCCACTGCAATGTGCCCTGTGGGCGAATGGATGACTTTTTTTTTTTTTTTTTTCAATTGAGATTTTCAGTACCCGGATTCTGAATCAGCATCTTGTACCGTGGATTTATCATCAGCCAATGGACATATCGATCTACCAGATGCCGATCGATAACGGGGAAATGCTCGGGGTATCTCACCGGCTCATGGTAAGATCTTTTTCACATAAATTACAGCCGGATAAGAGCGTGCTATGATACGCAACCAGCCGAGCAGTGTATGTGGCTAGTTACACGACCACTGTTATTGGTAATCAATAATAATAAACGACGCCCCCCCCCCCCCCTTTGATGCATACATGCTTTGGGACAGTCCCGATGATATGCAGTTTGAGTTATTTCTTTAGCATATGTAAAACGGAAATGCCGTTGAATATAACGTTAGCAGCTATTAGCCCTATAACTAGCCTTCCAGAAAATATACGAGACAAAATCCGCTATAATGCTTATATTCACGGTGCTATAAAATGACAACCTATTGATGCATTTTTTTTTCTTTAAGCCATTTTGAAGGGACGGTTTATGAACTCAATTGACAATGAGAATGGACAGATAGCAATACTATAAAGTATTGATTTAGCTGTACAAAAAGACACCGGTCTGTTTACAAAAGCTGGTCCTCAACCACTATATTAGACGCATCCCAGCGGTCGCCAATCTGTTAACGTGATTCCATCAACACAACATAAATGTTCAAAACACGACAAGACAGTTTGCATCACTTCCCACGGTTCTCGGCACTTATTCTACCGGTAGTGCGGTAGTTGTTGCCACGGTATTGGGTCTTTGGGTGAATACTTCATTGGCGGGGAAGAAGAACACTGATAGCGGTGTGTGGACCGTCCCGCGAGCCCCAGACCACCGTCCCGCGGCCCCAGGCCACCGCCCCGCGAGCCCCAGACCTATTCTAGACCTATTCTACCGGTAGTGCGGTAGTTATTGCCACGGTATTGGGTCTTTGGGTGAATACTTCATTGGCGGGGAAGAAGAACACTGATAGCGGTGTGTGGACTGTCCCGCGAGCCCCAGACCACTTCTTCTTCTTTTGAATTTTATTGGCGGTTGGCACATCCTTCTGAGTGCATTACCGCCACCTCCTCTAGCTTGACACGGTCGTAACGTTACAATACCGCCATCTTCTGGACCCCTTTACCTCCCACAATGTCCATTCTACTTCACCATCCTGAAGTGCAGCTAACGCTGCCTCCCCCTCCCCCTCCGCGAGACATGCTTCGCCTCCCGTGGCCTGACTCTGAACTACCCGCTCACTCACACCCCCCTTCTCTAACTCTACTAGATCAGCCACCCTCTGTAACTCCCTTATAACATCCTCCACCATCAACCCCTCCATACCCAAGTGTCCCACTGCTGCTTGTACTACCAACTTGGTCCTAGCTGTCCTACCACTAACCGTCACCGTCGTAATCACTACACCTGCCACAAAGGCCACTATCTCCAACTTCTCCCTCCACACCCTCCTCTTCTCCTCCTGTACCTCCTCTACTGTCAGATGCCCTTTCCTAAAACCCAGTTCCCTCTCTTGCTCTCCCTGATCCTTCTGCACTATCCTCACTGCCAACTGCCCTTCTCTAAACCCCTGTCCCTTGTCCTGCTGTCCCTGTCCTACCTTCCTAGCTGCCTCTGCATATGAAATCCTACCTTCCCTTCTCACCTGCTGGACCACTACCTCTCGTTTCATCGCCTCACAACCCCAATACCCTACCTACACTATGCTTCCCACCACAACTACAACACCTCGGCTCCACTCCCTGTTCACACTCCCCATACTTATGCTCCCCACTACATCTACCACATCTCTGCCCCTTCCTACACCCCTTAGCTATATGTCCAAACTCCTGGCACCTGTAACACCTCAACGGTTTCGGCACAAACTCCCTAACCCTATGAATGAATGAATGAATGACCTTTATTTATATAGCACCCTTCACAGCACGAATGCACAGGGTGCTTTACACTACAGCTTGATATAAACACAATAAAAACAAAATCAGAAATAAATGACAACAACAACAAACAGCAGTTAAAAACAGTGAAACCAGATAGAAAAAGTAGAATAAAAGAATTTGGATAAAATCATGAGTCACTAATTAAAACAAAACTATAGAACAGTGAGGACAAGAAAAAGTGCCTATGCATGACCAAAAGCCTGTCTGAACAAATGTGTTTTTAATTGTTTTTTAAAAGAGTTATCAGAGGGGGCAATTCGCAGGTCCAGGGGGAGAGCGTTCCAGAGCCTTGGTGCTGTCACCTGGAAGGCTCGATCACCCCTTGTTTTAAGCCTGGACCTGGGGACCACCAGGAGGTGCTGATCGGCAGATCTGAGTGAGGGGGTGTTTGTGTAGGGATGGATGAGTTCAGTGATGTAGATGGGGGCCTGACCGTGAAGTGCTCTGAAAGTGAAAGTGAGGACTTTGAAGTGAATTCTATAGTGTACCGGGAGCCAGTGCAGGGATACCAGAATGGGAGTGATGTGGCATGATTTTTTTGACCTTGTGAGTAGCCTGGCTGCAGCATTTTGGACCATTTGTAGTTTATCTGTGGATGATTTGGTGAGACAGGTGAAAAGTGAGTTGCAGTAGTCAAGCCTAGAGGAAATAAAAGCATGCACGTTCTAGTTCAGAGTGAGATATGATGGTGCGTAGTTTTGCAATGTTTCTGAGGTGAAAGAAGCAGGTGCGTGTGAGTGTTTTGACATGTTTGTCTAGGTTCATGGCCTGGTCGAAGACGACACCCTATATGCCATAAACCCTAAACATACCACTTTCGGACTAACCTCACCCTCAAACTGAATGACTACCGTCCCTGTCTCCTCCTTCTCTGCCCCTCTCTTCATCCTTTCTACACTCTTAACTTTCCCATTACGTTCGTCACTCCTCAACTCTCCTAACAGCTGCCCTTCACTAACCTTAATTGGAATTCCACTAATCACCCCCTTGCAACCACCATCCCTTTTCTCCCCTACTATCGCTACTCCACAGACCTTCACTTTGCCAATGCTCTTTATTTCCCTAGCCTTCTCTACCTGCACTACACTTACACATCCTATAAACATCCTTGCGTACCTTACCTCTCCTAACTGCGCTTTAATGATTCCTGACAGCTGTCTCGGCTCTATTTCCCTAACCCCGTCTTCTCCCTCAAATCGCACCACTACATTCAACCCTTCTACAAAATCCTTCCCTCTGCCCTCATCCTCTGACCCACTCAAGCTATCTCCCCTCTCTTTCTTCCTCTTACTCCCCTTCCCCTCACTTCCCCTACTCTTATTCTCCACCTTCGTCCACCCTTCTCCCCTGCTCCCCTCTCCCTCACTACACTCCATACTGTCACTATCCGTCTCCTTTTCCTTGGCTGAAGTCTCCGTCACCTCACTTCCCTCTCCACACGTCGCACCCCGAGGGGACAATGGGCTCGCACCCGGCGACTCGCGTCCCTCCTGACGCAAGTCCTCATTCCATTCGCTCCCATCTCGATTTACCCAAAACCCTGGACAGTCTTCCACTGGCCGGGGCCAAACACGAGGACGCCACATTCCCAGCCGATAACATGCATCGTTCACCTCCCACCACCGCTCACTCCCCTTCATGCCCGGTCGCCACCCGCTCTCTCTCACTCCTTCCAGCACCATCGCAGCCTCACTTCAAGGAAGCCTTCTTCCGGTGTATTTTTTAAACTCATCAGTCTCGTTCCACACATCAGATGCACATCACTGGGTTTGGTGTGAAGCAGCTTGGTTCCAGCTGATCAACAGAACAGAACTTGACTGCAGTCAGCTGGAGCTTGTATATATTCATGTGGACGTCACGGCGGGTGCGTCCGCACCAGACCACTGTCCCGCGGCCCCAGGCCACCGCCCCGCGAGCCCCAGACCACCGCCCCGCGAGCCCCACGGGATGAGACCAGGTAGAATTTTAGGCGCACAGGAAACAAGGCTCGTGGGGCGGTGGTCTGGGGCTCGCTATTTGGTAGTGTGGCAGTGAAAGGGTTAAGAGAGGCTGGAGCGAGTTTTAGAGTCATGTTTTACAGTCATGTTTAACTCCATGGGGTGGATTGCAAAAAGGTTCAAGTTTCAAGTTGTTTTATTTGTCACATAAGGTACATGTACATAAATGCTTGGTTCTGTATGACCCTCCTGAGATTGTGCTTCATACAGTAAAAAAGTTAAAGAATAAAGACCAAACACGATACAAAATATACAATAGAATATACAAAACAAAAATGTACAAGATGCAAAAAACGAAATGCTAAATGCTAAAATTAGGTAGAGGAGGTAGGGCAAATTTGTAATAATAAATACATAAAATATGGTGTAATGTTTAAAAGTTTTTAAAGATATACAAAGACATTATCAGAATGAGAAAATCCATTCCCCTTCGAATTTACTAGATTCATAACTTTTGACATGAAGAATAGAGTGCATGTGGTATTTAGATTCATAACAACATGATCCACATGTGTTCACGTAAAGGGGAATGGATTTAGGACAGGCAGTGAAACGAACAACGAACGCGGGGCGGTGGTCTGGGGCTCACGGGGTGGTGGTCTGGGGCTCGCGGGGCGGTGGCCTGGGGCCGCGGGACGTGGTCTGGGGCTAGCGGGGCGGTGGCCTGGGGCCGCGGGACGGTGGTCTGGGGCTCACGGGACGGTCCACACACCGCTATCAGTGTTCTTCTTCCCCGCCAATGAAGTATTCACCCAAAGACCCAATACCGTGGCAACAACTACCGCACTACCGGTAGAATAAGTGCCGAGAACCGTGGGAAGTGATGCAAACTGTCTTGTCGTGTTTTGAACATGTATGTTGTGTTGATGGAATCACGTTAATATAGAGATGAAAACAATACGTTATTAGCGTAACGCGCTGTTTGGGCGTAGAGTCAGTGGCCAATCAGATCGCAGAAGGCGAACGCGGAACTGGAAATGTATTGGGGAAAGAATAGACGCAACCTGGAAGCCACCTCTCTCTCGTGCGTGTGCTCACTCTCTCTGGTTCAAGATGGCAAACAATAAACACAAGGTGGCGCCCAATAACCATTTCTGGTGTGAATATGAAACCAGTGCCGACTGTAGGCCTGCTCTCAGAAACAGCAAATGGATAGCCTGATGCTCAAACTTAGCTAAGTATTAGTGAAGTGTATTTTTCGTTTTCACATTCGGTTTCATTATTAGGCTATCACTTCAGTGTTAATCTAGAGTCTGCTTTAGGTTCCCAATTGGAAACCCTAATGAGAACCCCAGAAGCTATAGCATTGCAAAATGTAAACCTCACACAGTGGTTTTCAAACTATGGTCCCAGCAGGAGGCAGTGGGCGGCAGGATGTGGGCAAAAAAATAGAAAATACAAAAAACAGCGTTGAAAGTTACATGAGAAAAGTAGCCCAACATCCCAAGTACAAGAGTATTTGTTAACAGAATACACAGAGGTAATGCTATTTTATTTTCACTTCGTGGGGACGATTTGAAAATGGACACATTTATCCCCCTCCTTACCACAGAGTTGTTTTCACACACCTGCAGCTATCACCCAGCCTTTTAACTGTAATTTGACTGTTCTGCTTCATGCGTTTCATATACCGTGTAATTTTGTTTGTTTGATGTGCGTTTTGATTATTTCCATCTGTCTCTTTTCTATTTAATTTGTGTCCCCTTTCCCTGTTACCCTTCAAGAGGCCCTTTTGTCCTCTCGCCAGGCCGTCATTGTAAATAGGAATTTGTTCTTAATTGACCTGCCTGGTTAAATACAATAAAAGATAAAAAGCCATTTTAGACTAGAGAATGTTGGAGATGGTGAGGGGAATATGCTTGTTAATAATGTTTTAAATTTTGTTTTACATAAACACAAACCCCCCTGAGCTTATCCTCTACCATCTCTCCTCTAAATGCATGTGGTTTGTATGTATAGAGTTGTCAAAGCAGTTTTCTTATCATTCTTGGACTATGGTGATGTAATTTCATGCTGTGGCATCAACCCATAAATCATTGGACTCTGTGTATCACTCTGTCCTCAGCTTCATCACTAATGATAGATATGACACTCATCACTGTGTCCTTTATGAGAAGGTTGGTTGGCCCTCTCTGACGGAGAGGCACAACAAACACTGGTATTTGTTAATATTTAAGGCCCTTATTGGTTACCTACTTATGCTACATAATTATTGGAATGGAATTTTGGAACCCGTTCTAGTCCTTAAAGGTCCCCCAAGTTTGCTCTGAACAGGGTGAATCTGCATTTCACTATGATGCCCCTAGCTCATGGAATGAACTCCAACAGTCCTTAAAGCTTGAGATTCTCCCCTATGTTGCAGAGTTTAAAACCTTGATCGCCAACCTTTGTCAATCAAGTTGTACATGTTTTAGTTGATTTGTTATCCTTGCATTTTGCCTGGTCTTGTTATCTTATTGTTATGATTTGATAGCTGTTTAATTGTATATGCTTTTTTGTGTGCTTATTTCTGTATGTACACTCGACGCGACTGTAAATGAGGGAAATCTCAGTTGCCTTTCAAGTTTAAATAAAGGTTTGGAATGCAATTAAAAATGTGTGTGTGCATGCACGTTACATAAGTTACTCCCTTCACTGCATGCTTAGTGAGTTCTGAGCAAAATACCAGCTCTCAGTAAAATACAGTAGAAGGTTATTTTTTCGGTTGCCTTGAAAATGTTTGGTAACCAAGGGTTTGTAAATTATTTTAGACTGTACAAAATATTTAATGATTTACCACCCAGGGTTGTGCAGAATTCAGAGCCATACAAAATAGTATTTAAAATGTTACCATTGATTGATTGAATTGATTGAAAACGTTATTAACAGATTGCAGAATGGGTACAGTACCGGGTCCTATGTTCCCCGGGTTCTATGTTCCCCGCTTTTTTCCGAAAAAGGGTTCTATGTTCCCCGGTCCGCAAAATGGTCCTATGTTCCCCGGGTCCTATGTTCCCCGGTAGCCGGTAGCGATAAAGGCTCGCCCCCCAGCAACGGAGTCACGGATCTGGTCGGGCCACGTAGCATTATGTCGAGAAAAATCAAATACAATAAACAAATGTAAATTAAATCATTTTAAACGTTTAAAAGTTTAGCCTATTAAATCGTTTTATAAGCGTGTATAGCCTTTTTCTTTCTTATTTGCAGTCTGTGTGTGAGTGTGTGTGTGCCTTGGAGATGAGCGGAGAGGAGACTGCAGTACACAGCTGTGCCTTTCACTGAGGAGGAGATGAGAGGACTTAAACTTAACCCTTTCACTGCAGTACACAGCTGTAATGTCATATTAAGATCAAATCGCTTTCCTATTCTGCAATTACATAAATAAGAGATGAGCGGAAAGGAGACACAGGGACTTGGATTGGCTGGTGCATTCCGGAATGACCATCGACTGGCGGCAGCAATCCGCAAGGTGATGGCCTTGGGACACCTGCCTCTGGTCCAGATCAATTTTGATCTTAATCTGCAATTACATAAATAATACACGCACCACACACTGACCGATCCATACACTCACTACATTACTGATAATACTGATCCACTCATTCTTTAATTCTTTTTGTAAATAGTTTAGCAGCATAATGATTAGCAGCATGATTGCGAACAGCTGCGCACATCGGTCATTATTGTTCCACAGAGGTCCGTTATCGGGTAATATCGGACCTCTGACGCGCACTCCTACCCAACCCCCCCCACCCACCCACCTAACCACCTCCAATGTACAGTCCCCCCCACCTACCCAATCCAATGTACAGTTTCTACGTCAAATGTATATACTCTTTTTTCTGGACTCTTTTTGTATCACAAACAGTACTGTATTTGCAAATCTGGTATGTCATAAATGTATAGATGTAGCAGTACTGTCTATCTGTATGTCATGTATGTCATATATGTTACGATGAATTGAAAATGGGGGACCTTGATGTAAACAAGACGAAAGTCTTTCTCTGGTCTGCATCCCCTTAACAATTGTATGTATTTAGCTGTACTGTACCCATTCTGCAATCTGTTAATAAAGTTTTCAATCAATCAATCAATCAATCAATCAATCAATCAATCAGACCAATCACAATCAAGCATTTCGGCGAATGTTAAAACGCCATGTAATAAAGGTTTATATTTATAAATCGATTCCTCGGATGGCCGAAAAGTGGAACTGTTCCACTGGTTCCACTGACCCAGTTGGAGATCGAGGCTTTGCAGCTGCAGCTCACGAATCCACTGCTTTTCCTGGCGTGAAAAAAAAAACTCAATAGGCTTTCGCGCAGCATAAAAGAGTAGGGTATATCTGCAGAGCCGCAAGACCCGCCTCAAACAGAGTACAAGCTACGAAGCCCCGCCCAGACGTTGGGCTTGCAGCTCTGCAGATATCCCCTATCGAGCATAAGAGGCAACTTCAACACAACACAAAACAATAACGCGTAGATTGGACTATTTCACCACCTTTTTTTCTTATTGTTTTTTAAGACTCAGAAGAATAGTGTTTTATTTTATTATGGCAGGCTTACGAATAGCTTACGGGTTTTAAAACCGTTGTTTTGTTTGTTTTTTTCCCGTCGGAGAATGACGCAGGATTTCATAAGTTTACACTGGCTACTGTTGACATAAGCAGCCTACTGTCAGACGGCGCTAGCTCGATTCAAGTCACAAGATAACACTTCTTCTTCTTCTACTACACTAACTAACTTACTACTGTAACACTTGTTCTTCTTCTTCTACACCACTGCGCCGCCCGGACCGAGCTGCTTCTGCCCGAGGTAGGCCTCTTCTTTCCTCTCTTTATCCCCATAAACCCGACATGTCGTTATGCCGTAAGCACCACCGCATATTAAAGGAAAACTCCCAACCTTTTGGGAAATCAGTTTATTTGCCATCTACCCTGGAGTTAGACAAGAAGATACATACCTTTTTTCTTCTCCGTGCATGCAGTAGGAGTAGGAAGACGTGCACCGTTAGCCTAGCTTAGCGTCAGTCACTGGAAGTAGGTTCCTCCATTAGCCTAGTTCCCAACGTCTTCCTACTCCTACTGCATGCACAGAGAAGAAAAAGGGTATGCATCTAAGATGGCAAATAAGCTAATAATTCCCCAAAAGGTTGGAGTTTTCCCTTTAACAAACGTAAACCCCATAACAAATGACCATTTGTTCGTCGTCTTCTCTCTGCTGTCAGACAAGAAGATACGACACAACAAGTGTCCTCTCTGTGCGTTCAGTTTAGAAAGCTATCCGTCTGCGAGTGCGAGCTAGCCTATAGCTTAGCACAAACGAATGGAAGTGGATACGGACCACTGACCTATAACTTATACAACTCCCGGGGGAGTTTTTTTTGTGGCCACAACATTAGGCTACTAAATTACGTCTGTATCCGCTTCCATTCGTATGCTAAGCTAGGCTATTACCTCCAGTCGGGTAGCTTTGTACCGAACGCGAGAGAGGGAACTGGTTTATCTATCTATCCATCTTGTCTGGCTCTGGATAATTGATTGAAAACTTTATTAACAGATTGCAGAATGGGTACAGTACAGAATGAATTAATGAAAAACTTTATTTAACAGATTGCAGAATGGGTACAATACAGTACGGCTCAATACATACAATTGTTAAGGGGATGCAGACCTGAGAAAGACGTTTGTCTTGTTTCCATCAGGGTCCCCCATTTCAATTCATATAGACATTTATGACATACACAACATACATGACATTTATGGCATAGGGACATATAGGTATTTAGTACTGATACATTTGTGACATAAACGGTATTCCAATACAGTACAGCTCAATACATTAAGGGGATGCAGACCAGAGAAAGACTTTCGTCTTGTTTACATCAGTCATCAGGGTCCCCCATTTTCAATTCATAACATATATGACAAATGACATACATGACATACAGATAGACAGTAGACGATGGCAAGCCCGTTTCCCATGACGTTACATACAGTGTTCCTTTAACAATAGCCTAGTATACATCTTTGGGGTTCTGTCGTCAATGTGGCGTGGGGGGTTTCACAATACTACTTTATAAAATGTGGAAACAGTTACTTCCCATCGCTGACGAAGACGCGTTTGAGCACAGCTGTGAGAGCATAAACACCTCCCCGAAACGACCCTGATGGCCAGTAGAGAAGAAGGGGGTTAGAAGTTGGCTTGTTCGCCGTCATCGTCACAGCCTGTTACATCGCAACGATGTTTCAATATTGGATGAGCGTGTATAGAAAATACACGTCCCGATCGGGTAACAATAACTAAACATAACATAGGAGTCTCAGCCTGGACACACTCAATAATCGTGGTGGAGCCGCTGTGTGTTTGTGCTATTTATTATTTTTACCAAACTGTTCCCGTGTCGTTTTGTTGAACAGGATTCGGGGGAATGGACAACCCTGGTTATCTCACAGGGAGCTTCGACGGCCTTCATCACAGCAGCAGTGATGATGATGACGATGAGTTGGTGGACATAGCGGGAGCCACCCTGGACTTTTCCTCCACGGATGACGTCCCCCCTTTAAAATCAGGTGGGCAGCTTTTTTCCCTTTTTGTTGTCGTTTGTGTGTGTGGTGTAAGGATTGATTGATTGAAAACTTTATTAACAGATTTCAGAATGGGTGTACAATACAGCTACAAAGTTGGACCACACGTAGGGCTAGAGTGAGACCTATGATGTGGAGTCATATGGTGAATTGTGTAACATGACTTCACGGATTTATGTAAAACACTATAGGCTAGTCTCTAAAGCAACTCTCTGATTCCAGTTAAGATGATGTTTTGGTGTCTAAAAGACAATCCGATACTTCCCAAAGGTCAGTGAATACCACGATCACAACACCAGAGGGAGCTCCACAAATCATGTTAAACCCAGATTCGGCTCAAATAAGGGACTAAACACGTTTCGCAATTATGCCACATCAATGTGGAACGCCCTACCCAAAGCTGTAAAGGAATGTGGATCACTACCCACTTTCAAAACCTCTCTCAAGGGACACCTACGGGAGACTGCAATTCAACACTGGCCCCTGTAAATATCCTAACCCAACCCCCTCCAATGTACAGTCATTTACCTAGTATGGTTTTGTCAATAGTCTAATGTACAATTTTGTTTGTTTGTACAGTGTCTCCTCCCCCCCCCCCCTCAATGTACAGTTTTACTTGTTTATACAGTGTGCCCCCCCCCCCCAACCACCTCCAATGTAAATTACCCAGTATGGTTGTCAATATCCCAATGTACCCAACCCCCCCCCACCCAACCTCCTCCAATGTACAGTTTCTACGTCAAATGTATATACTCCCTTTTCTTGACTCCTTCTGTATCACAAACAGTACTGTATTTGCAAATCTGGTATGTCATAAATGTATAGATGTAGCAGTACTGACTATCTGTATGTCATGTATGTCATATATGTCCTGATGAATTGAAAATGGGGGACCCTGATGTAAACAAGATGAAAGTCTTTCTCTGGTCTGCATCCCCTTAACAATTGTGTGTATAGAGCTGTACTGTATTGTACCCATTCTGCAATCTGTTAATAAAGTTTTCAATCAATCAATCAAAAACTCTGTGTGACCATCCAGTAAATGTCAAACTAGAAGTGTTGGCGGCCAAACCATATTGTATAGGTTCATAATGTTTGACAGAGGGATAGATTGTTTCATTCTTTTAAGTGTTGACAACTGAGTCAATCTTTTTAATTTGAGAAAATGTGTTTTACAGTGTAACGTTTACTTGTTTCCATGACCTCTACTACGATACCCATAAGCCTCTGATCTTCCGACCAATCACACAAGCACAACAGCTCTTGATGTCTGTATCCCTTTTCATCTCGTTCTCTATTGCGTCACTCACCGCCATCTTTGTTTTTGTTGATCCCTTCCACGTCCAAAACACAAATACTATGATCTCCAACCCCGCCCTATTTTCTTTTATCCTCCAATCACAACTGTTTGTCCAAGGGAAGCAACAGTTGTGATTGGAGGATCAAGAGAAGAGGGCAGGAGGTGGGTCCATAGTGTATTCTGTCTGTAAACTGTCAGGGATGCACTGATATGAACATTTTGGGGCGACGGCGATGACCGATATAAACATTTCTATTATGACCGATATTACAGATGTCGATATGATCTGTATAAATAAAATACATTTCTATGACTATCAAATTCTGTACATACTATTTTTGTACATACTGAAACAATGTTGGCTCACTCACAATCCTGTGCTGCGTTATTGTCGCATGCAAGTAACGTTACCCAAACAAACTGCATGGCCAAAAAAAGACACACAATAATCATCGGTTGTTCACATCAGCCCAGTTTTGCTCACCGGGCCGATACTGATTCTATGAAAAAATCACAGATGCCGACCGATATCAATATGGTCACCGATATCTCGCATCCCTCGAAACTGTAGTTCCTGTGCGTATGGCAGCATTAGGTACACAGTCTTGTACCCATGATTTTTCTCTAGTTTTTCTCACACACATTTCAAAACATAAATGTCACGTAATTATGCTCAAACTCTGCTGCTATCAAATTTCACACCAACTGAACAACACCTTGAGAAACTCCCTTGTAGTAGAGGGAGTACAGGCAGAACTAATCCGGAACCAGGCTAGTCTTAGAACTACCACGCCTGCTCCCTGTGTCTATGCCGTAACAATGGGGAAAAAAAACACTAGGCCTACATCTCAAAACGGACGTGAACCATTGATTTATGTAGGCGAATATATCACGTAACATAGACTTATCATGAATTTATCAAGCAGGCTAATCTGTCTTTATTTAGTAAATGACTAGTGAGTGACCCAGCGGGGAAACCCCCTCCATTGAACACAGTGGCCGAGGTGCACGCAAAGCTTTTCCTCCTCAGAGACGTGAGCGTTAAGATCTTAAGATCTTAGCTAATGGATTCATCACTGAGGGGATGGTGGACTGGTGGTTTGAGTTATTTTGATGCTGCGTGTTGCCTGCCTGTTGTTCAGAACTGTTCGGAATCAATGGCTTCTCTTTCTCTCTCTCTCTGGCTTAGCAGCATCTCTACACCTTTACCCTCATTGAGAATGCAAGGATCTATGAATATGCAAATGAGCAACAAAGCACCCTTTGATATTTACCAGGAATTCCAAGTCGGCAGCTCATCTCTCTCTCCCCCCCCCCCCCCCTCCCCTTTTGCACCATTTCCATTCGTTGGCACTTTGTTTCAGAGGAAGTGGAGGAGCTCTAGACATGTACTTATTTGCAGTGGAGGATGTGGGTTCCAGAGTCCAGTTTGTCACTTATGTCTCAGAGTAGAGGTGTGTTTTTCTGATAAAGTATCTTGCAGGGCACACAGTGTGTGTGTGCAAGCGCGTTTCAAGTGTCCTGAGTGTGTGCTGCCCGGTTACTAGGGATGGGTACCTTTCACATTTGAACCGATACCGGTACCGGTACCTGTGAATCGATACCGGTACCCAACGGTACCTTTTTTCGGTATTTTAGTCTCAAGAAATTTTATTTACCTACCTCAGTCGTGAAAAAAAAAATATCCAAACTTCAAATAACTACAATTTCGACAGTTTTCGGCTTGCCATTGCTCCGACTGCTTTGTTGTTGAATCAAGTCAAGTCCTAGGTAAGCATATATTGTGCGTGTGAACGTTGACATGAAAAGAAAAAAGTAAAAAAAAAAAAAAAAAAAAATCTTTTTTGTATCTCACTTGAATCGATACTCGGTAGTACCGACGTGTTTCGGTTCGGTACCTCAAAAGAAACGAATTCGGTACCCATCCCTACCGGTTACTGCTGAGGTCACTGTGACATTCTCCTTAACTTAGCCTAAACAGGACGTCTCTATCGAGGCCAAACGGATAACGCATACCTCCACTAGTTTCCAGAACATAAAAAAATAAGGAAAAACAAAAAAATCATTTATACTAGCTGGACAGGAACACTGTCTCTCATACGTTACCACCAGTAAATTAATGGTGCCCGGTTACTGCTGATGTCACTGATGCCGTCATCCCATCTCTGCTGACATCATTGCAGTGTTTCTCATTATGATGTAGATTATTTCTGGCAGCCCACCACAAGATCGGACAGGCCCGCCACAAATAAGATGCACCAGTAACACAATAAAACAGCAGTAGTGATAATAACTTTATTTGTATAGCACTTTTCATACAGAAGTTGCAGTTCAAAGTGCTTCACAACAGTCAAAAATACAGGCATAAGCAAGCATAAAAAAGATGGAGACGTAGCAAGGTAAGGTAAATCAGTGTTTCACATTAGGATCTAGCATCCCAATAGGCAGCTGATCACAGAAATGTCACCAACCACCGATTTACCTCATCTTTAAATATTTATTATACATTTTGTGCTATGTCCTCAAACACCATATTTTCATGTAACTTTGCTTCAATGTGGCTCAGGAGCGGTCATCTGGTAATCGTAAAGGTTCCTGGTTCAATTCCCGCTCCTCTCTGGCAGCATGTCGAAGTATCCTTGAGCAAGACACTTAACCCCTAACTGCTCCCGATGAGCAGGTTGGCACCTTGCATGGTTGCCTCTGCCGTCGGTGTGTGAAATGTGAGGAACAAAATTGTAAAGCGCTTTGGATAAAATCTCTATATAAATGCACATTTACCATTTCTAGTACATGAAGGGATGGTTCAGAGTTTAGGAACCCTAGACCTATTTCCTGCTCATCGATGATGTTGAAGGGTAGAGTCCTTTCTCAGCCAAGTCCATACTGCTCTTCATACTGGATACCCAGCTCCTCCTTAGCAAGCCACTAAACTAATGATAAAAAAGTAATTATACTTTATACCTAACAATAATGCTTATTTCAGGGCTTGTACACAAGCCCCACATAATCATACATTACTAACTGTGAACTTCAGACTCTGCTTCAGTCTTTCACACCCCCAAATTATCATACATTACTAACTCTTAAGTAGGGCTGGCTACCGAATCCGGTACTTTTTTTTATCCACTTTTTCTCCCATTTTCTATTTTTCTCCCATCCCAATTTTCATATCGTCCAATTCAACCCTCCCCTGTCTTCGAACGTTGTTTCTTGCCTCCCACAAGCCGGCTGCAATGTGGACTAAGTCATACATAGCACGAGTCCCCTCCGATACTCGAGGTAACAGCCGTCGCATCTTTTCACCTGCGCGGCTCGATCTTTCAGCGTCGGGGGTCTGGGCTTTGGAGGGGCCCCGCCCCCGTCGCTTCTTGATTCTACTGCGCAGGCGCACCAACCGACCTGTAGGAGTCGCTGTCCACAACGCCCGATCCCCACCCTTCAGTTTCCCTCCCCGTAATACGGCCAATGTGTATTACTGTGGACGACCAGCTAAACTGAAAGCAATGTGGAGAGCGGGGCTCGAACAGGAGGCATCCTGTTCGAGCCCAGTCTCCAGCATTCGTTGCGAGCGCCTTGCCCACTGCGCCACATAGCCGCCCCCGAATCCGGTACTTTTAAGGGTATTGACCGAATACCGATTCACGTGAGATCCACCGGTGCCACATTTCGTTAATGCAAACATCACCGTTTCGTTTACCGCAAAAGGAAACCTATTAGGGGTGTAACTGTACACAAAAACCACGGTACGGTACGTACCGAGGTTTTGCAGTCAAGGTTCGGTACATGGTTTTCGGTACAGTGGGGGAAAGTTTGGCTTTCCATGTTCCACTCAGGGGTAGTGTGCAGTAACGAATTATACTTGTAGGGCTGTCAACGAATATTCTATATTGAAATTAATAACCGACTTGTTACATTTTTTTTTAATAATAATTATATTAGTTTGTGAAGAAAACAGCCCCCGGTGGGCGGTCGTTAGTGGTTAACATACCGCTGTATTCGTTCGGTACATAGCCGTTCTGTATGGTACGGTACGGTACACACTGAAACGGTTCGGTACGGATACATGTACCTTTACACCCCTACCCGCCATCCATCTTTCCGCCACCATTTCTCCATTCTGCCATCTCTTTTCTCTCTCCCTCTTCTCCTTCTTCCTCTCCAGTATGTATCACTCCTTATCTCCTGACCTCACCTCACCAGACCTTGTGAGATAAGCACTCGTGTGTGAAGAGTCATCCTGCGAGGACAAGTGACTGTATCTCTGCGTGACTCGTTCTGGGTCAATGATTAGACCCTTGCGGTCACCGGTTAAGCCATTAGCCGGACAGCATCTCATCCCCTTGGCTCCTCTTTGGCCCTGGGACCAGTATTTACATGGCGGAGTCAAAAATCTGACTCTTTTGGATGTAACCCAATATTTGAAGGGGGGGGGGGGGGATGTTGTTGGTCAGATTTGTTGGCCTCAATAATGTAGCCAGAGTATCATGGCTTTAGATTAGATTAAAATGTATTGCCATTTTACAGTAAGGTACGAGGTTTGGCATCCAACCAGAGTGCAAATGTAGCAGTAAAGTGCAACAGCAATATACAATGTACAGGTGATTTAAACTGGGTACAAAATATACAAATGAGTACTACGGTTGTAGTGCTATCAGATGTGTACAGAGTTGTAGTATAATAATTACAATGAAGGGCTTAAAAGGGGCTACTCCTTAAATCAAAATGTAAACAAAAGATCAGCCCCACCACTGAACACCCAAATATGGTATTGGAAGATTGTTTGGTAATTCTAAAATTGGTTGACTGTGCTCTTGAATAGAATGGCTGACTGACAGCATAATACAGCAACTGTCATCAGTTTGTTCAACCTATATGTGTAACCCTTTGTAAACATTGCAGCACAACAGACCTGTATGTATCATGAGTTAAGAAAACTCCCAAAATAACCATATTGTCCATCTTCCAAGTCAAAGAGAACATAAATCAATAATATATATTGGGGATGTTCGATATTGGCTTTTTTACCTATACCGATATTGTCCAACTCTTAATTTCCGATACCGATATCAACCGATACCGATATATGCAGGGTCCCCCCCCCAAAAACGGAATAATTTCAGGTAATTAACATTACATATCTCTTGTTGTGGAATTAACACAACATTATGCATACTTTTGACAATAAATAAAATCAGAATTTGTTCTTACTTGCTTGCCTGGGTAAATAAAGGTTAAATAAAGGGAAAGAAAATTGTTTTTTTTTTAAATCGATACAGATAATTTTCGATATCACATTTTAATGCCAATATCGGACATCCCTATTATATATCCATACATCCAAAGTTCTGATGTTTATTGACAAGGATGCCCATTAGCTAACGCAAAGACGCCAGCTAGTCTTCCTGGGGTCCGAAAAACTATTTTACAACATGACTAAATTAAAACATCACACACATTGCGTCACACAGACCCAAGAAACACACAATCGAACAATAACGGAACACATCAAGGTAACAAAAAGTAGAGCCATGTGAAATTTGTTGCCTTGATATGTTCTGTTATTGATTGTGTGTTTCTTTAAACACACAATGTTTCAATTTTGTCATGTTGTTTTTCGGACCCAAGTTAGCTAATGGGGATCCTCGTCAATAAACAATAAACAATCCATACATCCAAAGTTCTGAATTGGGCCTTTAAGTCTAAGCCACAATATAAGTGGGTTTGACCGATGTGCCACGCTTGACTCCCTGCAGGTCCTAGTCCAGAGTCCATACCAGTTCAACGTGTGTGACCAAGTGACCTCACTGAACTCCCCACGTTCACAGTCAACCGACTCCCAAGTGTTTGTTGTTAGCAGGCGCGGCTAATGAGCACTTGTCTCTAATGAGCCTAACAACAACTCTTCCATCCACTAGAAAAAACAAAAGCAGGGACAAAAAGGAGCATGAGTGAAGTGTGAGTTAGAATACTAAAAGAGCAAGGAAATAAAGTCCATTCTGTGTCACTATTTGAGGGCTGGGGGCTGAAATGAAAAAGGTTGTCCCTACGAAGGGAAACAAGTGCCAATTTTCCTTTGAGCAGCACAAAATAACCATGTGATCCATCTAGAGAATATGCAGAGTTGGAAGGGATTTTTCCCAACAGTTTTTTGAGTCACTTTGTTCCGTTTGGAAATCTTAGTGGATCTGTTTAGATTACAAAAAGACAACCAAGCAGCGTTTCCCACAGGCGGTTTGATCATGTGGGGCTGTGACCGGCTGAAGCAGAGTCTGAAGAGTAGCTTGTTTTGGTACTTTAGTCTCTAAAGATGTAAGCTATGGCAGGGGAAATATGGATGAAGGGACCGCGTTACTTGTTCAGCTGCACAAAGCAAAACATCGCGCCTCTCTCTGATATACCACAAAATAACACCTTCTTTCTCCACCCAGTTTACTAGGACTCACTAAACGCTAATGCCTCTAAGCTTGTCAACGTAATGACAGTCTGCTGATCTATCTGCTCCAGCTCTGCGTAGGGTTAGCTGTCACAGTCTAGCCACATGAGGGTGACTGTCGGTTCCCATAGCAACCAGACCTCTGCAGGTCAAAGTTCAAGCTCTCTGACTCACGCTGGGCAGGAACTAAAAACACGATGACTGGGACAGATTTTGTGTGTGTGAAATAGAGGGGGGAGAGAGAGTCTTGTCTGCATCCATGCCTTGTGTGTGTGTGTGTGTGAACGACAAAGATAACTTGATATTGGCAGAGGGCCATGTGATCATATGATAAAACATGGGCTGTATAACCTTTTAGGCTCAGTTCAAAGCCTGGCGTGCCTTTATCGTGCATAACATTTGCTTATATCTACACTGGGGCTGCAACAGCTAATTGACTATAAAAATAGTTGGCAACTATAAAAATTGGGGGCGACAGTGGCTCAGGAGATAGAGCAGTCGTCTGGTAATCCGGAGGTTCTCGGTTCGATTCCCACTCCTCCCGGGCAGCGTGTCGAAGTGTCCTTGAGCAAGACAGTTGACTCCTAATTGCTCCCAATGTGCAGGTTCCAGGTCATCTTCATGGTCTTGGTGTCTGCGCTAGGTGTTTCTTGGGCGACCCCTTTTCCGCCTGCCCTGCAGCTTCCATGTCTGATGATGGTACTTGCGGGCTTTAGCAGGGTGTGGCCTATCCAGCGCCATCTGCGTTTCTTAAATTCTTCTTCTGTGGGCAGCTGGTTTGTTCTCTGCCAGAGTTCGCTGTTGCTGATGGTGTCTGGCCATCGGATGTGGAGGATCTTCCGCAGGCAGCTGTTAATGAAGACCTGCACTTTCCCGATGGTTGCAGCTGTAGTTCTCCACGTCTCTGCTCCATATAGGAGCACTGACGTAATTGCACGAATGCTGCACGTGCTTTCCTGATTCGTGCTCTAACGTCCACATCTGTGCCGCCCTGCTTGTCGATAACACTGCCAAGGTAGGTAATAATAATAATAAACTTTATTTGTATAGCACCTTTCATACAGAAACTGCAGCTCAAAGTGCTGAACAGAAAAAAGACAGGCATAAAATGAGCACATAAAGTGCAGACATATAAAATCACAGTTAGGATCTAACATCCCAACAGGCCACCTTGTTTATGGTTTGATTCAGTTTTAAATAGACCATAATAAAAAAAGAGTAAGATAAAATAGACTGAGTAAAATAGTGCAGTGCAATAAAATAGTAGAATAGATCAATTTTTTTTGTTTTACAGTGCAATAAAATAGTTCTGGATTACTGTTCAACAGTTCAAAGTCGTCGTCTTTACCTTCTCTATTTGATATCCACAGTTTAAAACTTGACAGTCTTCCCTCCTGTTTTATACCCACTTTGACCCTTCGAACCTCCCACTACCTCCCTCTCAGGGCGCAGTTCCCTCTCTCAGGGTGCAGTTCTAGGCCTGAGTCCTACACAGTTTTAAAGCCCAACAGTCTCTTGTTTGATACCCACACAGTTTAATACCTGACAGTTTTTAACCTGGAATAGACGGAGTAAAATAATACAGTGCAATAAAATAGTAGAATAGAATATATAGTAAAATTATGCAATAGAATGGACAGAGTAAAATAGTGCTAGAGTGTATTAGAAGGCTATGGTGAAGAGGTACGCTTTTAGATTTTTGAAAATATTAAGAGATCTAGCTTCCCTAATGTCCATAGGTAGTGTGTTCCATAACTTTCGTGCATAGTTTGCAAAGGCTGCATCCCCGATTTTCCTTAGACTGTGCCTTGGAACCTTCAATAGACCAGTAGTAGATGATCGCAATGTTCTAGGAGGCACATAGTTGACTAGAGAATTTCCAATGTAGCTTGGTCCTGTTCCATTTAGTGCTTTGTATATAAGGAGGAGGACCTTGAAATCAATTCTAAATGTTACCGGAAGCCAGTGTAGGTTAGCTAATACTGGACTGATGTGGTCTCTCCTCTTGTTTCTAGTTAGTAGCCGAGTTTTGAATGAGTTGGAGTCGTTCTGTTTTTTTTTGGGAGGCCAGTGAGGAGTGCATTACAGTAGTCAAGTCGGCTTGAGATAAAGGCATGGATGTTGCACAATGTTTTTTTTTTTATTGGATTCTATATATGTTGTACCACTGTAATGCACATCGTTGCGGGCAAGACCACCCGCATTTCATTGTATACTTGTATGCCGTGACAAATAAAACTCTTGACTTGACTTGACTTGATCAGTTTTTCAGCGTCTTTTTTAAAATGTATAAACGGCCGTACCTTAGCGATGTTTCTAAGGTGAAAAAATTATGTTTTTGTCACCTTGTTGATGTGCGATTTAAAGCTTAGGTCTGAGTCTATTATTATAACACCAAGACTTGTAACTTCGGGATTGATCCAAGGAGTAAGTTGCCCCATATTGCTCTGTAACATTTCTCTTTTTGTTATAGGACCGACTAGTAGGATTTCAGTTTTGCCCTCATTTAATTTTAGGAAGTTGTTCGTCATCCATTTGTTTATTGCTAAGAGACAGGCGGAAATGGGTGTGATGATTTGGTTCAGTGGAGATGTACAATTGTGTGTCATCTGCGTAACTATGGAAACATACATTGTGTTTTCTAATGATGTCTCCGAGTGGCAGCATGTATAGTGAGAATAATAATGGACCAAGGCAGCTCCCCTGTGGAACTCCGAAGTAGGCGTCATGTTTCTCAGAAGAATGATCTCCAAGCCTGATGTTCTGAACCAACTAACTTTTCTAGACGATTTATTAGGATATCATGGTAAATCAAGGTAAAGGCTTGTGTGTCTCGATGTATAGCATACATTTATGTTACTTTTTATTTTAACTGTCAATTTGCACTGTGTCAGCACTGGAGAGAGGGCTGGCTGAACCTATATCATCATTCCAGTATAGTTGGGGGAAACGCTCTTGTTTTTTTTTGTATTTAATTTTTTTATAATTTTTTTAAACGTACACATAAACAAACATGACAACATAAAATTAGATATACAAGCATTAATTAACAGTGCACATCCAATGAAATCACCATTTAATTAAATGTCTTATACAAGATATACACCTAATACCTGCTATCTAATACCCTACACACATATGCTCTCGCTCGCTCCCCCCCCCCCGGGCCGCGTGAATATTAAAGGCAACCAACTTGTGTTCAGCCTTGCGTTCAGCGTTTCTCTGATTGGCCACACGGCCACGTGACCGCACTGCCGCGCGGCAGAGAGTTGCAGCGGCTGTCTTCCGTTGTAGAATTGTTTACATCAGGGTGAACGGTATTGTATTCGCAAATATGAGAGCCAGCAATACGCAGCTCCAGTTAACCTAATTTATACCGTAATGAATCATTAAAAAAATATACCGTTAACTGGAATATGTTGTTTCTTTACACATATGTTGGGATTATGTAATTGGTTTGTCATGACAAAACAATAAAAATCGCTACTTTACATCAGGGTGAACGCTGTTAGTAACGCTGCCACCACCCACTTCAATGACAGAGCTCTCATATTTGGGAATGCATAAACTATATCTTAAATTATGGCTATGTGTCTAATATGGCTGTCGCGAAGTAATTGATAAGCGACAGCCATATTAGACACATAGCCATAATTTAAGATATAGTTTATGCATTCGCAAAATATGAGAGCATTGAAGGGCTTCTACAACGGAGCACGGCCGCTGCTGCGTCAAGCCGCCGGCGGCGCACGGAAGCCGGCGACAAACCACCGCATCGCCCCGCTGGCACTTCAGCAGCGCCCACGGGCGAAATAACATATAACGTTACAGCGTACAGTTCCACACTGATGTACAGTGACACCCAGAGTTTCTAGTTACAGTAGTGACGCGTGAATCGAGATAGTCCTAACAGTGTTTATTATTAAGAGTCAGATAGTCCGCACAGTGTTTATAGTCCTAACAGTGTTTATTAGTAAGAGTCAGATAGTCCTAACAGTGTTTATTATTAAGAGTCAGATAGTCCTAACAACAGTGTTTATTATTAAGAGTCCTAACAGTGTTTATTATTAATTAACGTCATAAACCAACTACCAGATTTATTTTGCACCAGGGAACTTGAAGGTTCCTGCCGCTTGCGGCAAAAGGGGGCGGGCTAGCGGCGTGGGGTCGTGGCCAATCAGAGAAAAGCTGAACACAAGTTGGTTGCCTTTAATATTCACGCCCCCGGGCCCCCCCTTCGCTCCTAACCATGTACTACAATTATATGCTGGCTTTTATTCTCTCCACCACTTTTTTTTTTATTGATCTTTTCCCCCTTCCTTTTTCCTCCGATTTTTCTCCCATCCCAATGTTAGTCGTTATGCCAATTCCCTTCCTGGTCGCTGCGCACTTAGGCCATGGTTAGACTAGTGTTTTTGTGGCTCGTTTTTATACGTTTTGAATACGTTTGATGTCCCTATTACACAGAAATGCTTTTTTTGGCGTTTTTTGGCGGATACGGCTGAAACGCTAAATTGTGTTTGCGTTTTGGAGAACCCCTAAAAAACGCGCCGACAACAGCCGTGTAGTCAGCACGGAGCCGTTGTTGCGAAAACGCCCATACGCAGTAGATACCATCTGCGTGCCCTTCCGGTGACAGTCCCAAACCAAATAGCTGCAGCTACTATGTGTTGTCAAGTTATTGTTATAAGGACCCCAGTCCAAGCTACAACAGTCTGCATTCCCTTAACAATTGTTTGTATTGAGCCGTATTGTATTGTACCCATATGCAATATGTTAAATAAAGTTTACATCCATTCATTCTGCTAGCATTACCGATTGGCACTGCCACTGGATAACATGAGCTAGTGTTAGCTATCAAACCCTGTTAGCTCAAAGCTCCTCTTTCAACTTAACAAGCATTAAACAAAATGGCCCAGTCATCTATTCACCTTTGTTTAATACACACAGCGTTGTCTCTAATGTTATCTAACCACTGATAGCTCCCGATATAATCAGTTTGGTGCTGGCTAAGTAGCGTGAGCTAACGTTAGCTTCTAGCCACAATGCTATACTGTTATAATGGCAAATTCCATTGACGTTAGCATGCAGCTAACAATGCTACCGATCTTTTTTTAGACTAAACTATCCGCTCTTGGTGGTCACTTGTGTTGATGTTAGTTTTGTTTCATCAACAAATGACAGGCAGAACACACAGTGAATGTATCCGTTTTGTTTATTGCACTTTTATTAGGCTTTGCTGAAAAAGAATTGCTGCATTGAGTAAATAGGCAAGATGGTGGCGCGGCATAGGCGCCTGCCTTGTTGACATTAGGCTTGTTCGAGATGGATTTCGGTTCGCCTCGACTAGTAGACGAGAGTAGCCGAGTGAAGCCGGGGGAGGAGTTAAAAAGGCGGACACTGCCGATTTCACGAGAGCCTCTCGCCTAGTCTCGCATGGCAGATACGCTTTCACGTCACCACACACACATTACACACCTGTCCAGCTCATTATAATGCGATGGCAAAATTAGATCAGATTCAAATGTACAGCACACCATATACTGCTATAGTGGAATATACTATTCATATACCATAATGTATACCATCTTGTTGCGCGCTCCTGGCCGCACACACAACACACTGCTGAATAATTCTGTTTTGCATCAATATATATATGTATACTGTGTATATTGAGGCAAAACAGAATTATACAGTATTGAGGCAAAACAGACGACGCATGTGTGTATGTGTGTGTGTGTGTGTCTGACAGCTTGAAGTTTATCATGATGATATGATGATAACGCATAACATAATAAAGTTTTCAATCAATCAATCAATCAATCAAACGTCTCATAACTCCCTGGCTGTCACGTGGCTGGTGACTGACAACTTTTCTGAGCCAATAGGCGCTTTGCCCGACCATAGCAAGTCGCTTCCCAGCCGGGAGCAGCCGAGTGAGAGGTACTGTGGCGCCTCGCTCTGAAGGCTGCTTGTGGCTCGCTCCCGCGAGAGTTCCACGCCTCGCCTCGTCAGATTTTCAGAGCAAGTCGGACAACATTCTAACCGTCATGCAACGCGCTTGGCGAGGCCGTAGTGAAACCTGCGCAGATCTGCGTCCGCCTATCCCATCTCGAACAAGCCTATTTTCTTTGCTGGAGCTTCCAGGAAGTGTATTGGCACATTCAAGTTATGATTGGTTGAAATTGCCTTCATGTTCGCCACCTACTGCCACCTACTGCTTTGGCAGTGTACTACATCACTGTGCCCAGGTGACAAAAACGAAAGTGTGACTCGAGGCTGCCGCGTCGCGGCGAAACTCGTATGACAATGAAACGAAAATGAAACGAAAGGTGTAACCGCCGCCTTACCCCCCACAGTCGGTCTGGGAGAGTGGAGGCTACCACGTGCTTCCTCCGACACACGTCCAGCCAATCAACCGCTTCTTTTCACTGGCAGCGCGGATTCTCACTGAGAGGGCGTAGCGTGTGGAAGGATCACACTATCCCACTTAGATCCTATCCGTGCTTAGCAGGCGCCCCGACCGAACTGTAGGAGTCGCTGTTTACAACGACCCGGACCCACCCCGCCAGCTTCTCCCACCCTCTAATACTGCCAATTGTATTAGTGTGAACGGCCAGAACAGGCTGGTGACAACCCCGGAGCTGTGAGCTGGATTCGAACAGGCGAATCCAGCCGCTCCGGGGTTGGTGACGAACGCAATCTCCGTTACGCCACCTGACCGCCTCTCTCTCCACCACTTCTAACCACATTGTAATTTTGGATTCACTGAGACCCAAAATTCTTGCTGTAGATATTTCTAGATAAATCACATCGAGATATGTAAGAATCCAGACCTTCCGGAACATTTTTTCCGGTTGAAACCATCGTGATGCTATCATCTTTTTAGCCACTGTGATACCAGATAAAACCAATCTCTTTAGCTGTATAGGTACTGCACACTCAAAAACATCATTCAACAGTAATACAGAGGGGTGTACAGGTATATTCTTAGTTAAGAGATTTGATAATTGCTGGGTCACTTCTTTCCAGAATATCTTAAAAGGTGGGAAGTCCCAGTACATGTGCATAAATGTACCTTCGTTCCCATTTGTACATAAGGAACATTTGGAGTCTTGTTTAAGACCCATTCTGTTCAGTCTTATAGGAGTCAAGTATGTCCTATGAATATAGTTAAGATTGATTTGTTGATGGTCCGGGTTCCGTGATGCAAGTCGAACATTTGCCCAGGCTTCTTGCCAATCAAAATCTATTTCCAGGTCTGGTATATCCCTCCTCCAGACTGAGTCTAGGTGGAGGATTTCATACGAGGACGTTAGTAATTGATGATAAAAATCTGATACAAAACCTCTCGATGTCTCTCTTTCATAGAAGAATTTGTGGTATCTGTGGTGTACAATTGGTATCCTTAATCAGTTAATGGGACACCGTGAGCCTTCAAACATAACAATAACTGTGCGTAAAAATAATATGTGGAACTGGTGAGATTACATTCTTTGTGTATTTCCTCATAGCTACAAAAACCCTGTTTGTTGAAAACATCTCCTAATGTGTGTATGCCCTGCTTTTCCCATCTAGGGAATCTTATAGGTAGTTTTCCAATCAGGAGTGCATTGTTATTGAATAAGGGAGTATGATTATGCCATTTATGTGGGTTGGAATATTTTTTTTGTGTTTCACGCCATATCCGGATCGCATGAGTAATAATGGGGCCAAATTTCAGTTCGCATTGCTTAATTGATAATTTGGTATATACTATGTCCTGCAGTCTATGTGGTGCTACTATATTTACTTCTAAATTTCTCCAGGATACTGATGCTTGGGGATCAAACCAGGTTGTCAGTGGTCTTAAAGTGTACGCCTTAAAATAGTGGAAAAAATCTGGAAATGCCATACCTCCGTCGGCTTTGTTTCTCTGTGCTGTGGATCTTTTTATACGTGGTGGTTTGTTATTCCAAATAAATTTGTATGCGGAAGAGTGTAATTTTTTCCAGTAACCATCTGTTGGGGGTAACGGTAGCATTGAGCTGATGAAGTTGATTCTAGGTAGGACGTCCATCTTAACTATTGATACCCGTGCCTGTACTGAGTTTTTAAGTTTTGACCACCTGTCAAAGTCGTATTTGATTTTATTTTGGATTTTTATGTAATTGTGCTTCACCGTTTGGCTTATGGTAGGGAATACTTCAACTCCAATTTATCTTAAATCCCGATAGATCGCCAAAGTCATCAATCAACTTGAGAAGATGAGGCATTGCGGTGTTGGGGTTTTGCATGAACAGTATTACGTCGGGGAGCTCCAGTAGCTCACCACGTACCTCGAGCGCTATTTCGGCGCCGGGGACAACCGTGCTCGTCACGGATCTGGGGTTTAGCGAGTTCGAATCCCGGACTGCAGCCGTGCCTTTCCCAGAGTGTCTTCCCCCCCATCTGTACCCCTTCAGCCTGTTTCTGTCGGTCATTCTTGACCAGAGTAAATGCGATAAACGCTAAAAAGAGCCAGGGGAATGGCCAAAGTTTAAAAAAAAGAACAGTATTACGTCGTCCGCATATACATTTTTTTTATGTTGTGTGCCCTTGATTACGATTGGTTCTATGGATTGGGATTGTCTTATATATTGTGCTAAAGGCACAATACTCCGGAACTAAGAGGGCAACCCTGTCTAGAAGAGCGTGATACCGGAAAGATTTCGGAGGTGATTATACCTGTTGTAATCATGGCCGATGGGCGATGGGTCTTTGTATAATACTTTAATCATATCAATGAATCCTTTTCCTAACCCCATCCTTTCTAATACTGCCCATAGATACGACCATTCCAACCTATCAAAAGCTTTCATTGCATCCAGGGACAGCATCGCCTTAGGTGTGGTGTCGTCCTTGCTGGCATCTAGTACGTGTAGTAATCGTCTTATGTTATCAGTGATCAAGCGGCCTCTTATGAAGCCAGTTTGATCCGGATGAACTAAAGACGTCATATGCTTTTGAAGTCTGATGGCTAATACCTTAGAGTACAGTTTGATATCGGTTCCGAGGAGGCTTAAGGGTCTATAACTCTTGTCTTGTTTGTATTTCTTTAAGCCAATCGCAATCATCCTGGGTGTCGCTAAGCCCAGGATGCAGCGACTGTGCCACAGATGGCGCGCTTATACCCACAGTCTCATGCCACCGATCCTGACTATGAATCAGTAAATCTTCTGCACGATAAGGGGAAACATTCAGTGTCACACCTGGACCCGAATGCATGCGTGTACTAGGGCTGCACGATTTTGGGAAATAATCTAATTGCGATTTGTCTGACAGATATTGCGATTGCGATTAAATTTGCGATTATAATTTATTTTTAAGCAGCCCTTAACACTTTGAGAGCCCACCACGACATAACACGTGTTATCAGCCCGCCCTGAATGCCCACCACGACAATTAGTGTGTTATTTTCTTTATTAGCGATCTGAATTCATATTTCATCAACCGAGTCTCTCGTTGGGAAACCAGCCCCATCAGGAGCTCAGATATGAAAAAAGCACCCCCTATCGTCTCCCAGATGGTAATGCACCCTTTTGGAATGGACTCAATGAAAATGGATGAGAAAAGAAAAATCCGGAATCCACATTTTACTTGTCAGGCATGTAACCCGAGCCGATTGCAGTCATTCTGGTCCCTCAGAACAGCGTGGAATATGCGTTTCGAGCACTCAGCGTTGGATCAATAAAAGCGATCGATTTTTGGAATGGCGATCAGGAATTGGAATGATCTTTTTGGAGAACATCTGATCTGAGGTAAGGAATCTATTTTACAAGTCTTGGGATAATCAGAGTTGTATTCGCTGAGCTCTCAGCGTTCGCCCTGTGTGTGTGTGTGTGATGTTGAGGAAATGAGGTAATCGATTTTCAGCTCGCGGCCCCAGCGTGCATACGTACACACATACTATCGATAATCTAGCGTTTATTTGAAAACGATTCATAAATAGGCCGAAAAATTACAAAATGTTTGTGTATTCTAGAATATTCCAGTACAGGGCGTTTATTATGGAATCTTTTTATTTTCCTTGAAAACGAGGGCTTTTCAAAATGCTATAAAACGGAAATGAACCGATAAAAAAAACAATCCGCTTCGACAATGTTGACTGGAAAATGAGTCATTGATAAGCGACGGGCAGATTAGAGACACAGCCATAATTTAAAACATAGATTAGGCGTTATTAACGCTAACATTGAAGTGGATGATTGGCATTCAAGCACTAAATCGTGCGCCCCCTGCTGGCACTGAAAGTGTTAAGAGGTTTATTGTAAAATGCGGCTTGCATCTGGCCTACGCGGTGGGTCTGTTCGGGACACCGAGCCTGAAAAATGTTTATTTTTACCTGGGAATCGATACCGGTACCCAACGGTACTTTTTTTCTGTATTTTACTCTCCCTCTCTGAAGTCTAAACTTCACAACACACAATCTAAAACCCCTTATCTCCCTCTCCCAAACCGTTCCTACAACAATAACAACAACTTGCAAAGGAGATCTTTTATCTCAATGGGACTTCCTGGTAAAAAACATTTTTGTTGCTAATTGCATCATTTCAAATTTCGATTAATCGTTCAGCCCTACACACCACACATGCATAAACACCCCAGCCCAGCAGCGAACCTAGAGGTGCTCCCACCAAGTCCAGCAGACTCTCCAGAAAGTCCTATTGGAACCCTTTCTGTCAAGATTTGTTGTTGACCGTGGAAATGCTGTGCTTGTCAATTTTCTGTCAGTTCTGGCTACACACACACACGCACACACATACACACTGACGCACACAGCTGAGCTCGGCACGTCTCCTCCCCTCTTACGAAATCTCTTCCTGGAAGCCTCGGCAAGCTGTGTTGTTGTTCCAGGGAATCAAATGATCCTGTCCAAGTCCTCTTGACTGAATCATACTGGGGAGATGCATGTGAGACGCTGTAGCTTTTACTCCACAATCCACAAGTCTTGGTGTTTCCCTGTGAGACCTGAGGCGGTGCGTTGTATATTGTATATATAGGAACCAGTTTCTCAGGAACTTAGCATGTCTTTTTTTAGGGCTGTCAAAGTTAATGCTTTAACTTTGGAGATTAATTTAAATTATTTAAAGCATTAAAATAAATTAATCTAGATTAATTTATGGAGTGAAAAATCTTCAATCTTAGCGCCGCGGATATAAGAAAGAGGTCTAGCTGAGTCAATGTTGATGGTTTTGTTGAACATTTGTATTTCACAGGAGAGAAACTATTCAAAGAAAGCTATTAAAATAGTCTTTGAATCTAAATATACTTTCTTTGTGTTGATTTTACATTAATTCCATGATTTTACTCAAGTAAATGTCTGTTACAAGCTGAAGCTTCGGTCTTAAGTAGAAAAATGCTATTTTTAATCTAGATTAATTACAGAAATTGTGAGATTAATTAGTTAAATGTTTTTAATCTATTGACAGCACTACTTTTTTTTACCATGCATATCTTGTGTCTTACCTATTTAATTTTTTCTATGCCCATTTTATTATTGTATTTTGCACAATCAATGCAGGCATGACCACCCGCATTTCTCTGTATGCCCTGGTATGTATGTGACAAATAAACCTCTTGATTCTTGAGTGCGGTCTCTCGTAACGAGTACGGTCACGTTAGCGATTGATCGTGTATAGATTTTGTCATGGGGAGGATTTGCAGATGGGGAAACATGCTTTTTGGAACTTTTTTAGGGCTGCACAAAATAAAAAGTCAAAAGTTTGATCGCACTATCCACTAGTGCAGGATCTCTCAGGAGGCTGCAATATTTGATCAAGGCAAAAGATTCTACATTAAATATTGCTGCAGAGATGCCCTGTCCTATATGCGTATTCTATAGACATAAGAAAGCATATTTGCTTGGCACAAAGCCAATAATTATTTTACATTTAGTAATTTAGCTGACGCTTTTATCCAAAAAGGAAGGGTCCAACTCTGACGGCTAAGGATAAGTAACATTGTTCGCAAACTGTGTCGAACTTGGGTGCTACACTCTTGAGTGCATAGTAATCTAGACATATCAGCATAGTAGGTAGTAGTACAAGCAAGGTAGATTGCTTAGCAGCGGTACAAAGGTTAGTAGTTAGCGATGTGATATTTCTCCCTAATATAGTTTCAGCCCTACTTTCCACAGAGAGAGAAGTGAGTGGCAGGACGGACAGTAAAGAGATTAATTGGCTTCTACTGACCATGCGAACACCAACGTGAACCCACCAGTTAGGGAGATGTGGTTTACAGAGTTATTTTTTTGCTTTGCTCAAATCAAATACGATTTATTTGTAAGTCCCCATGGGCCGGACACGTCTTCTTTAAACAAATCAAGAAGAAACATCACAATAAATCAAGAACAAAACAAAAACACCATGAAGTCCAAAAAAATTCAAATAAATGAATGCAACACTCCCAGACATACCCCACGCGAAGGTAAGGAAAAACTCACTAAAACCTAGCAATAGGAAAAAATGGACCACAGGCTAGGGCTGCACGATTTTGGGAAATAATCTAATTGCGATTTTTCGGACAGATATTGCCATTGCGATTACATTTGTGATTATTATAAAAAAAAAAAAAAAAGAAGCAGCCCCACAAAGGTTTATTGTAAAATGCGGCTTGCATCTGGCCTATGCGGTGGGTCTTTTCGGGACACCGAGCCTGAAAATGTTTATTTTTACCTGGGAATCGATAACGGTACCTTTTTTTCTGTACTTTACTCTCCCTCTCTGAAGTCTAAACTTCACAACACACAATCTAAAACCCCTTACCTCCCTCTCCCAAACAGATCTTGTATCTCAATGGGACTTCCTGGTTAAAACAAAATAGTGATTTTTAAAAAAGAAATTGCGATTTGATAATTGCATCATTCCAAAATCGTGATTAATCGTGCAGCCCTACCACAGGCAATGTGGAGGAGAGAAACATTAGAAGCGCCGTACAAGGGAGGATCTCTCTTCTTAAATGTCGGTGATAGTAGTGTTGCAATAAAACAGGTGAAACAGTTGCTAAGCATGCACATAATACGTGTAATGAAACACATAAGTGCATGCAATAGCAACTCGGCTATATAAGAACATTTTGAAAGATTGAAGATGGAGCTGATGGCGGATCCAATTCGCTCCAATTCTGTCTTCCCTTCAACAACATTACTGTAGCATGTATCGCACAGGAAGTTTGGTCCAGCCTCGTTTGTCCGCCTGCTTGCCCAGGTCATACAAGGCCCCATGGGGTCAAAGTCAATAAACATAAAACATAAACTCCCTCCTCTTTGCGATGTCGTCACTACCCTCAGCAAATTACGGTCTGGCTCCATACCAGTTCAACCAATCAGGGAGAACGTGCAATTCAGGTTAAAAGCCAGTTCCCGCAGTGGCTGAGCAGATCATCATCTTTTATCCCCCCCCCCCCCCCCCAAACGGATTGGCCAATCGCAACTCTGATTCTCCAGTCTTCTCAACCAATGAGCCTCCTGTGAACCTCAATGTACTTCCTTGGAGAGTTCAGATGAGGAGAAGGGGCTTCTAGTTTGACTTGTGGCGCTTAGTCAGTGGATGTGTTTTGGACGACCGGGAATAAGCCATGGATTGGGAATACTGGAATAAGCACCTGGACGTGGAGGGTTTGGTGAAAACGGGTATGAGTTTTTGATTTTGTAAGTTGAATCAAAGCATAGTTTGGAACATGTGACATTAGGATACTTTCTTCCTTCATAGCCATTTTGATTGCTGCTGCTTCTCTCAAAGTAGCTTATCTTCTCTTGTTCTGACTGGGCAGTAGTGAAACCTAGTCTTTAGAAATAGTTATAGGCATAGCAGATCTGTGAAGCAGATGAATTGGGTCTTTTCAAATTGTGGTTGGGGTCAAGTGTGGTTCATCAAATAGCGATCATGCGAGTATTTGCTTCCCCCCTCTCCGGGCAACTATAGTGTGCGTCTTCAAGTTCAAGGCATGAGGAAAGTGGTTTGTTATTTCTGCTGATGCTTCTATCCGTGACACTGTGGAGATGACATATTACTACCCTTTAGCAGCCATGAAGACGTGGGTCCAGAATGGGGGTCTTCATTGTGTCACTGCGATGCGTCAAAAAAACATTGATAATTTCCCCCCACGGCGCACAGGACTGCCACCATTGTGCTCACTCACTCACTCACTCACTCACTTAGGCACGGACGATCAATGGATGATCTGGCAGAGACCTTTTGTTGGGACACATACGCAGGTAGCGCTTTTTTCATCCTAGATGTTACTTATGAATTCATGAACACAAGTTCCATGGAAGTGTGCCAGATTACCTGTCACAGGGCTTTCCCCCAGGATTTTCAAACAAGATGGTGCCGAGTTGCAATTAGGAGGTGGTCCAGAGGGGGGCTGTGCCCACCGTCTTAAAAAATAAAAATAAAGGAATGAATGCTGCATTCGGCTACGGTACACGGCAACATTATAGCCCTGTTTTCTGTATACGTCAGACTCAGTGTGCGCATGCATCACCGCAGCAGAAAGGAACGAAATCCTGGTCAGAACAACGGGGCAGACAATATTATTTGCATTTGTTAGCCATGCTAGTGATCTAAATAATCAATCCATGCCAAAGCTAGATATATAAAAGGTGAAAGACTCACACTCACAGCCATGCTGATTTGGCAAAATTACATTCAGACGTTTTCATTTGAAACAACTTTTAGTCAGGGGAGTGCCATGGTTTCTCCATAGAGCCCTGTCCTATTATTTTAGTGCAGCAGCTCGCGCAGGTCCGAGGCAACTTAGTCACGTGACTCAGTTGTTATTGCTGATTGGCTTGAACACGGTATGTTTGTATACAGAAAACGGGTCTATAGGAAATGCGCTTTCTCTCTCTTCAGTAGAAGGCTATCCGGCTGCAAGCTAGCCTAGCTTAGCACAAAGGAATGGATATACATACGGACCACTAGCCTAGCTGTTGGCCAAAAGACCCCTCCCAGATTTTGAGATTGGCTAGTGGTCTGTATCCGCTTTTATTCTTTTGTGCTAATCTAGGGTGACCATATTTTGATTTCCAAAAAAGAGGACATAGCGTGGAATAAACTCGCCGAAACGGTAAAGTGTGCCACGGGCACGCCGTGATTCCGATCCGCGTGAAAATATTCACGGCCATAGAGGAGACCGTGGGACACCTTTTTGCAACCGAATATGTGTCTCGAATTTGCTCCCACGCGGCGCGCAAAATCGCGCAAATCTTGTTTACATCAGGGTCCCCCATTTTCAATTCATCATAAATGTACATTTCCCTCCCCCTTGTATATATTTACTGTATGTCACAAATGTAACAGTACTGCTTTGAGGTCTTTCTCTGGTCTGCATCCCCTTAACAATTGTGTGTATTGAGCTGTACTGTACCCATTCTGCAATCTGTTAATAAAGTTTTCAATCAATCAATCAATCAATCAATCCCGCAGTGCAATACTCCAATTCAGCCATTGGGTGGGACGGTCATGTGACCCAAATCAGCCAATGGAAGCGAGGGTCCTTAAAGTGTGGGTCCTTAAAGTGTTGCGGTCCTGAGAGTGTTGGTGCTCTCGTCCTGCAGCTGGATACTATTGCCTCACAGCGCGGCCGTCAGCGCGCGGCCCAGAGAGCGCCGCTGGCTCTGCGGCTCTGCAGCTGCATGCTTCTCCGGGAGTCCGGTTGGATAATGCCATGTAAAAAGTCGCATGCCTGACATATCGGCATGTAACTCGAGAACCGAGGCACGGATTTTGGCGATCCAGATGGCATTCGAACGGCAACGAATAGCGCTTTATTCGGTAATTTATATGTTCGGCGAAAAATGCAGACCCGAGCCTTCAGATGCTCGCAAAAGGCCGTGAAACTGAAACTGAAACTGAAAAACAGTGAAACCCCGGACATTTCGATGAATTAATAAACCCCCCCCGGACGCCCCGGACAGGGCGTGAAAAGAGGACATGTCCGGGCAAAAGAGGACGTTTGGTCAGCCTAGCTAATCTAGGCTAGCTTGCAGCCGGTTAGCTTTCTACTGAACACGCAGAGAGGAAATCACATTTCCCATAATGTTGATGTGTTCCTTTAAGCCTAAGTATGACTATGTGTTTATTTAAATTTTACACTACATGTTACATTATCTTACTAAGGCTAGTAAGGCTGTCCCCGAAGCCTATTTTTGGGATTCGAACTTTGTCAGGGTTCGAACCTTTGTTTTTAATAATAAAAAAAATATTTAATCTGATTAAATTAGTATGTATTTGTTTATTAAATCAACTTTCTTTAATGAATATAACTCATCAGTTTTTAATACTATCTATAATATTAGTGTAGCCTAATCTTTATCTGCAGATAGAAAGATTAAATATATAAATAAAAAATTTGAATGTTGATTTAGAATTCGAATGCCAACGTAACGAACAAAGGTTCGACTGTTTGGGCTCAGCCCTAAAGGCTAGTGTGTGTGTTTACTGTTTAGATGTAACCACTCATGGTTGAGAGTGTTTGACATAAAGGTCACTAGAAACACTCATGATAACTTCAACCACTGTCCTTATCTCTGTTCCATTTTTTCAGTGTATTTAGGCCAGTATTTCACTCTTTTCAGGGTCAGGTAATGGTTTAAGTTTAAGTTTATTTGGATCCCCATTAGCCACAGCAGTGCTGGGGCTATTCTTCCTGGGGTCCATAACACATAAAATACAGTTACAGACGTATACACTCACAACATTTACATGTCATACAGACAATTAAAACAACAATAAAAACCCTTATACACTCATAACATTTACATGACATACAGACCATTAAAACAACAATAAAAACCCTTATACACTCACAACATTTACATGTCATACAGACAATTAAAACAACAGTAAAAACCCTAATCAAATTCATAATACAATATAAAAATACAAAATTATACAATATTTTAATAATATATCCCTATCAGACACATGCCTTTTCATCCATATATACCTATCTCTTTATCAGACACATACATATAATGGTATATATTATACACAGTAGGTCAGTGTGGTTATTATACCTGGGTGGAGGTTATGTAGCCAAATCATTACCGTGTCTGTGTACGTACCTGTCCAGGACATATTCCGACAAGTAATGTCCAGATTGCCATGAAATTTATGACCCCAAATTTGGACGACCCCATAACTGTTCTTGTAACGCCACCACCAAGACAAACCTTCCCTTTTCAAATGAGCGTATCTCCTAACCCAATGGTCGTACTGTACAGTAACAGAATTTGCAATGAATATTCATGACCCCTACAGGAATAAACCTTTCGAAGAAGAGACATATTTATTTTGGTGACACGATGACATTTCCCTTCAGGCCAAACCTCCAATTTCCAAACGAGTATCTCCTGTAATGACTCATTGGTCATGAAGTCCCCAAAATTAGGCCCATAATAAGCGTGTCGGATCATGATGGCGTTTTAAATGTGTCGTGATATCCTACTCATCTCATTGTATCAATATGTATTTAGATGGTTGATGAGCCAAACCGTTTCACCCAGCACGGTAGAGTTGAGCCTTGGCGGAGGTTCTGCCTCGGTCTTGTCTATTGTCTTTGCTTTGGCTCTGTGTATACTATATTATTATTGTAGCTTTAATGAGGACCAGAGGCCAGTCCAACCCGCCCCCCTTCAAGTCTTCATGTAGACTTTGTCTGCGCTAAGAAAGAATGTCCAAATGAAATAATGAATCCACCCCAACACTGACCTACATGTTTTTTTTTTATCAATTTTTTTTTTTTTATTCACATGAAACAAGACAACACATTAAACACAATCACAATACATAGAACTTCACAAGAAAATAACAAAAACAATAATAATACAGAATAACAATTTATACAGACAAAAAGAAAAGAAAACAGAGTTCAACCTTCTAATTTCTAAATCCAAGGGGTACTATCTAATAAATGGTCTTTCCCAGTGTTCAGCCCCGATTCCCGGCCGTGTGACCTTATATTAATAAAACGTACATCTCCAATTCACCACAAGGACCACTTTTTGAGAACACGACCCGAAAACAGAGCAATGAACCTTCATGAAAAAACAAAAACCTGTAGAGGTGTTCCATAGACTCACAGAGACCGTGTAAAAGTGACCAAACAGTGAAGAAATAGTTAAATAGCTGCCCCCCCATTAAATCCCCAGCTAAACTCAAGAGGACAAGACAAAAGACAAGACAGACAAAACATTTCCTCCTCCCCCTCCCAAGAGACCGCCGGACCCCCCCCGCTCAGCCACACACGGCGGTCCTGACCTTCTCAGCTGCTGCGAACCACAGGTCAATACCTGCCTGTCCTACCCCAATCACCCGCGCCGTGGATATCTCAAGATAAATCACATCCAATAGTGTTAGGGACCAGTTAATCACTGTAAGCTTCTCAGGCTCCTTCCATCTCATTGCTATTAGCTTCTTCGCTGCTGTGACACCCGCTAGGACAACCCTTTTTAGTTGAACGGACGCAGGTAGTGTCGTTATATCGTTCAGGAGTAGCGTAACAGCTGTGAATGGGATAGTTAAGCCACACAGGTCTGAAAGTTTGTCCGTTATTGACCTCCAGAAGCGGGCCACTGGTGGGCACACTGACCTACATGTTAACCATGTGTTCTTCAAATGAGTCCAAATTTATCCAAAGGCAAGTCTAGATAAGTTCACATTTGAGTCTGTATGTATGTATGTATGTATGTATGTATGTATGTATGTATGTATGTATGTATGTATGTATGTATGTATGTATGTATGTATGTATGTATGTATGTATGTATGTATGTATGTATGTATGTATGTATGTATGTATGTATGTATGTATGTATGTATGTATGTATGTATGTATGTATGTATGTATGTATGTATGTATGTATGTATGTATGTATGTATGTATGTATGTATGTATGTATGTATGTATGTATGTATGTATGTATGTATGTATGTATGTATGTATGTATGTATGTATGTATGTATGTATGTATGTATGTATGTATGTATGTATGTATGTATGTATGTATGTATGTATGTATGTATGTATGTATGTATGTATGTATGTATGTATGTATGTATGTATGTATGTATGTATGTATGTATGTATGTATGTATGTATGTATGTATGTATGTATGTATGTATGTATGTATGTATGTATGTATGTATGTATGTATGTATGTATGTATGTATGTATGTATGTATGTATGTATGTATGTATGTATGTATGTATGTATGTATGTATGTATGTATGTATGTATGTATGTATGTATGTATGTATGTATGTATGTATGTATGTATGTATGTATGTATGTATGTATGTATGTATGTATGTATGTATGTATGTATGTATGTATGGATAGGGTAGATTCTTCCCTTTTCAATTTGAGGCAGTTGGTGAAAGTGTTGTGGTGTTAACCCGTGTGGTTTGAGAGGAGGTGGGTGATTGTTTTCATTTTATAGGCTACTTCACTGTCAGGTGATTCTACAAGTATGTCGGGTGACGGTGGCGGTGACTCGTCATGCAAGTTAACAGGATTTTCATTGACTTCAGAAATACTTAACCGTGTTGTTGACTCATGGTAACTGCCATTACAGTATGTCAAGCTCCTCTCTGTATGAGAGAGATGGCAACCAAGTTATTTATCCAGAACATCCTCTCTCGAAAACCTGTCTGACTAGTCGGCTGTAGGTATGTAACAATCCCACACACAGCGCTGGGCTTTTGTGAAAAAGTGGAGCAACCATCTCTCTTCACAAAAGCAGCTGAACATCCCAAGCCGTAAAGCTGCCAGCTGCCTGTAATGAAAAAAGTGGATGGGGTTAGTCTTGACAACCGGGTGCTATTTGATACGGTCTTCTATCACTGAAGGTAATTCATAAGAGCGGAGAAGTGATGTCGTGTTGCTCTGTGAATTGAGGCGTTGTACATAGAGAATCGACTGCACAGGACGCAATGGGTTGCTATTTCAGCTAACGTTACACAAGTTGCATGTACATTACTACAAATGTACTACCGTCCGTTAGCATTGATGGCCAACGCTAACTAACGCTGGCAACCATCTATATGCTTTCAATATCGACAGGTGTCGATTTCTCTTTAGATACCTCCGATTTGTAATCCCTCCCATCGGTTGATTCGATCGGTCCGTCTGTCGACAAGGTGGCGTTGACGTTTGTGCGCTCCACGACTAAAGTTGAAACTTCTTCAGATGAGAGCGCCCGAAAAAAGCACCTCTTAAAAAAATATGCGAAGCACGTACTTGGGAGGAGAACTCTGCCACAGCGGCCCCTAACCGTCTCTGGGGGAGAGCAGACTGCTCGTGAACTGCAGACACCATTTCTTCCCAACTATTTCCAACTGTAGTAGAACCAAGCCAAGGAAAGTTGAAGAAATAACTGAGGTAGTAACCACTGAGTCTCTCTCTTGGTCCACATTTTGTCTGTGAGCACACCAATCACAATACAGTTTCCCCCCCCCTCACAGACAGGAAGTACTAAAAAGACCACACACCCACCACACATTCAGTTTATGTCTCCCATTAACGCTCAGATGAAAGATGTAACAATGTGGACGATTGTTTGGGGCAAATAATGACTCTACTCCTTTCACTGGGGACACCATTGTGTGTTGCGCAACACAAAGCCGTAATCACAAGGGGCATCACTTCCTGTGTCGCTCCCTGTCCCAGTCAGATAAGGCGTTCTGATTGGTTGTTGGGTTTTGTGTATTGTTGCCAAGGGCAGCCACAAATGACTGTTTCTGCCACATATTCTACAGCTCTATTATTTACCAATTGTTTTTTACCAACCATTGTTTACAAATGAATTTGACTTTATAAAGTCGATCGGTTTTCATTTATTATTTTTTTTCTGTGTGGATAATGCTCATCAATGCAGCATTGTTTAGAACGGAGTTCTGGATATGACTACGAGACACATTCTCTTCTACTGCTGTAGTGCTTCTCTGGTTTCTGACTGGTTTCCTTGGTCAATAATGGTGTAGTAGCTGTAGGTTCTTTCTCGAAGTGTGTGGACTGTGGATCGGAGTCACACATTCACACACCGACGACGGAAGCGACCAGGCGGGGTGCCTCAGGGGTTAGGGGAGCAGTTAGGGGTTAAGTGTCCTGCTCAAGGACACTTCGACAAGCTGCCAGGAGGAGCTGGAATCGATTATCAGACAACCTCTCTACCTCTTTGAGCCACTGTCGCCCCCCTGTGTGTGTGTGTGCAAATGCATGCTATTTTGTCTATGCCTTATTTCATTAGTGCTTTCTACTGTCTTCCTATGGCTCCACATTCCTGTAAATCTCATTTTCTCTCTCTTCTCTTTCTCGCTCTCTTTCTCTGTCTCTCACTCTCTTTGTCTCGTTCTCTCTCTTTCTTTGTCTCTTTCTGTCTCTCTCTCTCTCTCTCTCTCTCTCTCTCTCTCTCTCTCTCTCTCTCTCTCTCTCTCTCTCTCTCTCTCAGAAGAAGCAGCTTCTGCAGAAGGAGTTCATGACGAGCACAGTGATGGTGACAGAGCGTCCGGCCTCAACGGCACTGGCCCCAGTAATCTGGTGGACCCTCTGGACGACCTGGTGCCCGGAGTGGGAACCTACGAGGACTTCAACACCATAGACTGGGTCCGCGAGAAGAGCAAAGACCGGGACCGACACAGAGAGGTGAAGGGGGGTTGTGTACCGAGGGGAGGTCAGCCCAGGGCTGATCAGCCAGTGTACATTCACATGTGTCTGCTATAACACAGCTTGGTGTTTATATTGAGCTGATGCTCTTATCAACCACGCAAATGTGCAAACAGTAGAACGAAGTCAACATTTTGTGACTTATTTTATTATTATTTATGACTTTCAGGTAGGATATTTGGCTTCAATGCTTTAATCAAAAGCAACTTGATATTAAAAGCAAATATTTTGTATATGAATTTGTGATATTTTTCTTTTTCAAGAGCAACTTTACATTAAGTGCTATTAGTGGAATCACAGTGGGCTAAAATAAACATTGATTAGTAGAATCACAGTGGGCTAAAATAAACATTGATTAGTAGAATCACAGTGGGCTAAAATAAACATTGATTAGTAGAATCACAGTGGGCTAAAATAAACATTTGATTAGTGGAATCACAGTGGGGTAAAATAAACATTGATTAGTAGAATCACAGTGGGGTAAAATAAACATTGATTAGTAGAATCACAGTGGGCTAAAATAAACATTTGATTAGTGGAATCACAGTGGGGTAAAATAAACATTGATTAGTGGAATCACAGTGGGCTAAAATAAACATTGGAATCAATTAGGGGTGTAAATATTTGACCCCACTTCGATTAGATTATGATTCTTCAGGCACGATTCAATGCATCATGCAATCTCTTCATTTGACCACGATTCGATGCGATTAGACCAATCAGTTAATTCCCCCCAAAAATTTTAATACACAAATGTGGCTGGAGGAACTGATTCACTCGGCATGAATGGACTATAGGTCAATAATAGGGGTGTAAATATTTGACCCCACTTCAATTTGATTACGATTCTTCAGGCAACGATTCAATATTAATTTGACCACGATGCGATTTGACCATAGGATTGATGCATTGCGATTGTTTCACCCCTAGAATCAATCTAAGTCAGTGGTTCTCAGACTACGGGTCGCGACTCAAATTGGGGTGCGGGTAGGTGACAGTGACATTGACAAAATATATATATATATATTAGGGCTGTCAGTTTATCGCATTAATTTGATTAATTAATTACACAGCAAATTATTGCGTTATGAAAATGTACTCAAAATTAACACATTCCCCACCAAATACTAGTTTACTCGTTTTTGGGATCGTTATATCGTTTATTCGCTATATCTATTCATAATTCATAGCTGCATCCTCTGGTATAGTCTTCAGACCCTGTCTGAGCTGGCAGACGGTCAACACCGCCCTCTACTGCCAGGCGGAGCTATTGCATCAGTAAGTAAGTGGGGAGTGTAAACATTTATAGTTAAAGACAGTAGAGCTTGAGTACGTTCGATAGGGCTTTGATTCAAACCGGTGCATGAGATGAGGTTCTATATGTAGAACATGGTACAGTAAGTGGGGAGTGTAAACAGTGATTCAAACCCCCTCAATGTACAGTGATTCAAACCCCCTCAATGTACAGTTTCTGACAGCTGGGCTGTGTTGTCACGCGAAATAACGTTATGAATAAAACGCGAAATAACATTATATAACGTTATGTTATATAACGTTACAATTAGGGATGTCCGATATTATCGGCCTACCGATATTATCGGCCGATATCGGCATTAAAATGTGATATTGGAAAATATCGGTATCTGTTTGCAAAAAAAATAAATATCTTCCTTTTTTTTTTTTTTTTACATTTCTATAACCTTTATTTACCCAGGCAAGCAAGTAAGAACAAATTCAGATTTAATTTATTGTCAAAAGTATGCATAATGTTGTATTAATTCCACAACAAGAGATATGTAATGTTAATTACCTGAAATTATTACATTTTTTGGGGGGTAAACCCTGCATATATCGTTATCGGTTGATATCGGTATCGGAAATTAAGAGTTGGACAATATCGGTATATCGGTATCGGTAAAAAAGACAATATCAAGCATCCCTAGTTACAATGTACAGTTTCTGACAGCTGGGCTGTGTTGGCGAAATAACGTTATGAGTGAATCTGGTAGTTGTTTTGATAAATATGTTGTTTTGATAAATATGTATTCTACGGATTCGAACATAACATTACATTTCCGCGATTAGCCTCGCTTGGCGTGTGAGTGCCGTCAAGCGTGTATTAACCTGGGGGAGCCTCATGCGCATGCGCGGCAATGAGCACCTGGGGGGAGCCTCATGAGGGGGTAAACGAGCGTAGAGCGCTGGTATTCACGAAGGAGAGCGCTGGCCAATCAGAGAAACGCGGAAGGACATGTTGGTTGCCCAAAGTATTCACGCGGGCGGGCGGGGTTTAAATATTCAGGCGAGCCACTTCTATACAACGATGGCATCAGTAACTCCGCCCACCCGCCCCTCATTGTGAAACGGTCGGTAGTGTGGTATGGACCTCCACGAGCATTATTTGGAATTGCGATAAGATATTTGGATTATCTCTTTTGCATTACATCAGATACAAGGTAAGAACATCATATATGAATTTGATCGTTGATCTGACATTTATTTCTACCCCGATCACAGCTATCTGTGTGGACCGTGTAATGCTGTTTACCGTTGGCTGCGGTGGGGGTGGAGCGCCCCGCTACGACGGTCATTTCATGTATGGACGAGGAGACCTAATAGTGATAATCTAGCATTGATTTCAGGATGATTAGATAATCAGCCGAAAAATTACAACATGATGACTGGATTACAGTAAAATGCATTTTTCTCGCCTTTTCCTGGAATTACTGAAAAACACCCAAACCATACTCTATTCAAAACGGTATAAAACGGAAATGTACGGAAAAACAATCTGTCTCTGCAATGTTGACTAGAAGCAGCTCACTGAGACCCGACGGCGTTATTAGACCCATAGATATAATATAAGATATATTTTAAGCACTTGCAAATGTCACAGTCTAAAACTAACGTCACGGTGACCAATTGCAGCCACTCTTATTGTCTGGGACCAAATACGGCCACGCCCCACTCCCAGCAAAAAGTGGGAATCTCTAGAATGGGTTTGGGGCGGCGCTGTATACGGAAGTAGCTCTCAAGGTGACGATTAGACAACACTTTTTTGTTGTCAGTAGATGGCAGCATTGGTTTAAAATTAAAGGCTGAAAATGTTGAGAACTACAACACTGCATTTCCCAAGAGCGTTAGCACAGGTCGTAGGTCACTGGGATGGGTCTATATTCTCCGACGTGATCTGAACAGCGTTAAACTATTACTGCAACCTCGGTATAGCGACCGCGAATGGCCAACTAATTATCTTAACAAAAGTGCGCTGGTAGCATTACATATGTTGTCTAAAGGGGGACATATGGTACAATTTAAGATTCTAATGATAATCGGCATATAAAGGACAAGATAAAGCATCGTTAATTTGTAAGAAACCTCAATGAAAACGGCGCAGGGTGCTATTGTTATGAAAATGTGATAGAATCCTATAAAAATGTGGACGCACTTGGCCTACGTTCCGTTATATCCATTGAATAAAAACCTGACAATGAATGGGGTATCAGCGCCCCCTGCTGTGGCGGTCAATGTGTTGATACAAAAAAAATGATTAATACTTAAAATTATTATTATAATTTTTTTTAATCATTCATTCCATAAGAAGAAGAAGAATAAACATTCACAAACTTTTTTTTTTTAAATGGTCCATTTCCATGTTATTGGTATCTGATTCTAGGGACATCTATGGATCTCAGGGAATGTATTCTTGCTTGAGTAAATTGTAATGAACCAAATGAGAATATCAATTCAATTCTTTATTATAATTTTTTTGACTGTGAATAACAACACCATGCTAAAATTTACCAGACCTGAAAAATCTAAGCAAATGAATAAAGGGAAGATGATTAAACAGAAGGTTTTGTAGATACAGTACTGAATTCTGCCATCCGGACACATGCAATTTGAAATATGATTATAGAATATAAAATATCAGGCCTAAAATGGTTATGCGATTAAAATGCGATTAATTTAATTAATTAATTACAAAAAAAAATGTAATCCACTTTTTCTCCTATTTTCTGTTTTTTCCTCTCATCCCAATTTAGTCGTTATGCCAATTCCCCCCTTCCCTTCCTGGTTCTTGCGCGCATGTACCCCCCACTGGTCGGTCTAGGGAGCCCTGAAGTCTATCACATGCTTCCTCCGATACATAGGAGACAGCCAGCAGCCTCTTTTCACCTGGCAGCGAGGACTCTCATTGGTGAAGTGTAATGCGTGGGAGGTCACTAGGGCTGACCGTCGAATTTTTTTTTGGAATTCGAAGCTTCGGGGCCGAGATTCTATATATTTTTTTTTAATGTTGTGGGACTTGTACAGCACTTTGTTCAACTTTGTCAGTGCTGTAACGTTTAAATCATTTTAAATCTTAGACAAACGAAACACTTTGCTTTCATGAAATATTGTAAATTTTGAGGCTTTATAAAAGCAGCACAATGAACACAAATCTGTCAGTGCCGAGTCCGACCTCATCTTAAATAACAAACAGCATAGCTTGTTGTAGTTAACAAAGAGAGGCAGAGTTGATTTTGCAAAAAATTAAATAAAAAATATTTTTTTTATTTCTTTTTATAATCGAATTTTATTTTCATATTCGAATCCCATGCCCATCGAACGAAGCTTTGAAGTATTTAAGACAGTCCTAGAGGTCACATACCTTCACCATTTCCCTCCCTCGCTGTGCAGGTGCCCTGACCGACCTGTAGGAGTCGCTGTTTACAATGACCAGATTACCACCCACCAGCTTCCCTCCCGCTGACTCTGCCAATTGAGCCAGTATGACGACCGGCCAAGCCGGAGGCACTGCTGACAGCTGGATTCGATACCAGTGTCTCTGCGGTGGTAGACAGACGCTTAGTGCGCTGTGCTACCCGGCCGCCCAATTAATTAATTACAAATCCTGTAATTAATTGGATACATTTTTTTAATCGCCTGACAGCACTAATATATATATATATATATATATATATATATATATATATATATATATATATATATATATATATATATTAAAATAAAAAATTTATTAATTTTTTTTTATGTTCTCGCAACATATTTTGGCTAAATATGCCTTGTTTTATAAATGTGTATTGATAACATAGTGCTGTAATAAAAATTTCTAATAAATATGCATGATCAAGTTCAACAACGTGTGCTTTTATTTTGATATTCCTTAATTCCACGTTGAAATTACACGATACATTAAAAAAAATCCTAAATAAAATGGAGTCACGGTATGAAAAAGTTTGAGATCCCCTGATTTAAGTAGTGCTGAAGCCTACTAGTGTGCTGTTCTCTCCTCCCCGTCACCACGTCCTTTGTGATGTGCTGTTAGTGGTGATCTGACGAGCACAGAGTTAAACACGTCCTTTGTGATGTGCTGTTAGTGGTGATCTGACGAGCACAGAGTTAAACACGTCCTTTGTGATGTGCTGTTAGTGGTGATCTGACGAGCACAGAGTTAAACACATCCTTTGTGATTCAAGTTTGTTTATTAATTAATTATCACAATAAAATACACATACTTGGTTCTGTATGAGCCCCTGAGAGTGTGCTTCATACAGTAAAAAAAGTAAGTAAGTAAAGAGGAATATACAATATGTGCTGTTAGTGGTGATTTGAAGAGTACAGAGTTAAACATGTCCTTTGTGATGTGCTGTTAGTGGTGATCTGACGAGTACAGAGTTAAACACGTCCTTTGATGTGCTGTTAGTGGCGATCTGATGAGCACAGAGTTAAACATGTCCTTTGATGTGCTGTTAGTGGCGATCTGATGAGCACAGAGTTAAACATGTCCTTTGATGTGCTGTTAGTGGTGATCTGACGAGTACAGAGTTAAACAGGTCCTTTGATGTGCTGTTAGTGGCGATCTGATGAGCACAGAGTTAAACATGTCCTTTGATGTGCTGTTAGTGGCGGTCTGACGAGTACAGAGTTAAACAGGTTTTTTGTACTCGTCGGATCATCACAGTTAAACATGTCCTTTGTGATCTGTTAGTGGTGATCTAATGGGCTGCGCTGACCAGGGGGGTAGAGTGGGCGAGGGTAACCATTAGCGTTTACATCTACCTACAACAGTACATTTAATAGGTATGGGTGTAAAGGTACACGTATCCTTACCGAACCGTTTCAGTGTGTACCGTACCGTACCGAACGGCTGTGTAGTGTACCGAACGAATACAATGGTATGTTAACCACTAACGACCGCCCACCGGGGGCTGTTTTTTTCACAATCTAATATAATTATTATAAAAAAATAAATAAAAATTACAAGTCGATTATTAATTTCAATATAGAATATTCGTAGGGGTGCTCCAGTAGCACACCATGTACCGCGCTGCGTCGCGGAATACCGTGCTGCGTCACGGATCTGGTTGACTCCGAGTTCGATTCCCGGACTCGCCGTCATTTACCGAATGTCTTCCCCTGCTCTCTCTCCCGTTTCACCCTACACCTGTCGGTCATGCTTGACCAGAAAAGCGATAAACGCTAAAAAATGAAGTTAAAAAAAAAAAAAAAAAATATTCGTTGCCAGCCCTACAAGTACAATTAGTTACTGCACACTACATCACCCCTGAGTGGAACATGGAAAGCCAAACTTTTCCCCACTGTACCGAAAACCCGTACCGAACCTTGACTTCAAAACCGAGGTACGTACCGTGGTTTTTGTGTACCGTTACACCCCTATTTAATAGTCATTGAATGTAGCTGTAAATGATTGGTAAGTTGTGGTGAGCCTACCATACCTCCTTTTCAGGCCACCCACAGATGAAGTCCACAATGAAGTGTTATCATTGAGAGATATCCACCATTTAGGAAAAATAAATAAATAAATTCACCTACAATGAATAAATGATCGGTTGTATGGAAGTGAAACTCTTGACATACAGCGGTATGAAATACTTGTTGCTAGTAGTGGAATCGATGCAGAGCCACACCGTTGAGGTTCTGAGAGTGTTCTGAACGAGCCGGGCAGCACACAGGGTAACTTAAAGGTGTTAAGCCACACGACAACGACAACCATCCCCAGCAGAATAAAACATGATTGATTGATTGATTGAAAATGTTATTAACAGATTGCAGAATGGGTACAATACAGTACAGCACATTCTGTGCCACACAGTCTGCCCATCTTAAACCACTCTCTGCCAGTGCTGTAAGCCTATGGAGTCGCTCACCTTCTTTGCAGGGCTATAACTTTTTAAATATTATAGCTATATCGACATTACTATGGCCCATTCAACATCGGGTATCTATCGTTCCGGATGTGGGAACGTTATATTTTTCCATTCATACATTGTCGTGTTAGTACCGTCGTGAATATGTGTTTTTAGAGTGTAGAGCAGTAATTCCTAGAACGCGAGTTATAGGCCCGACGCATATTATACATAATCGATTGGCGTTTCGTTCCTATACACGCTATATTAAAAAATTAAAATTCATATGCTCGGTATACATTATGCTCCATCATGCGTGAAGGAAAGGGGGGGGGGGTCGTTTATGATTCCTTGATAGTCAGTAACGGCTTTCTTTAGTACAACATCATACATTGATCAGATGGATTGCAATGAAACAATCGAGCTGGAATTAACGTTAGATTCCTCTTACCTGTGGCCGATGAGTCTGGAGAAAAAATATTCCAATTATTTGATTTCGATCTGCTTGATCCATTTTCCGTTTGTATGACGCAATAAACGCCGAAAGCATATTGATTCTTGCGTCTCGAAAGCGATCCAATGCACTTGAGTGTTTGTCTTGATCAACATAACAAGATAGCTCTGCCGGACCATTTTCCCCGATGCACAGAACGCCACATCCGGTTTAGAGTGGAGTGCAACTCGCCCGAAATCCACCAGGCGGTGGTATTGAGGCGTTTAAATATCAGACGGAGTCCAGCTGGCTCCCGGAGCCTTCCTGGATGAATTATGAATGCCAATAGCGAATAAAGGAAATAACAATCATAAAAACGAGTTAACTCGTTGTTGGCGCTCTACGATTGGCGGGCAATAACGAGTAAACTCGTTTTTGGCGCAGAATGTGTTAAGGGGATGCAGACCAGAGAAAGACTTTCATCTTGTTTACATCAGGGTCCCCCATTTTCAATTCATCATAACATATGACATACAGATAGACAGTACTGCTACATCTATACATTTATGACATACCAGATTTACAAATACAGTACTGTTTGTGATACAAAAAGAGTCTAAAAAAGAGAGTATATACATTTGACGAAGAAACTGTACATTGGAGGAGGTTGGGTAGGTGGGGTCGAGGGGGGGGTTGGTTGGGTAGGTGGGGTGGGGTGGGGAAACTGTACATTGGAGGTGGTTGGGTAGGTGGGGTCGAGGGGGGGGGGGTTGGGTAGGGTGGGGTGGGGAAACTGTACATTGGAGGTAGTTGGGTGGGTGGGGTGGGTATCGCATTGAGCAAGACGCTTAACCCCTAGATGCTCCCAATGAGCAGGTCGGCACCTTGCATGGTTGCCTTCACAACCATGCGTGAGTGAACGGGTGAATGTGAGGCATATAGTAAAGCACTTTGGATAAAAAAATCTCTAGAGATGCAGTCTATTTACCATTTTATTTTTCGTAAAAAAAAGAAAAGAAAAAAGACCCAAAACGTTAAATGTTTTCTTATTGTCAAACCTGTCTAATGTATCTTTCTTCCCCTCCTTCTATCCCTCCTTCCATCTCTCCATCTATCCATCCCTCCTTCCACCTCTCCGCCCAGATCACCAGTAAGAGCAGACAGTCTACGATGGCTCTGCTGCACAGCGTCAGTGATGCCTTCTCTGGGTGGCTCCTCATGCTGCTCGTAGGACTCATGTCTGGTAGGTATCTACCCCTCTTTTATACGCTGGAAGAACAAAAACTGTTTTCAAAATGACAACAACACAACAACAAAAAATCAACAACTTGCAAAACCAGTCTAGTGTTGACCTCTCACCGTTACCAGAGATTGTCTTTTAACTGGTTTTGTGTCCAGAGGTTATGTGTGTTTTCAGCTGATATCAGCCTTTCTAAACATCGTTCACACTGCCGTTATATTGAAGGGGTAGAAAATAGAGACAAGTTGCTAGGCTTGTAAAAGTAATGTATTTTCACTAATGTTACTGTATTACTCTACTACTACAAGCCATTAAAACAAGCAATGCTGTTTGTTATTTAAGATGAGGTCGGACTCGGCACTGACAGATTTGTGTTCATTGTGCTGCTTTTATAAAGCCTCAAATGACGGCTTACAATATTTCATGAAAGCAAAGTGTTTTGTTTGTCTAAGATTTAAAAAGGTTTAAACTTTACAGCACTGACAAAGTTGAAGAAAGTGCTGTACAAGTCCCACAACATAAATTTTTCTTTCTTTTTTAAATAATGATTTATTATTATTATTATTATTATTATTATTATTATTATTATTATTATTATTATTATTATTATTATTATTATTATTATTATTATTATATATATTTTTTAATCTCAAAGCTTCGAATTAAAATCAAATCTCGGCCCCGAAGCTTCGAATTCCAAAAAAAAATTCGAAGGTCAGCCCTAATAATAATTAAGTGTATCCAGAAGATGAAACGGAACGTTCGACGTGGGCGTTTTAATTTAATAAGCAAAGGCTGATGGGTCAGTTTTAAAGGTGCTTGCGTAAACTAGCTTTGATTGGTTCCCTGGATTATGTCTTCTTCTTTCATGTAACATCAGAGGTCCAACGCTGTATCTTGTAGCCATGCCCTTATCTCTTGTCCCACGTCAAAGAGGCTGGCTTCCGAGGGTGGTCTTTATAGGGGGCAGATGGTCAGGATATGCCCGACAGTCTGCTCAGGGTCTCCACACTCTCATGCAGCGCTGTCTACCAGGCCCCACTTTTTTTTTTTTTTTTTTTTTTTTATCTTTTTCCCCTCTCCATTTTCCTCCGATTTTCTCCCCATCCCAATGTTAGTCGTATGCCAATTCCCAATCCCCTTCCTGGTCGCTGCGCACTTACCCCCCACAGTCAGATCATCTGGGAGAGTGGAGGATATCACGTCCTTCCTCCGACACACCAATCAATCAATCAACCGCTTTTTTTCACCTGGCAGCGCGGATCCTCCCTGAGAGGGCGTAGCGTGTGGAAGGATCACACTATCCCACTCAGGTCCTATCCGCGCTTAGCAGGCGCCCCGACCGAACTGTAGGAGTCGCTGTTTACAACGACCCGGACCCACCCCGCCAGCTTCTCCCACCCTCTAATACAGCCAATTGTATTAGTGTGAACGGCCAGCCAAGCTGGTGACAACCCCGGAGCTGTGAGCTGGATTCGAACAGGCGAATCCAGCTCACAGCTCCGGGGTTGGTGACGAACGCAATCTCCACTACGCCACCTAACCGCCCCCTAGGCCCCACTTCTTTAATGATTCTTTGAAGCGACCGACCCCAGTTCTTAAAAGGTTCAGCAGAGTCCATTGCCGGCGTGGAATATCGTCTCCTGTGGCGCCATCGCCTGGATCCCAGATGTAGTGGTGTATGCGGGTTGGCCCAGCGCTTATTCATTAGTGACTTTGCGTTGTGTAAAACGGACTTACAGGGCATATACACCATTTGATCTTGTTGTTAAACCTCCAACCATCTCAGTTTGCTTCAACCTCAAGGATACACAGCCTTTTTATTATTATTTTTTAAAGGTATTTTGTCACAAGGGGGCGCCACCGTCTCACTGTAACACCTCTACCATAATGTATCTTTTGTTCTGAGGCTCCTATTACCCCATATCTCTCTCTATCGCCCTCCCTCTCCTGGTTTATTAAAGCTCTGTTATGAGAAGAAATAAAGCAGCTGTCGACAGCGTCTCTCCCCCCGGCCCCCTCTCCGCACTGAGGCAATGCGGCTGACCTGTATATCAAGTGGCTGAGCAGATATTCTCCAGTAATTTGTGGTTTATTGTTATGAAAAGCGCTGTCTGAATACGCCATTATAAACTTTTTTCCTGGTTAATTTCTCTCTCTCTGTTTGTTATGCTGTGTCTGGGAAAAACACATGACATGTAAAGATAAATAAATGTTGCAGTATTCAGATATGACCCCATTTCGATAGATTTATATCACTGTTATCTGCTTGGATGGAGATGAGCCCATGTTGGAAGATTGGCTTCTTGTACAGAAATGGAACCAGCTTTCCTTTTGATTCGTAGGAAAATTATCGTTGAGGCAGTTTTTGGACTATGGTGATGATGTAATTTATATAGACACGCTGCTGCTTCAGCCTTCTGTATTGTGGCAGTGAAAGGGTTAACCATTTGGTAGTGTTGTAGTGAAAGGGTTAAATCACTCTGCCCTCAGATTCATTACCATTGTCTCCTGTATGATAAGGTTGGTCGGTCTTCTCTTGCAGAGAGGCGCAATAATCATTGGTATCTGTTTATTTACAAAGCCCTGATTGGTGAGCTACCACCTTACATCACAATGCTGCTGGATTGGAACTGTGGACCCTATCTGTCTTGCTCAAAGTTCCTCCAGTTTGTTCTGAGTTCTCTGTCTTTTCCCTTAACGCTCCTGACTCACGGAACATCCTTCAACACACTTTAAAGATCAATACTCTTCCAACCTACGCACAGCTCAAAACCATGATCACTAACCACTGTGTATCAATCTGTAACTGTTTTTAGAGGATTTTCTTTGATTTTATCTTAGTTTTTATCTTGTTACTACTTATTTTAATTTAGTTTTATTTATTTTAATTTAGTTGTATTTATTTTAACTGTCTCACAATTGAGTACCTCAGTTTCACCTAAAGACGGTAGAGTGTTGTGTGTTCATTCAGAGTCAAAGACCTGTTAGGCCGTAGAGGTACTTTCTTGTGATATAATATATAATATATTATGATTCACCCCAGCGATTTGGAGTGACTTTACAACTGCAAATGCATGGGCTGAGTTATATGGTTCTTCATCGCAAGGGTTAAATTCACAATGGCAAAAGATTCCCATGATGTGATTGCGTAGATGGACGATAAACAATACCTGTGTATTATCGTCCAGCCCTAGTCTGTACTCCCTCCCTCCCTCCTAACCTCTCCTCCCCCTTTTCTCCCTCCCTCCTCCAGGCGCTCTGGCCGGCGGCATTGACATCTCCGCCCACTGGCTGACTGACATGAAGGAAGGGGTGTGTTTGAACGGCTTCTGGTTCAACCACGAACACTGCTGCTGGAAGTCCAACGAGACCACCTTCCAGGAGAGGGACAAGTGTCCCACGTGGAAAACCTGGGCTGAGCTCATAACGGGCACCACAGAGGTTGGTATAGACACCTGGGCTGAGCTCATAACGGGCACCACAGAGGTTGGTATAGACACCTGGGCTGAGCTCATAACGGGCACCACAGAGGTTGGTATAGACACCTGGGCTGAGCTCATAACAGGCACCCCAGAGGTTGGTATAGACTGGTTTCTCGTCCACGCCAGACTCGATGTGCGCGTGCATCAAGGAGGCAAAAATGATTGATTGATTGCTTTAAAACTTTATTAACAGATTGCAGAATGGGTACAATACAGTACGGCTCAATACGAACAACTGCTAAGAGGATGAAGACCAGAACAAGACTTTCGTCTTGTTTACATCAGGGTCCCCCATTTTAAATTCATCAAGACATTTATGACAAGACATGCAAATATACGGTACTATAGGGTACTATAGAACGTACCGGTAATCCTGGTCAGAACACCGGGGCAGACTACAATATATTTGCATTTGTTAGCCATGCTAGTGATCTAAACGATCAATCCAGGCCAACGCTAGATATGTAAAAGGTGAAAGACTTGCCTTGTAACTCTGGCAGCTAAGGGTAAGTAATATTGTTCCTCAAACGGTGTCGAACTTGAGTGCTACAGTCTTGAGTGCATAGTAGACATATTACCATAGTAGGTAGTAGTATTGGCAAGGTAGATTCCTTAGTAGCAGAGTGCATGATGGTAAAAGACTGTAGAAAGGTTTGTCGTTTAAATTAAATTTATTCATTTAGTTTAATTTCAGATTTGATTGAAGAAGTGTGTACTGAGAATGTACTCACTCCCTCAGTAGCTTCAACCTGTTCCTCTGAATTGACTCACTCCTTATGTAAACAAGATGAAAGTATTTTTCTGGTCTTCATCCTCTTAGCAGTTGTTAGTATTGAGCTGTACTGTATTGTACCCATTCTGCAATCTGTTAATAAAGTTTTCAATCAATCACTAGCCAGCAGGATGTAAACTCACAAATGTTTGTACAGAATGAATCCTAGTAAAGTCGTACGTGTGGCTAAACCAGTGTGTGGATTATACCTAAAATATTTTTGTTGTTAGCGACCCAGTACTATAGAAGGACTACGGATTATTCTTTCTTTCAGGCGGGCGGTTAAGGGTACTTTTTGGGGCGCCTGTTAAGAGGTTAAGGGTCATTCAGGGGAGCGAAGACCTCCTTAGCGCCTGCTTAATTCACACACTATTCGGTAAACCATGAACTTCACTAAGCTGCGATGCCACCGTCACAGAGGCACGGGGGGGGGGGGGGGAGGGGGGGGCGCGTGGTTCAGCTGAGGTGAATCACTTTGCCTGCTGACCACACGGCTGGGAGAGCCTGGTGGAGACGGCTGTCTATTGACACTCTTTTCAGCGGCAAAGGCGGGTGACGTGACCCCGTGGCTGCCAACACTAGGTGTCGTAAACAGTCTCCCATCAGCCGGTCGGCTCCCGCACTACCAGCCAGTGTACACTTTTTTTTTTTATCCACTTTTTCTCCCATTTTCTATATTTTTCTCCCATCCCAATTTCGTATCATCCAATTCAACCCTCCCCTGTCACGAACACTGTTTCTTGCCTCCCACAAGCCGGCTGCAATGTGGACTAAGTCATACATAGCACAAGTCCCCTCCGGTACTTGAGGTAACAGCAGTCGCATCTTTTCACCTGCGCAGCTCGATCTCTCAGTGGCGAGGAGTAACGCGTGGGAGGCTCACGCTGCCCCCGACACTTCCTGATTCTACTGCGCAGGCGCACCAACCGACCTGTAGGAGTCGCTGTCCACAACGCCCGATCCCCACCCATCAGTTTCCCACCCCCGAATACGGCCAATGTGTATTAGTATGAACGACCAGCTAAACTGAAAGCAATGTGGAGCGCTGGGCTCGAACAGACGAGCCCAGCGTCTCAACATTAGTGGCGAGTGCCTTGCCCACTACGCCACGTAGCCGCCCAGCCAGTGTACACTTATAGAGTCTATAGTCTAGCACAAGGTATATATTGTGCGGCTAGAAAGGTGCACGCTCGCACGCACATTTTAGATGCTTTATTTATGTCCACATAAATACAGAGGACATTAAGGACATAAACACTAACAGTGCAATTAGCTCATTGGGAGTCATTCAATTACGTTTGTGCCTGTGCAGCATTCATCGTACACATACAATATTGACCGGATGATGTTTCAAAAACGGATACAATTCTCCACTTGCACAACCTAAAAGTAGTAACTTCCGGCTGACTTCCGGTTGCCAATGGTACTTCCTGTCCCATCCAAATACATTGGTTTTAGCTACTTTTCTCCCCTTATTTAAACAACTTTGTCGTCACAGAGAGGCAATGAAACGTTTGTATTATTATAGTATAGAATGTATTTAATAAGCAAACGTTTGTCAGCAGGGTTTTTGGGCTGTATTTCATGTAAAAACGTTCACTGTTAGTTTACTTGCTCACGCTAATTAAGGCTAATACTGGCTAACAGAAGCTAGCGCAAGAAACGACGCCGCAAAGTATTGTTTATAGTGCATTTCTTGCCACCTTATAGCATTTGTACATTTGTATGACAGTCTATAATGCTCCCGTGAGGTTTTTCCGGACGTTTGGTAATGATTTTCACTATAAAATCATATTTCTAAATGACAGGAAGTTGATGAAAACTGGCCGGAATAGCTTTGAGCTAACGAACTTTGCCGATGCATTCCATTCTAAACGTAACGTTAGTTGTTCAAAACATTACCCGTCTATATAATTTGTTCCTCGACATTAGCTTCTAACTGTAGCAGGCTGCAGCTTGCTGGCTAATGTTAGTTTCTAACTGTAGCAGGCTGCAGCTTGCTGGCTAACGTTAGCTTCTAACTGTAGCAGGCTGCAGCTTGCTGGCTAACGTTAGCTTCTAACTGTAGCAGGCTGCAGCTTGCTGGCTAACGTTAGCTTCTAACTGTAGCAAGCTGCAGCTTGCTGGCTAACGTTAGCTTCTAACTGTAGCAGGCTGCAGTTAGTTTACAAAACATTACCCGTCTATATAACGCTGAGGAACAAATTATATAGACGGGTAATGTTTTGAACAACTAACGTTACGTTTAGAATGGAATGTATTGGCAAAGATCGTTAGCTCAAAGCTATTCCGGACAGTTTATCAACTTCCTGTCATTTAGAAATATGATTTTATAGTGAAAATCATTACCAAAACGTCCGGAAAAACCTCACGGGAGCATTATAGACTGTCATACAAATGTACAAATGCTATAAGGTGGCAAGAAATGCACTATAAACAATACTTTGCGGCGTCGTTTCTTGCAATGCATCGGCAAAGATAGTTAGCTCAAAGCTATTCCGGACAGTTTTCATCAACTTCCTGTCATTTAGAAATATGATTTTATAGTGAAAATCATTACCAAAACGTCCGGAAAAACCTCACGGGAGCATTATAGACTGTCATACAAATGTACAAATGCTATAAGGTGGCAAGAAATGCACTATAAACAATAGTTTGCG